>NW_028123384.1:0-343000 GCF_965194805.1 Balaenoptera borealis
TGTTCGTGCAGGGAGTAGGGTGCCCAGGCGAGGTCCTCCGTTTCCTGAAATGCTTACTAACGTTAAAGAAAGCAGACCTAAAGCTAATGCCTCAAGGACTCTGCTCCAAGCTTCCACTTCGGCAGGGCTATTCAAGGCTTTACCTTGAGGAAAGGACTCACGTCAAGTTTCCTTTTAGCTCTAGAGCGTATCAGGAGGAGCTCCCACCCAGGCTATGAAAGCACCCTGTTGATGTAGAGAACACTTGTTCCTTTCCCAGAGCCCTGCCTGCAGTGACTAGAGACCCGTCCTAAACTGTGATTTAGGTAGCTTCAAGGCAGCATGAATGGAGCACTCAAAATGGGAAAGCAAGGCTTGTGCCATAAGGCCCCCGTTTCCAGCGAACACGTAGCCTACCTCCATGTGATTTCTACCAAGTAAGTAGACACTCTAGCTACACACTGGTCCCTTCCTTGAATAAAGTTTATTTGGCACGGAGTTCTGCGTGTAGCCAAACGCCTCCCCCAAGGAGCGCTCTTGCTAGGCTATCGGGCTTAGCTTCTTCTAAAACCCTGCAGTGTAAGAGGAAGAACTGTGCTTTGGTTACAGCAGCAAGGCAAGCTGACTTTCTCCTGTAAGGATGGGGTCCTAAGGTATGACTTTGTAGAAGGAATGCAAAGCAGTTTTGGTTTCTCAGTGCCGCTCAGCCTAGGGCAATGAGGCAGATTGGCATGACATGTAGGACGTGAGAGAACACAGTTCCTGGAGCTGTTGGAGTGCTGAGGAAATCTAGCTCTCCCAGGGAAGAGTGCAGTGTGTTGCCCTACACTCAGCATACACTGAGTGACTGGGAAAGGATTCCGGGCCTGGAAGTTTCTTAGCAGCCTAGTGGAGCCTGCCGGTGCTCGGTGTTCGTGCAGGGAATAGGGTGCCCAGGCGAGGTCCTCCGTTTCCTGAAATGCTTACTAACGTTAAAGAAAGCACACCTAAAGCTAATGCCTCAAGGACTCTGCTCCAAGCTTCCACTTCGGCAGGGCTATTCAAGGCTTTACCTTGAGGAAAGGACTCACGTCAAGTTTCCTTTTAGCTCTAGAGCGTATCAGGAGGAGCTCCCACCCAGGCTATGAAAGCACCCTGTTGATGTAGAGAAGACTCGTTCCTTTCCCAGAGCCCTGCCTGCAGTGACTAGAGACCCGTCCTAAAACTGTTATTTAGGTAGCTTCAAGGCAGCATGAATGGAGCATTCAAAATGGGAAAGCAAGGCTTGTGCCATAAGGCCCTGTTTCCAGCGAACACGCAGCCTACCTCCTTGTGATTTCTACCAAGTATACACTCTAGCTACACACTGGTCCCTTCCTTGAATAAAGTTTATTTGGCACGGAGTTCTGCGTGTAGCCAACCGCCTCCCCCAAGGAACGCTCTTGCTAGGCTCTCGGGCTTAGCTTCTTCTAAAACCCTGCAGTGTAAGAGGAAGAACTGTGCTTTGTTTACAGCAGGAACGCAAGCCGAATTTCTCCTGTAAGGATGGGGTCTTAATGTATGACTTTGTGGAAGGAATGCGAAGCAGTTTTGGTTTCTCAGTGCCGCTCAGCCTAGGGCAATGAGGCAGATTGGCATGACATGTAGGACGTGAGAGAACACAGTTCCTGGAGCTGTTGGAGTGCTGAGGAAATCTAGCTCTCCCAGGGAAGAGTGCAGTGTGTTGCCCTACACTCAGCATACACTGAGTGACTGGGAAAGGATTCCGGGCCTGAAGTTTCTTAGCAGCCTAGTGGAGCCTGCCGGTGCTCGGTGTTCGTGCAGGGAGTAGGGTGCCCAGGCGAGGTCCTCCGTTTCCTGAAATGCTTACTAACGTTAAAGAAAGCAGACCTAAAGCTAATGCCTCAAGGACTCTGCTCCAAGCTTCCACTTCGGCAGGGCTATTCAAGGCTTTACCTTGAGGAAAGGACTCACGTCAAGTTTCCTTTTAGCTCTAGAGCGTATCAGGAGGAGCTCCCACCCAGGCTATGAAAGCACGCTGTTGATGTAGAGAAGACTCGTTCCTTTCCCAGAGCCCTGCCTGCAGTGACTAGAGACCCGTCCTAAAACTGTTATTTAGGTAGCTTCAAGGCAGCATGAATGGAGCATTCAAAATGGGAAAGCAAGGCTTGTGCCATAAGGCCCTGTTTCCAGCGAACACGCAGCCTACCTCCTTGTGATTTCTACCAAGTATACACTCTAGCTACACACTGGTCCCTTCCTTGAATAAAGTTTATTTGGCACGGAGTTCTGCGTGTAGCCAACCGCCTCCCCCAAGGAACGCTCTTGCTAGGCTCTCGGGCTTAGCTTCTTCTAAAACCCTGCAGTGTAAGAGGAAGAACTGTGCTTTGTTTACAGCAGGAACGCAAGCCGAATTTCTCCTGTAAGGATGGGGTCTTAATGTATGACTTTGTGGAAGGAATGCGAAGCAGTTTTGGTTTCTCAGTGCCGCTCAGCCTAGGGCAATGAGGCAGATTGGCATGACATGTAGGACGTGAGAGAACACAGTTCCTGGAGCTGTCGGAGTGCTGAGGAAATCTAGCTCTCCCAGGGAAGAGTGCAGTGTGTTGCCCTACACTCAGCATACACTGAGTGACTGGGAAAGGATTCCGGGCCTGAAGTTTCTTAGCAGCCTAGTGGAGCCTGCCGGTGCTCGGTGTTCGTGCAGGGAGTAGGGTGCCCAGGCGAGGTCCTCCGTTTCCTGAAATGCTTACTAACGTTAAAGAAAGCAGACCTAAAGCTAATGCCTCAAGGACTCTGCTCCAAGCTTCCACTTCGGCAGGGCTATTCAAGGCTTTACCTTGAGGAAAGGACTCACGTCAAGTTTCCTTTTAGCTCTAGAGCGTATCAGGAGGAGCTCCCACCCAGGCTATGAAAGCACCCTGTTGATGTAGAGAACACTTGTTCCTTTCCCAGAGCCCTGCCTGCAGTGACTAGAGACCCGTCCTAAACTGTGATTTAGGTAGCTTCAAGGCAGCATGAATGGAGCACTCAAAATGGGAAAGCAAGGCTTGTGCCATAAGGCCCCCGTTTCCAGCGAACACGTAGCCTACCTCCATGTGATTTCTACCAAGTAAGTAGACACTCTAGCTACACACTGGTCCCTTCCTTGAATAAAGTTTATTTGGCACGGAGTTCTGCGTGTAGCCAAACGCCTCCCCCAAGGAGCGCTCTTGCTAGGCTATCGGGCTTAGCTTCTTCTAAAACCCTGCAGTGTAAGAGGAAGAACTGTGCTTTGGTTACAGCAGCAAGGCAAGCTGACTTTCTCCTGTAAGGATGGGGTCCTAAGGTATGACTTTGTAGAAGGAATGCAAAGCAGTTTTGGTTTCTCAGTGCCGCTCAGCCTAGGGCAATGAGGCAGATTGGCATGACATGTAGGACGTGAGAGAACACAGTTCCTGGAGCTGTTGGAGTGCTGAGGAAATCTAGCTCTCCCAGGGAAGAGTGCAGTGTGTTGCCCTACACTCAGCATACACTGAGTGACTGGGAAAGGATTCCGGGCCTGGAAGTTTCTTAGCAGCCTAGTGGAGCCTGCCGGTGCTCGGTGTTCGTGCAGGGAATAGGGTGCCCAGGCGAGGTCCTCCGTTTCCTGAAATGCTTACTAACGTTAAAGAAAGCACACCTAAAGCTAATGCCTCAAGGACTCTGCTCCAAGCTTCCACTTCGGCAGGGCTATTCAAGGCTTTACCTTGAGGAAAGGACTCACGTCAAGTTTCCTTTTAGCTCTAGAGCGTATCAGGAGGAGCTCCCACCCAGGCTATGAAAGCACCCTGTTGATGTAGAGAAGACTCGTTCCTTTCCCAGAGCCCTGCCTGCAGTGACTAGAGACCCGTCCTAAAACTGTTATTTAGGTAGCTTCAAGGCAGCATGAATGGAGCATTCAAAATGGGAAAGCAAGGCTTGTGCCATAAGGCCCTGTTTCCAGCGAACACGCAGCCTACCTCCTTGTGATTTCTACCAAGTATACACTCTAGCTACACACTGGTCCCTTCCTTGAATAAAGTTTATTTGGCACGGAGTTCTGCGTGTAGCCAACCGCCTCCCCCAAGGAACGCTCTTGCTAGGCTCTCGGGCTTAGCTTCTTCTAAAACCCTGCAGTGTAAGAGGAAGAACTGTGCTTTGTTTACAGCAGGAACGCAAGCCGAATTTCTCCTGTAAGGATGGGGTCTTAATGTATGACTTTGTGGAAGCAATGCGAAGCAGTTTTGGTTTCTCAGTGCCGCTCAGCCTAGGGCAATGAGGCAGATTGGCATGACATGTAGGACGTGAGAGAACACAGTTCCTGGAGCTGTTGGAGTGCTGAGGAAATCTAGCTCTCCCAGGGAAGAGTGCAGTGTGTTGCCCTACACTCAGCATACACTGAGTGACTGGGAAAGGATTCCGGGCCTGGAAGTTTCTTAGCAGCCTAGTGGAGCCTGCCGGTGCTCGGTGTTCGTGCAGGGAATAGGGTGCCCAGGCGAGGTCCTCCGTTTCCTGAAATGCTTACTAACGTTAAAGAAAGCAGACCTAAAGCTAATGCCTCAAGGACTCTGCTCCAAGCTTCCACTTCGGCAGGGCTGTTCAAGGCTTTACCTTGAGGAAAGGACTCACGTCAAGTTTCCTTTTAGCTCTAGAGCGTATCAGGAGGAGCTCCCACCCAGGCTATGAAAGCACGCTGTTGATGTAGAGAAGACTCGTTCCTTTCCCAGAGCCCTGCCTGCAGTGACTAGAGACCCGTCCTAAAACTGTTATTTAGGTAGCTTCAAGGCAGCATGAATGGAGCATTCAAAATGGGAAAGCAAGGTTTGTGCCATAAGGCCCTGTTTCCAGCGAACACGCAGCCTACCTCCTTGTGATTTCTACCAAGTATACACTCTAGCTACACACTGGTCCCTTCCTTGAATAAAGTTTATTTGACACGGAGTTCTGCGTGTAGCCAACCGCCTCCCCCAAGGAACGCTCTTGCTAGGCTCTCATGCTTAGCTTCTTCTAAAACCCTGCAGTGTAAGAGGAAGAACTGTGCTTTGTTTACAGCAGGAACGCAAGCCGAATTTCTCCTGTAAGGATGGGGTCTTAATGTATGACTTTGTGGAAGGAATGCGAAGCAGTTTTGGTTTCTCAGTGCCGCTCAGCCTAGGGCAATGAGGCAGATTGGCATGACATGTAGGACGTGAGAGAACACAGTTCCTGGAGCTGTCGGAGTGCTGAGGAAATCTAGCTCTCCCAGGGAAGAGTGCAGTGTGTTGCCCTACACTCAGCATACACTGAGTGACTGGGAAAGGATTCCGGGCCTGGAAGTTTCTTAGCAGCCTAGTGGAGCCTGCCGGTGCTCGGTGTTCGTGCAGGGAGTAGGGTGCCCAGGCGAGGTCCTCCGTTTCCTGAAATGCTTACTAACGTTAAAGAAAGCAGACCTAAAGCTAATGCCTCAAGGACTCTGCTCCAAGCTTCCACTTCGGCAGGGCTATTCAAGGCTTTACCTTGAGGAAAGGACTCACGTCAAGTTTCCTTTTAGCTCTAGAGCGTATCAGGAGGAGCTCCCACCCAGGCTATGAAAGCACCCTGTTGATGTAGAGAACACTTGTTCCTTTCCCAGAGCCCTGCCTGCAGTGACTAGAGACCCGTCCTAAACTGTGATTTAGGTAGCTTCAAGGCAGCATGAATGGAGCACTCAAAATGGGAAAGCAAGGCTTGTGCCATAAGGCCCCCGTTTCCAGCGAACACGTAGCCTACCTCCATGTGATTTCTACCAAGATAGTAGACACTCTAGCTACACACTGGTCCCTTCCTTGAATAAAGTTTATTTGGCATGGAGTTCTGCGTGTAGCCAAACGCCTCCCCCAAGGAGCGCTCTTGCTAGGCTCTCGGGCTTAGCTTCTTCTAAAACCCTGCAGTGTAAGAGGAAGAACTGTGCTTTGGTTACAGCAGCAAGGCAAGCTGACTTTCTCCTGTAAGGATGGGGTCCTAAGGTATGACTTTGTAGAAGGAATGCAAAGCAGTTTTGGTTTCTCAGTGCCGCTCAGCCTAGGGCAATGAGGCAGATTTGCATGACATGTAGGACGTGAGAGAACACAGTTCCTGGAGCTGTTGGAGTGCTGAGGAAATCTAGCTCTCCCAGGGAAGAGTGCAGTGTGTTGCCCTACACTCAGCATACACTGAGTGACTGGGAAAGGATTCCGGGCCTGGAAGTTTCTTAGCAGCCTAGTGGAGCCTGCCGGTGCTCGGTGTTCGTGCAGGGAATAGGGTGCCCAGGAGAGGTCCTCCGTTTCCTGAAATGCTTACTAACGTTAAAGAAAGCACACCTAAAGCTAATGCCTCAAGGACTCTGCTCCAAGCTTCCACTTCGGCAGGGCTATTCAAGGCTTTACCTTGAGGAAAGGACTCACGTCAAGTTTCCTTTTAGCTCTAGAGCGTATCAGGAGGAGCTCCCACCCAGGCTATGAAAGCACGCTGTTGATGTAGAGAAGACTCGTTCCTTTCCCAGAGCCCTGCCTGCAGTGACTAGAGACCCGTCCTAAAACTGTTATTTAGGTAGCTTCAAGGCAGCATGAATGGAGCATTCAAAATGGGAAAGCAAGGCTTGTGCCATAAGGCCCTGTTTCCAGCGAACACGCAGCCTACCTCCTTGTGATTTCTACCAAGTATACACTCTAGCTACACACTGGTCCCTTCCTTGAATAAAGTTTATTTGGCACGGAGTTCTGCGTGTAGCCAACCGCCTCCCCCAAGGAACGCTCTTGCTAGGCTCTCGGGCTTAGCTTCTTCTAAAACCCTGCAGTGTAAGAGGAAGAACTGTGCTTTGTTTACAGCAGGAACGCAAGCCGAATTTCTCCTGTAAGGATGGGGTCTTAATGTATGACTTTGTGGAAGGAATGCGAAGCAGTTTTGGTTTCTCAGTGCCGCTCAGCCTAGGGCAATGAGGCAGATTGGCATGACATGTAGGACGTGAGAGAACACAGTTCCTGGAGCTGTTGGAGTGCTGAGGAAATCTAGCTCTCCCAGGGAAGAGTGCAGTGTGTTGCCCTACACTCAGCATACACTGAGTGACTGGGAAAGGATTCCGGGCCTGGAAGTTTCTTAGCAGCCTAGTGGAGCCTGCCGGTGCTCGGTGTTCGTGCAGGGAATAGGGTGCCCAGGCGAGGTCCTCCGTTTCCTGAAATGCTTACTAACGTTAAAGAAAGCAGACCTAAAGCTAATGCCTCAAGGACTCTGCTCCAAGCTTCCACTTCGGCAGGGCTATTCAAGGCTTTACCTTGAGGAAAGGACTCACGTCAAGTTTCCTTTTAGCTCTAGAGCGTATCAGGAGGAGCTCCCACCCAGGCTATGAAAGCACCCTGTTGATGTAGAGAAGACTCGTTCCTTTCCCAGAGCCCTGCCTGCAGTGACTAGAGACCCGTCCTAAAACTGTTATTTAGGTAGCTTCAAGGCAGCATGAATGGAGCATTCAAAATGGGAAAGCAAGGCTTGTGCCATAAGGCCCTGTTTCCAGCGAACACGCAGCCTACCTCCTTGTGATTTCTACCAAGTATACACTCTAGCTACACACTGGTCCCTTCCTTGAATAAAGTTTATTTGGCACGGAGTTCTGCGTGTAGCCAACCGCCTCCCCCAAGGAACGCTCTTGCTAGGCTCTCGGGCTTAGCTTCTTCTAAAACCCTGCAGTGTAAGAGGAAGAACTGTGCTTTGTTTACAGCAGGAACGCAAGCCGAATTTCTCCTGTAAGGATGGGGTCTTAATGTATGACTTTGTGGAAGCAATGCGAAGCAGTTTTGGTTTCTCAGTGCCGCTCAGCCTAGGGCAATGAGGCAGATTTGCATGACATGTAGGACGTGAGAGAACACAGTTCCTGGAGCTGTCGGAGTGCTGAGGAAATCTAGCTCTCCCAGGGAAGAGTGCAGTGTGTTGCCCTACACTCAGCATACACTGAGTGACTGGGAAAGGATTCCGGGCCTGGAAGTTTCTTAGCAGCCTAGTGGAGCCTGCCGGTGCTCGGTGTTCGTGCAGGGAGTAGGGTGCCCAGGCGAGGTCCTCCGTTTCCTGAAATGCTTACTAACGTTAAAGAAAGCAGACCTAAAGCTAATGCCTCAAGGACTCTGCTCCAAGCTTCCACTTCGGCAGGGCTGTTCAAGGCTTTACCTTGAGGAAAGGACTCACGTCAAGTTTCCTTTTAGCTCTAGAGCGTATCAGGAGGAGCTCCCACCCAGGCTATGAAAGCACCCTGTTGATGTAGAGAACACTTGTTCCTTTCCCAGAGCCCTGCCTGCAGTGACTAGAGACCCGTCCTAAACTGTGATTTAGGTAGCTTCAAGGCAGCATGAATGGAGCACTCAAAATGGGAAAGCAAGGCTTGTGCCATAAGGCCCCCGTTTCCAGCGAACACGTAGCCTACCTCCATGTGATTTCTACCAAGTAAGTAGACACTCTAGCTACACACTGGTCCCTTCCTTGAATAAAGTTTATTTGGCACGGAGTTCTGCGTGTAGCCAAACGCCTCCCCCAAGGAGCGCTCTTGCTAGGCTATCGGGCTTAGCTTCTTCTAAAACCCTGCAGTGTAAGAGGAAGAACTGTGCTTTGGTTACAGCAGCAAGGCAAGCTGACTTTCTCCTGTAAGGATGGGGTCCTAAGGTATGACTTTGTAGAAGGAATGCAAAGCAGTTTTGGTTTCTCAGTGCCGCTCAGCCTAGGGCAATGAGGCAGATTGGCATGACATGTAGGACGTGAGAGAACACAGTTCCTGGAGCTGTTGGAGTGCTGAGGAAATCTAGCTCTCCCAGGGAAGAGTGCAGTGTGTTGCCCTACACTCAGCATACACTGAGTGACTGGGAAAGGATTCCGGGCCTGGAAGTTTCTTAGCAGCCTAGTGGAGCCTGCCGGTGCTCGGTGTTCGTGCAGGGAATAGGGTGCCCAGGCGAGGTCCTCCGTTTCCTGAAATGCTTACTAACGTTAAAGAAAGCAGACCTAAAGCTAATGCCTCAAGGACTCTGCTCCAAGCTTCCACCTCGGCAGGGCTATTCAAGGCTTTACCTTGAGGAAAGGACTCACGTCAAGTTTCCTTTTAGCTCTAGAGCGTATCAGGAGGAGCTCCCACCCAGGCTATGAAAGCACCCTGTTGATGTAGAGAACACTTGTTCCTTTCCCAGAGCCCTGCCTGCAGTGACTAGAGACCCGTCCTAAACTGTGATTTAGGTAGCTTCAAGGCAGCATGAATGGAGCACTCAAAATGGGAAAGCAAGGCTTGTGCCATAAGGCCCCCGTTTCCAGCGAACACGTAGCCTACCTCCATGTGATTTCTACCAAGTAAGTAGACACTCTAGCTACACACTGGTCCCTTCCTTGAATAAAGTTTATTTGGCACGGAGTTCTGCGTGTAGCCAAACGCCTCCCCCAAGGAGCGCTCTTGCTAGGCTATCGGGCTTAGCTTCTTCTAAAACCCTGCAGTGTAAGAGGAAGAACTGTGCTTTGGTTACAGCAGCAAGGCAAGCTGACTTTCTCCTGTAAGGATGGGGTCCTAACGTATGACTTTGTAGAAGGAATGCAAAGCAGTTTTGGTTTCTCAGTGCCGCTCAGCCTAGGGCAATGAGGCAGATTTGCATGACATGTAGGACGTGAGAGAACACAGTTCCTGGAGCTGTTGGAGTGCTGAGGAAATCTAGCTCTCCCAGGGAAGAGTGCAGTGTGTTGCCCTACACTCAGCATACACTGAGTGACTGGGAAAGGATTCCGGGCCTGAAGTTTCTTAGCAGCCTAGTGGAGCCTGCCGGTGCTCGGTGTTCGTGCAGGGAGTAGGGTGCCCAGGCGAGGTCCTCCGTTTCCTGAAATGCTTACTAACGTTAAAGAAAGCAGACCTAAAGCTAATGCCTCAAGGACTCTGCTCCAAGCTTCCACTTCGGCAGGGCTATTCAAGGCTTTACCTTGAGGAAAGGACTCACGTCAAGTTTCCTTTTAGCTCTAGAGCGTATCAGGAGGAGCTCCCACCCAGGCTATGAAAGCACGCTGTTGATGTAGAGAAGACTCGTTCCTTTCCCAGAGCCCTGCCTGCAGTGACTAGAGACCCGTCCTAAAACTGTTATTTAGGTAGCTTCAAGGCAGCATGAATGGAGCATTCAAAATGGGAAAGCAAGGCTTGTGCCATAAGGCCCTGTTTCCAGCGAACACGCAGCCTACCTCCTTGTGATTTCTACCAAGTATACACTCTAGCTACACACTGGTCCCTTCCTTGAATAAAGTTTATTTGGCACGGAGTTCTGCGTGTAGCCAACCGCCTCCCCCAAGGAACGCTCTTGCTAGGCTCTCGGGCTTAGCTTCTTCTAAAACCCTGCAGTGTAAGAGGAAGAACTGTGCTTTGTTTACAGCAGGAACGCAAGCCGAATTTCTCCTGTAAGGATGGGGTCTTAATGTATGACTTTGTGGAAGGAATGCGAAGCAGTTTTGGTTTCTCAGTGCCGCTCAGCCTAGGGCAATGAGGCAGATTGGCATGACATGTAGGACGTGAGAGAACACAGTTCCTGGAGCTGTTGGAGTGCTGAGGAAATCTAGCTCTCCCAGGGAAGAGTGCAGTGTGTTGCCCTACACTCAGCATACACTGAGTGACTGGGAAAGGATTCCGGGCCTGGAAGTTTCTTAGCAGCCTAGTGGAGCCTGCCGGTGCTCGGTGTTCGTGCAGGGAGTAGGGTGCCCAGGCGAGGTCCTCCGTTTCCTGAAATGCTTACTAACGTTAAAGAAAGCAGACCTAAAGCTAATGCCTCAAGGACTCTGCTCCAAGCTTCCACTTCGGCAGGGCTATTCAAGGCTTTACCTTGAGGAAAGGACTCACGTCAAGTTTCCTTTTAGCTCTAGAGCGTATCAGGAGGAGCTCCCACCCAGGCTATGAAAGCACCCTGTTGATGTAGAGAACACTTGTTCCTTTCCCAGAGCCCTGCCTGCAGTGACTAGAGGCCCGTCCTAAACTGTGATTTAGGTAGCTTCAAGGCAGCATGAATGGAGCACTCAAAATGGGAAAGCAAGGCTTGTGCCATAAGGCCCCCGTTTCCAGCGAACACGTAGCCTACCTCCATGTGATTTCTACCAAGTAAGTAGACACTCTAGCTACACACTGGTCCCTTCCTTGAATAAAGTTTATTTGGCACGGAGTTCTGCGTGTAGCCAAACGCCTCCCCCAAGGAGCGCTCTTGCTAGGCTATCGGGCTTAGCTTCTTCTAAAACCCTGCAGTGTAAGAGGAAGAACTGTGCTTTGGTTACAGCAGCAAGGCAAGCTGACTTTCTCCTGTAAGGATGGGGTCCTAACGTATGACTTTGTAGAAGGAATGCAAAGCAGTTTTGGTTTCTCAGTGCCGCTCAGCCTAGGGCAATGAGGCAGATTTGCATGACATGTAGGACGTGAGAGAACACAGTTCCTGGAGCTGTTGGAGTGCTGAGGAAATCTAGCTCTCCCAGGGAAGAGTGCAGTGTGTTGCCCTACACTCAGCATACACTGAGTGACTGGGAAAGGATTCCGGGCCTGAAGTTTCTTAGCAGCCTAGTGGAGCCTGCCGGTGCTCGGTGTTCGTGCAGGGAGTAGGGTGCCCAGGCGAGGTCCTCCGTTTCCTGAAATGCTTACTAACGTTAAAGAAAGCAGACCTAAAGCTAATGCCTCAAGGACTCTGCTCCAAGCTTCCACTTCGGCAGGGCTATTCAAGGCTTTACCTTGAGGAAAGGACTCACGTCAAGTTTCCTTTTAGCTCTAGAGCGTATCAGGAGGAGCTCCCACCCAGGCTATGAAAGCACGCTGTTGATGTAGAGAAGACTCGTTCCTTTCCCAGAGCCCTGCCTGCAGTGACTAGAGACCCGTCCTAAAACTGTTATTTAGGTAGCTTCAAGGCAGCATGAATGGAGCATTCAAAATGGGAAAGCAAGGCTTGTGCCATAAGGCCCTGTTTCCAGCGAACACGCAGCCTACCTCCTTGTGATTTCTACCAAGTATACACTCTAGCTACACACTGGTCCCTTCCTTGAATAAAGTTTATTTGGCACGGAGTTCTGCGTGTAGCCAACCGCCTCCCCCAAGGAACGCTCTTGCTAGGCTCTCGGGCTTAGCTTCTTCTAAAACCCTGCAGTGTAAGAGGAAGAACTGTGCTTTGTTTACAGCAGGAACGCAAGCCGAATTTCTCCTGTAAGGATGGGGTCTTAATGTATGACTTTGTGGAAGGAATGCGAAGCAGTTTTGGTTTCTCAGTGCCGCTCAGCCTAGGGCAATGAGGCAGATTGGCATGACATGTAGGACGTGAGAGAACACAGTTCCTGGAGCTGTTGGAGTGCTGAGGAAATCTAGCTCTCCCAGGGAAGAGTGCAGTGTGTTGCCCTACACTCAGCATACACTGAGTGACTGGGAAAGGATTCCGGGCCTGGAAGTTTCTTAGCAGCCTAGTGGAGCCTGCCGGTGCTCGGTGTTCGTGCAGGGAGTAGGGTGCCCAGGCGAGGTCCTCCGTTTCCTGAAATGCTTACTAACGTTAAAGAAAGCAGACCTAAAGCTAATGCCTCAAGGACTCTGCTCCAAGCTTCCACTTCGGCAGGGCTATTCAAGGCTTTACCTTGAGGAAAGGACTCACGTCAAGTTTCCTTTTAGCTCTAGAGCGTATCAGGAGGAGCTCCCACCCAGGCTATGAAAACACCCTGTTGATGTAGAGAACACTTGTTCCTTTCCCAGAGCCCTGCCTGCAGTGACTAGAGGCCCGTCCTAAACTGTGATTTAGGTAGCTTCAAGGCAGCATGAATGGAGCACTCAAAATGGGAAAGCAAGGCTTGTGCCATAAGGCCCCCGTTTCCAGCGAACACGTAGCCTACCTCCATGTGATTTCTACCAAGTAAGTAGACACTCTAGCTACACACTGGTCCCTTCCTTGAATAAAGTTTATTTGGCACGGAGTTCTGCGTGTAGCCAAACGCCTCCCCCAAGGAGCGCTCTTGCTAGGCTATCGGGCTTAGCTTCTTCTAAAACCCTGCAGTGTAAGAGGAAGAACTGTGCTTTGGTTACAGCAGCAAGGCAAGCTGACTTTCTCCTGTAAGGATGGGGTCCTAAGGTATGACTTTGTAGAAGGAATGCAAAGCAGTTTTGGTTTCTCAGTGCCGCTCAGCCTAGGGCAATGAGGCAGATTTGAATGACATGTAGGACGTGAGAGAACACAGTTCCTGGAGCTGTTGGAGTGCTGAGGAAATCTAGCTCTCCCAGGGAAGAGTGCAGTGTGTTGCCCTACACTCAGCATACACTGAGTGACTGGGAAAGGATTCCGGGCCTGGAAGTTTCTTAGCAGCCTAGTGGAGCCTGCCGGTGCTCGGTGTTCGTGCAGGGAATAGGGTGCCCAGGCGAGGTCCTCCGTTTCCTGAAATGCTTACTAACGTTAAAGAAAGCACACCTAAAGCTAATGCCTCAAGGACTCTGCTCCAAGCTTCCACTTCGGCAGGGCTATTCAAGGCTTTACCTTGAGGAAAGGACTCACGTCAAGTTTCCTTTTAGCTCTAGAGCGTATCAGGAGGAGCTCCCACCCAGGCTATGAAAGCACCCTGTTGATGTAGAGAAGACTAGTTCCTTTCCCAGAGCCCTGCCTGCAGTGACTAGAGACCCGTCCTAAAACTGTTATTTAGGTAGCTTCAAGGCAGCATGAATGGAGCATTCAAAATGGGAAAGCAAGGCTTGTGCCATAAGGCCCTGTTTCCAGCGAACACGCAGCCTACCTCCTTGTGATTTCTACCAAGTATACACTCTAGCTACACACTGGTCCCTTCCTTGAATAAAGTTTATTTGGCACGGAGTTCTGCGTGTAGCCAACCGCCTCCCCCAGGGAACGCTCTTGCTAGGCTCTCGGGCTTAGCTTCTTCTAAAACCCTGCAGTGTAAGAGGAAGAACTGTGCTTTGTTTACAGCAGGAACGCAAGCCGAATTTCTCCTGTAAGGATGGGGTCTTAATGTATGACTTTGTGGAAGGAATGCGAAGCAGTTTTGGTTTCTCAGTGCCGCTCAGCCTAGGGCAATGAGGCAGATTTGCATGACATGTAGGACGTGAGAGAACACAGTTCCTGGAGCTGTCGCAGTGCTGAGGAAATCTAGCTCTCCCAGGGAAGAGTGCAGTGTGTTGCCCTACACTCAGCATACACTGAGTGACTGGGAAAGGATTCCGGGCCTGAAGTTTCTTAGCAGCCTAGTGGAGCCTGCCGGTGCTCGGTGTTCGTGCAGGGAGTAGGGTGCCCAGGCGAGGTCCTCCGTTTCCTGAAATGCTTACTAACGTTAAAGAAAGCAGACCTAAAGCTCATGCCTCAAGGACTCTGCTCCAAGCTTCCACTTCGGCAGGGCTATTCAAGGCTTTACCTTGAGGAAAGGACTCACGTCAAGTTTCCTTTTAGCTCTAGAGCGTATCAGGAGGAGCTCCCACCCAGGCTATGAAAGCACGCTGTTGATGTAGAGAAGACTCGTTCCTTTCCCAGAGCCCTGCCTGCAGTGACTAGAGACCCGTCCTAAAACTGTTATTTAGGTAGCTTCAAGGCAGCATGAATGGAGCATTCAAAATGGGAAAGCAAGGCTTGTGCCATAAGGCCCTGTTTCCAGCGAACACGCAGCCTACCTCCTTGTGATTTCTACCAAGTATACACTCTAGCTACACACTGGTCCCTTCCTTGAATAAAGTTTATTTGGCACGGAGTTCTGCGTGTAGCCAACCGCCTCCCCCAAGGAACGCTCTTGCTAGGCTCTCGGGCTTAGCTTCTTCTAAAACCCTGCAGTGTAAGAGGAAGAACTGTGCTTTGTTTACAGCAGGAACGCAAGCCGAATTTCTCCTGTAAGGATGGGGTCTTAATGTATGACTTTGTGGAAGGAATGCGAAGCAGTTTTGGTTTCTCAGTGCCGCTCAGCCTAGGGCAATGAGGCAGATTGGCATGACATGTAGGACGTGAGAGAACACAGTTCCTGGAGCTGTCGGAGTGCTGAGGAAATCTAGCTCTCCCAGGGAAGAGTGCAGTGTGTTGCCCTACACTCAGCATACACTGAGTGACTGGGAAAGGATTCCGGGCCTGGAAGTTTCTTAGCAGCCTAGTGGAGCCTGCCGGTGCTCGGTGTTCGTGCAGGGAGTAGGGTGCCCAGGCGAGGTCCTCCGTTTCCTGAAATGCTTACTAACGTTAAAGAAAGCAGACCTAAAGCTAATGCCTCAAGGACTCTGCTCCAAGCTTCCACTTCGGCAGGGCTATTCAAGGCTTTACCTTGAGGAAAGGACTCACGTCAAGTTTCCTTTTAGCTCTAGAGCGTATCAGGAGGAGCTCCCACCCAGGCTATGAAAGCACCCTGTTGATGTAGAGAACACTTGTTCCTTTCCCAGAGCCCTGCCTGCAGTGACTAGAGACCCGTCCTAAACTGTGATTTAGGTAGCTTCAAGGCAGCATGAATGGAGCACTCAAAATGGGAAAGCAAGGCTTGTGCCATAAGGCCCCCGTTTCCAGCGAACACGTAGCCTACCTCTATGTGATTTCTACCAAGTAAGTAGACACTCTAGGTACACACTGGTCCCTTCCTTGAATAAAGTTTATTTGGCACGGAGTTCTGCGTGTAGCCAAACGCCTCCCCCAAGGAGCGCTCTTGCTAGGCTATCGGGCTTAGCTTCTTCTAAAACCCTGCAGTGTAAGAGGAAGAACTGTGCTTTGGTTACAGCAGCAAGGCAAGCTGACTTTCTCCTGTAAGGATGGGGTCCTAACGTATGACTTTGTAGAAGGAATGCAAAGCAGTTTTGGTTTCTCAGTGCCGCTCAGCCTAGGGCAATGAGGCAGATTTGCATGACATGTAGGACGTGAGAGAACACAGTTCCTGGAGCTGTTGGAGTGCTGAGGAAATCTAGCTCTCCCAGGGAAGAGTGCAGTGTGTTGCCCTACACTCAGCATACACTGAGTGACTGGGAAAGGATTCCGGGCCTGAAGTTTCTTAGCAGCCTAGTGGAGCCTGCCGGTGCTCGGTGTTCGTGCAGGGAGTAGGGTGCCCAGGCGAGGTCCTCCGTTTCCTGAAATGCTTACTAACGTTAAAGAAAGCAGACCTAAAGCTAATGCCTCAAGGACTCTGCTCCAAGCTTCCACTTCGGCAGGGCTATTCAAGGCTTTACCTTGAGGAAAGGACTCACGTCAAGTTTCCTTTTAGCTCTAGAGCGTATCAGGAGGAGCTCCCACCCAGGCTATGAAAGCACGCTGTTGATGTAGAGAAGACTCGTTCCTTTCCCAGAGCCCTGCCTGCAGTGACTAGAGACCCGTCCTAAAACTGTTATTTAGGTAGCTTCAAGGCAGCATGAATGGAGCATTCAAAATGGGAAAGCAAGGCTTGTGCCATAAGGCCCTGTTTCCAGCGAACACGCAGCCTACCTCCTTGTGATTTCTACCAAGTATACACTCTAGCTACACACTGGTCCCTTCCTTGAATAAAGTTTATTTGGCACGGAGTTCTGCGTGTAGCCAAACGCCTCCCCCAAGGAGCGCTCTTGCTAGGCTATCGGGCTTAGCTTCTTCTAAAACCCTGCAGTGTAAGAGGAAGAACTGTGCTTTGGTTACAGCAGCAAGGCAAGCTGACTTTCTCCTGTAAGGATGGGGTCCTAAGGTATGACTTTGTAGAAGGAATGCAAAGCAGTTTTGGTTTCTCAGTGCCGCTCAGCCTAGGGCAATGAGGCAGATTTGCATGACATGTAGGACGTGAGAGAACACAGTTCCTGGAGCTGTTGGAGTGCTGAGGAAATCTAGCTCTCCCAGGGAAGAGTGCAGTGTGTTGCCCTACACTCAGCATACACTGAGTGACTGGGAAAGGATTCCGGGCCTGGAAGTTTCTTAGCAGCCTAGTGGAGCCTGCCGGTGCTCGGTGTTCGTGCAGGGAATAGGGTGCCCAGGCGAGGTCCTCCGTTTCCTGAAATGCTTACTAACGTTAAAGAAAGCACACCTAAAGCTAATGCCTCAAGGACTCTGCTCCAAGCTTCCACTTCGGCAGGGCTATTCAAGGCTTTACCTTGAGGAAAGGACTCACGTCAAGTTTCCTTTTAGCTCTAGAGCGTATCAGGAGGAGCTCCCACCCAGGCTATGAAAGCACCCTGTTGATGTAGAGAAGACTAGTTCCTTTCCCAGAGCCCTGCCTGCAGTGACTAGAGACCCGTCCTAAAACTGTTATTTAGGTAGCTTCAAGGCAGCATGAATGGAGCATTCAAAATGGGAAAGCAAGGCTTGTGCCATAAGGCCCTGTTTCCAGCGAACACGCAGCCTACCTCCTTGTGATTTCTACCAAGTATACACTCTAGCTACACACTGGTCCCTTCCTTGAATAAAGTTTATTTGGCACGGAGTTCTGCGTGTAGCCAACCGCCTCCCCCAGGGAACGCTCTTGCTAGGCTCTCGGGCTTAGCTTCTTCTAAAACCCTGCAGTGTAAGAGGAAGAACTGTGCTTTGTTTACAGCAGGAACGCAAGCCGAATTTCTCCTGTAAGGATGGGGTCTTAATGTATGACTTTGTGGAAGGAATGCGAAGCAGTTTTGGTTTCTCAGTGCCGCTCAGCCTAGGGCAATGAGGCAGATTTGCATGACATGTAGGACGTGAGAGAACACAGTTCCTGGAGCTGTCGGAGTGCTGAGGAAATCTAGCTCTCCCAGGGAAGAGTGCAGTGTGTTGCCCTACACTCAGCATACACTGAGTGACTGGGAAAGGATTCCGGGCCTGAAGTTTCTTAGCAGCCTAGTGGAGCCTGCCGGTGCTCGGTGTTCGTGCAGGGAGTAGGGTGCCCAGGCGAGGTCCTCCGTTTCCTGAAATGCTTACTAACGTTAAAGAAAGCAGACCTAAAGCTCATGCCTCAAGGACTCTGCTCCAAGCTTCCACTTCGGCAGGGCTATTCAAGGCTTTACCTTGAGGAAAGGACTCACGTCAAGTTTCCTTTTAGCTCTAGAGCGTATCAGGAGGAGCTCCCACCCAGGCTATGAAAGCACGCTGTTGATGTAGAGAAGACTCGTTCCTTTCCCAGAGCCCTGCCTGCAGTGACTAGAGACCCGTCCTAAAACTGTTATTTAGGTAGCTTCAAGGCAGCATGAATGGAGCATTCAAAATGGGAAAGCAAGGCTTGTGCCATAAGGCCCTGTTTCCAGCGAACACGCAGCCTACCTCCTTGTGATTTCTACCAAGTATACACTCTAGCTACACACTGGTCCCTTCCTTGAATAAAGTTTATTTGGCACGGAGTTCTGCGTGTAGCCAACCGCCTCCCCCAAGGAACGCTCTTGCTAGGCTCTCGGGCTTAGCTTCTTCTAAAACCCTGCAGTGTAAGAGGAAGAACTGTGCTTTGTTTACAGCAGGAACGCAAGCCGAATTTCTCCTGTAAGGATGGGGTCTTAATGTATGACTTTGTGGAAGGAATGCGAAGCAGTTTTGGTTTCTCAGTGCCGCTCAGCCTAGGGCAATGAGGCAGATTGGCATGACATGTAGGACGTGAGAGAACACAGTTCCTGGAGCTGTCGGAGTGCTGAGGAAATCTAGCTCTCCCAGGGAAGAGTGCAGTGTGTTGCCCTACACTCAGCATACACTGAGTGACTGGGAAAGGATTCCGGGCCTGGAAGTTTCTTAGCAGCCTAGTGGAGCCTGCCGGTGCTCGGTGTTCGTGCAGGGAGTAGGGTGCCCAGGCGAGGTCCTCCGTTTCCTGAAATGCTTACTAACGTTAAAGAAAGCAGACCTAAAGCTAATGCCTCAAGGACTCTGCTCCAAGCTTCCACTTCGGCAGGGCTATTCAAGGCTTTACCTTGAGGAAAGGACTCACGTCAAGTTTCCTTTTAGCTCTAGAGCGTATCAGGAGGAGCTCCCACCCAGGCTATGAAAGCACCCTGTTGATGTAGAGAACACTTGTTCCTTTCCCAGAGCCCTGCCTGCAGTGACTAGAGACCCGTCCTAAACTGTGATTTAGGTAGCTTCAAGGCAGCATGAATGGAGCACTCAAAATGGGAAAGCAAGGCTTGTGCCATAAGGCCCCCGTTTCCAGCGAACACGTAGCCTACCTCTATGTGATTTCTACCAAGTAAGTAGACACTCTAGCTACACACTGGTCCCTTCCTTGAATAAAGTTTATTTGGCACGGAGTTCTGCGTGTAGCCAAACGCCTCCCCCAAGGAGCGCTCTTGCTAGGCTCTCGGGCTTAGCTTCTTCTAAAACCCTGCAGTGTAAGAGGAAGAACTGTGCTTTGGTTACAGCAGCAAGGCAAGCTGACTTTCTCCTGTAAGGATGGGGTCCTAAGGTATGACTTTGCAGAAGGAATGCAAAGCAGTTTTGGTTTCTCAGTGCCGCTCAGCCTAGGGCAATGAGGCAGATTTGCATGACATGTAGGACGTGAGAGAACACAGTTCCTGGAGCTGTTGGAGTGCTGAGGAAATCTAGCTCTCCCAGGGAAGAGTGCAGTGTGTTGCCCTACACTCAGCATACACTGAGTGACTGGGAAAGGATTCCGGGCCTGGAAGTTTCTTAGCAGCCTAGTGGAGCCTGCCGGTGCTCGGTGTTCGTGCAGGGAATAGGGTGCCCAGGCGAGGTCCTCCGTTTCCTGAAATGCTTACTAACGTTAAAGAAAGCACACCTAAAGCTAATGCCTCAAGGACTCTGCTCCAAGCTTCCACTTCGGCAGGGCTATTCAAGGCTTTACCTTGAGGAAAGGACTCACGTCAAGTTTCCTTTTAGCTCTAGAGCGTATCAGGAGGAGCTCCCACCCAGGCTATGAAAGCACCCTGTTGATGTAGAGAAGACTCGTTCCTTTCCCAGAGCCCTGCCTGCAGTGACTAGAGACCCGTCCTAAAACTGTTATTTAGGTAGCTTCAAGGCAGCATGAATGGAGCATTCAAAATGGGAAAGCAAGGCTTGTGCCATAAGGCCCTGTTTCCAGCGAACACGCAGCCTACCTCCTTGTGATTTCTACCAAGTATACACTCTAGCTACACACTGGTCCCTTCCTTGAATAAAGTTTATTTGGCACGGAGTTCTGCGTGTAGCCAACCGCCTCCCCTAAGGAACACTCTTGCTAGGCTCTCGGGCTTAGCTTCTTCTAAAACCCTGCAGTGTAAGAGGAAGAACTGTGCTTTGTTTACAGCAGGAACGCAAGCCGAATTTCTCCTGTAAGGATGGGGTCTTAATGTATGACTTTGTGGAAGGAATGCGAAGCAGTTTTGGTTTCTCAGTGCCGCTCAGCCTAGGGCAATGAGGCAGATTGGCATGACATGTAGGACGTGAGAGAACACAGTTCCTGGAGCTGTTGGAGTGCTGAGGAAATCTAGCTCTCCCAGGGAAGAGTGCAGTGTGTTGCCCTACACTCAGCATACACTGAGTGACTGGGAAAGGATTCCGGGCCTGGAAGTTTCTTAGCAGCCTAGTGGAGCCTGCCGGTGCTCGGTGTTCGTGCAGGGAATAGGGTGCCCAGGCGAGGTCCTCCGTTTCCTGAAATGCTTACTAACGTTAAAGAAAGCAGACCTAAAGCTAATGCCTCAAGGACTCTGCTCCAAGCTTCCACTTCGGCAGGGCTGTTCAAGGCTTTACCTTGAGGAAAGGACTCACGTCAAGTTTCCTTTTAGCTCTAGAGCGTATCAGGAGGAGCTCCCACCCAGGCTATGAAAGCACGCTGTTGATGTAGAGAAGACTCGTTCCTTTCCCAGAGCCCTGCCTGCAGTGACTAGAGACCCGTCCTAAAACTGTTATTTAGGTAGCTTCAAGGCAGCATGAATGGAGCATTCAAAATGGGAAAGCAAGGCTTGTGCCATAAGGCCCTGTTTCCAGCGAACACGCAGCCTACCTCCTTGTGATTTCTACCAAGTATACACTCTAGCTACACACTGGTCCCTTCCTTGAATAAAGTTTATTTGGCACGGAGTTCTGCGTGTAGCCAACCGCCTCCCCCAAGGAACGCTCTTGCTAGGCTCTCGGGCTTAGCTTCTTCTAAAACCCTGCAGTGTAAGAGGAAGAACTGTGCTTTGTTTACAGCAGGAACGCAAGCCGAATTTCTCCTGTAAGGATGGGGTCTTAATGTATGACTTTGTGGAAGGAATGCGAAGCAGTTTTGGTTTCTCAGTGCCGCTCAGCCTAGGGCAATGAGGCAGATTGGCATGACATGTAGGACGTGAGAGAACACAGTTCCTGGAGCTGTTGGAGTGCTGAGGAAATCTAGCTCTCCCAGGGAAGAGTGCAGTGTGTTGCCCTACACTCAGCATACACTGAGTGACTGGGAAAGGATTCCGGGCCTGGAAGTTTCTTAGCAGCCTAGTGGAGCCTGCCGGTGCTCGGTGTTCGTGCAGGGAGTAGGGTGCCCAGGCGAGGTCCTCCGGTTCCTGAAATGCTTAGTAACGTTAAAGAAAGCAGACCTAAAGCTAATGCCTCAAGGACTCTGCTCCAAGCTTCCACTTCGGCAGGGCTATTCAAGGCTTTACCTTGAGGAAAGGACTCACGTCAAGTTTCCTTTTAGCTCTAGAGCGTATCAGGAGGAGCTCCCACCCAGGCTATGAAAGCACCCTGTTGATGTAGAGAAGACTCGTTCCTTTCCCAGAGCCCTGCCTGCAGTGACTAGAGACCCGTCCTAAAACTGTTATTTAGGTAGCTTCAAGGCAGCATGAATGGAGCATTCAAAATGGGAAAGCAAGGCTTGTGCCATAAGGCCCTGTTTCCAGCGAACACGCAGCCTACCTCCTTGTGATTTCTACCAAGTATACACTCTAGCTACACACTGGTCCCTTCCTTGAATAAAGTTTATTTGGCACGGAGTTCTGCGTGTAGCCAACCGCCTCCCCTAAGGAACACTCTTGCTAGGCTCTCGGGCTTAGCTTCTTCTAAAACCCTGCAGTGTAAGAGGAAGAACTGTGCTTTGTTTACAGCAGGAACGCAAGCCGAATTTCTCCTGTAAGGATGGGGTCTTAATGTATGACTTTGCGGAAGGAATGCGAAGCAGTTTTGGTTTCTCAGTGCCGCTCAGCCTAGGGCAATGAGGCAGATTGGCATGACATGTAGGACGTGAGAGAACACAGTTCCTGGAGCTGTTGGAGTGCTGAGGAAATCTTGCTCTCCCAGGGAAGAGTGCAGTGTGTTGCCCTACACTCAGCATACACTGAGTGACTGGGAAAGGATTCCGGGCCTGGAAGTTTCTTAGCAGCCTAGTGGAGCCTGCCGGTGCTCGGTGTTCGTGCAGGGAATAGGGTGCCCAGGCGAGGTCCTCCGTTTCCTGAAATGCTTACTAACGTTAAAGAAAGCAGACCTAAAGCTAATGCCTCAAGGACTCTGCTCCAAGCTTCCACTTCGGCAGGGCTATTCAAGGCTTTACCTTGAGGAAAGGACTCACGTCAAGTTTCCTTTTAGCTCTAGAGCGTATCAGGAGGAGCTCCCACCCAGGCTATGAAAGCACGCTGTTGATGTAGAGAAGACTCGTTCCTTTCCCAGAGCCCTGCCTGCAGTGACTAGAGACCCGTCCTAAAACTGTTATTTAGGTAGCTTCAAGGCAGCATGAATGGAGCATTCAAAATGGGAAAGCAAGGTTTGTGCCATAAGGCCCTGTTTCCAGCGAACACGCAGCCTACCTCCTTGTGATTTCTACCAAGTATACACTCTAGCTACACACTGGTCCCTTCCTTGAATAAAGTTTATTTGGCACGGAGTTCTGCGTGTAGCCAACCGCCTCCCCCAAGGAACGCTCTTGCTAGGCTCTCGGGCTTAGCTTCTTCTAAAACCCTGCAGTGTAAGAGGAAGAACTGTGCTTTGTTTACAGCAGGAACGCAAGCCGAATTTCTCCTGTAAGGATGGGGTCTTAATGTATGACTTTGTGGAAGGAATGCGAAGCAGTTTTGGTTTCTCAGTGCCGCTCAGCCTAGGGCAATGAGGCAGATTGGCATGACATGTAGGACGTGAGAGAACACAGTTCCTGGAGCTGTTGGAGTGCTGAGGAAATCTAGCTCTCCCAGGGAAGAGTGCAGTGTGTTGCCCTACACTCAGCATACACTGAGTGACTGGGAAAGGATTCCGGGCCTGGAAGTTTCTTAGCAGCCTAGTGGAGCCTGCCGGTGCTCGGTGTTCGTGCAGGGAGTAGGGTGCCCAGGCGAGGTCCTCCGTTTCCTGAAATGCTTACTAACGTTAAAGAAAGCAGACCTAAAGCTAATGCCTCAAGGACTCTGCTCCAAGCTTCCACTTCGGCAGGGCTATTCAAGGCTTTACCTTGAGGAAAGGACTCACGTCAAGTTTCCTTTTAGCTCTAGAGCGTATCAGGAGGAGCTCCCACCCAGGCTATGAAAGCACCCTGTTGATGTAGAGAACACTTGTTCCTTTCCCAGAGCCCTGCCTGCAGTGACTAGAGACCCGTCCTAAACTGTGATTTAGGTAGCTTCAAGGCAGCATGAATGGAGCACTCAAAATGGGAAAGCAAGGCTTGTGCCATAAGGCCCCCGTTTCCAGCGAACACGTAGCCTACCTCCATGTGATTTCTACCAAGTAAGTAGACACTCTAGCTACACACTGGTCCCTTCCTTGAATAAAGTTTATTTGGCACGGAGTTCTGCGTGTAGCCAAACGCCTCCCCCAAGGAGCGCTCTTGCTAGGCTATCGGGCTTAGCTTCTTCTAAAACCCTGCAGTGTAAGAGGAAGAACTGTGCTTTGGTTACAGCAGCAAGGCAAGCTGACTTTCTCCTGTAAGGATGGGGTCCTAACGTATGACTTTGTAGAAGGAATGCAAAGCAGTTTTGGTTTCTCAGTGCCGCTCAGCCTAGGGCAATGAGGCAGATTTGCATGACATGTAGGACGTGAGAGAACACAGTTCCTGGAGCTGTTGGAGTGCTGAGGAAATCTAGCTCTCCCAGGGAAGAGTGCAGTGTGTTGCCCTACACTCAGCATACACTGAGTGACTGGGAAAGGATTCCGGGCCTGGAAGTTTCTTAGCAGCCTAGTGGAGCCTGCCGGTGCTCGGTGTTCGTGCAGGGAATAGGGTGCCCAGGCGAGGTCCTCCGTTTCCTGAAATGCTTACTAACGTTAAAGAAAGCAGACCTAAAGCTAATGCCTCAAGGACTCTGCTCCAAGCTTCCACTTCGGCAGGGCTGTTCAAGGCTTTACCTTGAGGAAAGGACTCACGTCAAGTTTCCTTTTAGCTCTAGAGCGTATCAGGAGGAGCTCCCACCCAGGCTATGAAAGCACCCTGTTGATGTAGAGAAGACTCGTTCCTTTCCCAGAGCCCTGCCTGCAGTTACTAGAGACCCGTCCTAAAACTGTTATTTAGGTAGCTTCAAGGCAGCATGAATGGAGCATTCAAAATGGGAAAGCAAGGCTTGTGCCATAAGGCCCTGTTTCCAGCGAACACGCAGCCTACCTCCTTGTGATTTCTACCAAGTATACACTCTAGCTACACACTGGTCCCTTCCTTGAATAAAGTTTATTTGGCACGGAGTTCTGCGTGTAGCCAACCGCCTCCCCCAAGGAACGCTCTTGCTAGGCTCTCGGGCTTAGCTTCTTCTAAAACCCTGCAGTGTAAGAGGAAGAACTGTGCTTTGTTTACAGCAGGAACGCAAGCCGAATTTCTCCTGTAAGGATGGGGTCTTAATGTATGACTTTGTGGAAGGAATGCGAAGCAGTTTTGGTTTCTCAGTGCCGCTCAGCCTAGGGCAATGAGGCAGATTGGCATGACATGTAGGACGTGAGAGAACACAGTTCCTGGAGCTGTTGGAGTGCTGAGGAAATCTAGCTCTCCCAGGGAAGAGTGCAGTGTGTTGCCCTACACTCAGCATACACTGAGTGACTGGGAAAGGATTCCGGGCCTGAAGTTTCTTAGCAGCCTAGTGGAGCCTGCCGGTGCTCGGTGTTCGTGCAGGGAGTAGGGTGCCCAGGCGAGGTCCTCCGTTTCCTGAAATGCTTACTAACGTTAAAGAAAGCAGACCTAAAGCTCATGCCTCAAGGACTCTGCTCCAAGCTTCCACTTCGGCAGGGCTATTCAAGGCTTTACCTTGAGGAAAGGACTCACGTCAAGTTTCCTTTTAGCTCTAGAGCGTATCAGGAGGAGCTCCCACCCAGGCTATGAAAGCACGCTGTTGATGTAGAGAAGACTCGTTCCTTTCCCAGAGCCCTGCCTGCAGTGACTAGAGACCCGTCCTAAAACTGTTATTTAGGTAGCTTCAAGGCAGCATGAATGGAGCATTCAAAATGGGAAAGCAAGGCTTGTGCCATAAGGCCCTGTTTCCAGCGAACACGCAGCCTACCTCCTTGTGATTTCTACCAAGTATACACTCTAGCTACACACTGGTCCCTTCCTTGAATAAAGTTTATTTGGCACGGAGTTCTGCGTGTAGCCAACCGCCTCCCCCAAGGAACGCTCTTGCTAGGCTCTCGGGCTTAGCTTCTTCTAAAACCCTGCAGTGTAAGAGGAAGAACTGTGCTTTGTTTACAGCAGGAACGCAAGCCGAATTTCTCCTGTAAGGATGGGGTCTTAATGTATGACTTTGTGGAAGGAATGCGAAGCAGTTTTGGTTTCTCAGTGCCGCTCAGCCTAGGGCAATGAGGCAGATTGGCATGACATGTAGGACGTGAGAGAACACAGTTCCTGGAGCTGTCGGAGTGCTGAGGAAATCTAGCTCTCCCAGGGAAGAGTGCAGTGTGTTGCCCTACACTCAGCATACACTGAGTGACTGGGAAAGGATTCCGGGCCTGGAAGTTTCTTAGCAGCCTAGTGGAGCCTGCCGGTGCTCGGTGTTCGTGCAGGGAGTAGGGTGCCCAGGCGAGGTCCTCCGTTTCCTGAAATGCTTACTAACGTTAAAGAAAGCAGACCTAAAGCTAATGCCTCAAGGACTCTGCTCCAAGCTTCCACTTCGGCAGGGCTATTCAAGGCTTTACCTTGAGGAAAGGACTCACGTCAAGTTTCCTTTTAGCTCTAGAGCGTATCAGGAGGAGCTCCCACCCAGGCTATGAAAGCACCCTGTTGATGTAGAGAACACTTGTTCCTTTCCCAGAGCCCTGCCTGCAGTGACTAGAGACCCGTCCTAAACTGTGATTTAGGTAGCTTCAAGGCAGCATGAATGGAGCACTCAAAATGGGAAAGCAAGGCTTGTGCCATAAGGCCCCCGTTTCCAGCGAACACGTAGCCTACCTCTATGTGATTTCTACCAAGTAAGTAGACACTCTAGCTACACACTGGTCCCTTCCTTGAATAAAGTTTATTTGGCACGGAGTTCTGCGTGTAGCCAAACGCCTCCCCCAAGGAGCGCTCTTGCTAGGCTCTCGGGCTTAGCTTCTTCTAAAACCCTGCAGTGTAAGAGGAAGAACTGTGCTTTGGTTACAGCAGCAAGGCAAGCTGACTTTCTCCTGTAAGGATGGGGTCCTAAGGTATGACTTTGCAGAAGGAATGCAAAGCAGTTTTGGTTTCTCAGTGCCGCTCAGCCTAGGGCAATGAGGCAGATTTGCATGACATGTAGGACGTGAGAGAACACAGTTCCTGGAGCTGTTGGAGTGCTGAGGAAATCTAGCTCTCCCAGGGAAGAGTGCAGTGTGTTGCCCTACACTCAGCATACACTGAGTGACTGGGAAAGGATTCCGGGCCTGGAAGTTTCTTAGCAGCCTAGTGGAGCCTGCCGGTGCTCGGTGTTCGTGCAGGGAATAGGGTGCCCAGGCGAGGTCCTCCGTTTCCTGAAATGCTTACTAACGTTAAAGAAAGCACACCTAAAGCTAATGCCTCAAGGACTCTGCTCCAAGCTTCCACTTCGGCAGGGCTATTCAAGGCTTTACCTTGAGGAAAGGACTCACGTCAAGTTTCCTTTTAGCTCTAGAGCGTATCAGGAGGAGCTCCCACCCAGGCTATGAAAGCACCCTGTTGATGTAGAGAAGACTCGTTCCTTTCCCAGAGCCCTGCCTGCAGTGACTAGAGACCCGTCCTAAAACTGTTATTTAGGTAGCTTCAAGGCAGCATGAATGGAGCATTCAAAATGGGAAAGCAAGGCTTGTGCCATAAGGCCCTGTTTCCAGCGAACACGCAGCCTACCTCCTTGTGATTTCTACCAAGTATACACTCTAGCTACACACTGGTCCCTTCCTTGAATAAAGTTTATTTGGCACGGAGTTCTGCGTGTAGCCAATCGCCTCCCCTAAGGAACACTCTTGCTAGGCTCTCGGGCTTAGCTTCTTCTAAAACCCTGCAGTGTAAGAGGAAGAACTGTGCTTTGTTTACAGCAGGAACGCAAGCCGAATTTCTCCTGTAAGGATGGGGTCTTAATGTATGACTTTGTGGAAGGAATGCGAAGCAGTTTTGGTTTCTCAGTGCCGCTCAGCCTAGGGCAATGAGGCAGATTGGCATGACATGTAGGACGTGAGAGAACACAGTTCCTGGAGCTGTTGGAGTGCTGAGGAAATCTAGCTCTCCCAGGGAAGAGTGCAGTGTGTTGCCCTACACTCAGCATACACTGAGTGACTGGGAAAGGATTCCGGGCCTGGAAGTTTCTTAGCAGCCTAGTGGAGCCTGCCGGTGCTCGGTGTTCGTGCAGGGAATAGGGTGCCCAGGCGAGGTCCTCCGTTTCCTGAAATGCTTACTAACGTTAAAGAAAGCAGACCTAAAGCTAATGCCTCAAGGACTCTGCTCCAAGCTTCCACTTCGGCAGGGCTGTTCAAGGCTTTACCTTGAGGAAAGGACTCACGTCAAGTTTCCTTTTAGCTCTAGAGCGTATCAGGAGGAGCTCCCACCCAGGCTATGAAAGCACGCTGTTGATGTAGAGAAGACTCGTTCCTTTCCCAGAGCCCTGCCTGCAGTGACTAGAGACCCGTCCTAAAACTGTTATTTAGGTAGCTTCAAGGCAGCATGAATGGAGCATTCAAAATGGGAAAGCAAGGCTTGTGCCATAAGGCCCTGTTTCCAGCGAACACGCAGCCTACCTCCTTGTGATTTCTACCAAGTATACACTCTAGCTACACACTGGTCCCTTCCTTGAATAAAGTTTATTTGGCACGGAGTTCTGCGTGTAGCCAACCGCCTCCCCCAAGGAACGCTCTTGCTAGGCTCTCGGGCTTAGCTTCTTCTAAAACCCTGCAGTGTAAGAGGAAGAACTGTGCTTTGTTTACAGCAGGAACGCAAGCCGAATTTCTCCTGTAAGGATGGGGTCTTAATGTATGACTTTGTGGAAGGAATGCGAAGCAGTTTTGGTTTCTCAGTGCCGCTCAGCCTAGGGCAATGAGGCAGATTGGCATGACATGTAGGACGTGAGAGAACACAGTTCCTGGAGCTGTTGGAGTGCTGAGGAAATCTAGCTCTCCCAGGGAAGAGTGCAGTGTGTTGCCCTACACTCAGCATACACTGAGTGACTGGGAAAGGATTCCGGGCCTGGAAGTTTCTTAGCAGCCTAGTGGAGCCTGCCGGTGCTCGGTGTTCGTGCAGGGAGTAGGGTGCCCAGGCGAGGTCCTCCGGTTCCTGAAATGCTTAGTAACGTTAAAGAAAGCAGACCTAAAGCTAATGCCTCAAGGACTCTGCTCCAAGCTTCCACTTCGGCAGGGCTATTCAAGGCTTTACCTTGAGGAAAGGACTCACGTCAAGTTTCCTTTTAGCTCTAGAGCGTATCAGGAGGAGCTCCCACCCAGGCTATGAAAGCACCCTGTTGATGTAGAGAAGACTCGTTCCTTTCCCAGAGCCCTGCCTGCAGTGACTAGAGACCCGTCCTAAAACTGTTATTTAGGTAGCTTCAAGGCAGCATGAATGGAGCATTCAAAATGGGAAAGCAAGGCTTGTGCCATAAGGCCCTGTTTCCAGCGAACACGCAGCCTACCTCCTTGTGATTTCTACCAAGTATACACTCTAGCTACACACTGGTCCCTTCCTTGAATAAAGTTTATTTGGCACGGAGTTCTGCGTGTAGCCAACCGCCTCCCCTAAGGAACACTCTTGCTAGGCTCTCGGGCTTAGCTTCTTCTAAAACCCTGCAGTGTAAGAGGAAGAACTGTGCTTTGTTTACAGCAGGAACGCAAGCCGAATTTCTCCTGTAAGGATGGGGTCTTAATGTATGACTTTGCGGAAGGAATGCGAAGCAGTTTTGGTTTCTCAGTGCCGCTCAGCCTAGGGCAATGAGGCAGATTGGCATGACATGTAGGACGTGAGAGAACACAGTTCCTGGAGCTGTTGGAGTGCTGAGGAAATCTAGCTCTCCCAGGGAAGAGTGCAGTGTGTTGCCCTACACTCAGCATACACTGAGTGACTGGGAAAGGATTCCGGGCCTGGAAGTTTCTTAGCAGCCTAGTGGAGCCTGCCGGTGCTCGGTGTTCGTGCAGGGAATAGGGTGCCCAGGCGAGGTCCTCCGTTTCCTGAAATGCTTACTAACGTTAAAGAAAGCAGACCTAAAGCTAATGCCTCAAGGACTCTGCTCCAAGCTTCCACTTCGGCAGGGCTATTCAAGGCTTTACCTTGAGGAAAGGACTCACGTCAAGTTTCCTTTTAGCTCTAGAGCGTATCAGGAGGAGCTCCCACCCAGGCTATGAAAGCACGCTGTTGATGTAGAGAAGACTCGTTCCTTTCCCAGAGCCCTGCCTGCAGTGACTAGAGACCCGTCCTAAAACTGTTATTTAGGTAGCTTCAAGGCAGCATGAATGGAGCATTCAAAATGGGAAAGCAAGGTTTGTGCCATAAGGCCCTGTTTCCAGCGAACACGCAGCCTACCTCCTTGTGATTTCTACCAAGTATACACTCTAGCTACACACTGGTCCCTTCCTTGAATAAAGTTTATTTGGCACGGAGTTCTGCGTGTAGCCAACCGCCTCCCCCAAGGAACGCTCTTGCTAGGCTCTCGGGCTTAGCTTCTTCTAAAACCCTGCAGTGTAAGAGGAAGAACTGTGCTTTGTTTAC
Source organism: Balaenoptera borealis (assembly GCF_965194805.1). Classification (NCBI taxonomy): domain Eukaryota; kingdom Metazoa; phylum Chordata; class Mammalia; order Artiodactyla; family Balaenopteridae; genus Balaenoptera; species Balaenoptera borealis. The sequence goes on from NW_028123384.1 coordinate 29,791, forward strand.
AGCAGGAACGCAAGCCGAATTTCTCCTGTAAGGATGGGGTCTTAATGTATGACTTTGTGGAAGGAATGCGAAGCAGTTTTGGTTTCTCAGTGCCGCTCAGCCTAGGGCAATGAGGCAGATTGGCATGACATGTAGGACGTGAGAGAACACAGTTCCTGGAGCTGTTGGAGTGCTGAGGAAATCTAGCTCTCCCAGGGAAGAGTGCAGTGTGTTGCCCTACACTCAGCATACACTGAGTGACTGGGAAAGGATTCCGGGCCTGGAAGTTTCTTAGCAGCCTAGTGGAGCCTGCCGGTGCTCGGTGTTCGTGCAGGGAGTAGGGTGCCCAGGCGAGGTCCTCCGTTTCCTGAAATGCTTACTAACGTTAAAGAAAGCAGACCTAAAGCTAATGCCTCAAGGACTCTGCTCCAAGCTTCCACTTCGGCAGGGCTATTCAAGGCTTTACCTTGAGGAAAGGACTCACGTCAAGTTTCCTTTTAGCTCTAGAGCGTATCAGGAGGAGCTCCCACCCAGGCTATGAAAGCACCCTGTTGATGTAGAGAACACTTGTTCCTTTCCCAGAGCCCTGCCTGCAGTGACTAGAGACCCGTCCTAAACTGTGATTTAGGTAGCTTCAAGGCAGCATGAATGGAGCACTCAAAATGGGAAAGCAAGGCTTGTGCCATAAGGCCCCCGTTTCCAGCGAACACGTAGCCTACCTCCATGTGATTTCTACCAAGTAAGTAGACACTCTAGCTACACACTGGTCCCTTCCTTGAATAAAGTTTATTTGGCACGGAGTTCTGCGTGTAGCCAAACGCCTCCCCCAAGGAGCGCTCTTGCTAGGCTATCGGGCTTAGCTTCTTCTAAAACCCTGCAGTGTAAGAGGAAGAACTGTGCTTTGGTTACAGCAGCAAGGCAAGCTGACTTTCTCCTGTAAGGATGGGGTCCTAACGTATGACTTTGTAGAAGGAATGCAAAGCAGTTTTGGTTTCTCAGTGCCGCTCAGCCTAGGGCAATGAGGCAGATTTGCATGACATGTAGGACGTGAGAGAACACAGTTCCTGGAGCTGTTGGAGTGCTGAGGAAATCTAGCTCTCCCAGGGAAGAGTGCAGTGTGTTGCCCTACACTCAGCATACACTGAGTGACTGGGAAAGGATTCCGGGCCTGGAAGTTTCTTAGCAGCCTAGTGGAGCCTGCCGGTGCTCGGTGTTCGTGCAGGGAATAGGGTGCCCAGGCGAGGTCCTCCGTTTCCTGAAATGCTTACTAACGTTAAAGAAAGCAGACCTAAAGCTAATGCCTCAAGGACTCTGCTCCAAGCTTCCACTTCGGCAGGGCTGTTCAAGGCTTTACCTTGAGGAAAGGACTCACGTCAAGTTTCCTTTTAGCTCTAGAGCGTATCAGGAGGAGCTCCCACCCAGGCTATGAAAGCACCCTGTTGATGTAGAGAAGACTCGTTCCTTTCCCAGAGCCCTGCCTGCAGTGACTAGAGACCCGTCCTAAAACTGTTATTTAGGTAGCTTCAAGGCAGCATGAATGGAGCATTCAAAATGGGAAAGCAAGGCTTGTGCCATAAGGCCCTGTTTCCAGCGAACACGCAGCCTACCTCCTTGTGATTTCTACCAAGTATACACTCTAGCTACACACTGGTCCCTTCCTTGAATAAAGTTTATTTGGCACGGAGTTCTGCGTGTAGCCAACCGCCTCCCCCAAGGAACGCTCTTGCTAGGCTCTCGGGCTTAGCTTCTTCTAAAACCCTGCAGTGTAAGAGGAAGAACTGTGCTTTGTTTACAGCAGGAACGCAAGCCGAATTTCTCCTGTAAGGATGGGGTCTTAATGTATGACTTTGTGGAAGGAATGCGAAGCAGTTTTGGTTTCTCAGTGCCGCTCAGCCTAGGGCAATGAGGCAGATTGGCATGACATGTAGGACGTGAGAGAACACAGTTCCTGGAGCTGTTGGAGTGCTGAGGAAATCTAGCTCTCCCAGGGAAGAGTGCAGTGTGTTGCCCTACACTCAGCATACACTGAGTGACTGGGAAAGGATTCCGGGCCTGAAGTTTCTTAGCAGCCTAGTGGAGCCTGCCGGTGCTCGGTGTTCGTGCAGGGAATAGGGTGCCCAGGCGAGGTCCTCCGTTTCCTGAAATGCTTACTAACGTTAAAGAAAGCAGACCTAAAGCTCATGCCTCAAGGACTCTGCTCCAAGCTTCCACTTCGGCAGGGCTATTCAAGGCTTTACCTTGAGGAAAGGACTCACGTCAAGTTTCCTTTTAGCTCTAGAGCGTATCAGGAGGAGCTCCCACCCAGGCTATGAAAGCACGCTGTTGATGTAGAGAAGACTCGTTCCTTTCCCAGAGCCCTGCCTGCAGTGACTAGAGACCCGTCCTAAAACTGTTATTTAGGTAGCTTCAAGGCAGCATGAATGGAGCATTCAAAATGGGAAAGCAAGGCTTGTGCCATAAGGCCCTGTTTCCAGCGAACACGCAGCCTACCTCCTTGTGATTTCTACCAAGTATACACTCTAGCTACACACTGGTCCCTTCCTTGAATAAAGTTTATTTGGCACGGAGTTCTGCGTGTAGCCAACCGCCTCCCCCAAGGAACGCTCTTGCTAGGCTCTCGGGCTTAGCTTCTTCTAAAACCCTGCAGTGTAAGAGGAAGAACTGTGCTTTGTTTACAGCAGGAACGCAAGCCGAATTTCTCCTGTAAGGATGGGGTCTTAATGTATGACTTTGTGGAAGGAATGCGAAGCAGTTTTGGTTTCTCAGTGCCGCTCAGCCTAGGGCAATGAGGCAGATTGGCATGACATGTAGGACGTGAGAGAACACAGTTCCTGGAGCTGTCGGAGTGCTGAGGAAATCTAGCTCTCCCAGGGAAGAGTGCAGTGTGTTGCCCTACACTCAGCATACACTGAGTGACTGGGAAAGGATTCCGGGCCTGGAAGTTTCTTAGCAGCCTAGTGGAGCCTGCCGGTGCTCGGTGTTCGTGCAGGGAGTAGGGTGCCCAGGCGAGGTCCTCCGTTTCCTGAAATGCTTACTAACGTTAAAGAAAGCAGACCTAAAGCTAATGCCTCAAGGACTCTGCTCCAAGCTTCCACTTCGGCAGGGCTATTCAAGGCTTTACCTTGAGGAAAGGACTCACGTCAAGTTTCCTTTTAGCTCTAGAGCGTATCAGGAGGAGCTCCCACCCAGGCTATGAAAGCACCCTGTTGATGTAGAGAACACTTGTTCCTTTCCCAGAGCCCTGCCTGCAGTGACTAGAGACCCGTCCTAAACTGTGATTTAGGTAGCTTCAAGGCAGCATGAATGGAGCATTCAAAATGGGAAAGCAAGGCTTGTGCCATAAGGCCCTGTTTCCAGCGAACACGCAGCCTACCTCCTTGTGATTTCTACCAAGTATACACTCTAGCTACACACTGGTCCCTTCCTTGAATAAAGTTTATTTGGCACGGAGTTCTGCGTGTAGCCAACCGCCTCCCCTAAGGAACACTCTTGCTAGGCTCTCGGGCTTAGCTTCTTCTAAAACCCTGCAGTGTAAGAGGAAGAACTGTGCTTTGTTTACAGCAGGAACGCAAGCCGAATTTCTCCTGTAAGGATGGGGTCTTAATGTATGACTTTGTGGAAGGAATGCGAAGCAGTTTTGGTTTCTCAGTGCCGCTCAGCCTAGGGCAATGAGGCAGATTGGCATGACATGTAGGACGTGAGAGAACACAGTTCCTGGAGCTGTTGGAGTGCTGAGGAAATCTAGCTCTCCCAGGGAAGAGTGCAGTGTGTTGCCCTACACTCAGCATACACTGAGTGACTGGGAAAGGATTCCGGGCCTGGAAGTTTCTTAGCAGCCTAGTGGAGCCTGCCGGTGCTCGGTGTTCGTGCAGGGAATAGGGTGCCCAGGCGAGGTCCTCCGTTTCCTGAAATGCTTACTAACGTTAAAGAAAGCAGACCTAAAGCTAATGCCTCAAGGACTCTGCTCCAAGCTTCCACTTCGGCAGGGCTGTTCAAGGCTTTACCTTGAGGAAAGGACTCACGTCAAGTTTCCTTTTAGCTCTAGAGCGTATCAGGAGGAGCTCCCACCCAGGCTATGAAAGCACGCTGTTGATGTAGAGAAGACTCGTTCCTTTCCCAGAGCCCTGCCTGCAGTGACTAGAGACCCGTCCTAAAACTGTTATTTAGGTAGCTTCAAGGCAGCATGAATGGAGCATTCAAAATGGGAAAGCAAGGCTTGTGCCATAAGGCCCTGTTTCCAGCGAACACGCAGCCTACCTCCTTGTGATTTCTACCAAGTATACACTCTAGCTACACACTGGTCCCTTCCTTGAATAAAGTTTATTTGGCACGGAGTTCTGCGTGTAGCCAACCGCCTCCCCCAAGGAACGCTCTTGCTAGGCTCTCGGGCTTAGCTTCTTCTAAAACCCTGCAGTGTAAGAGGAAGAACTGTGCTTTGTTTACAGCAGGAACGCAAGCCGAATTTCTCCTGTAAGGATGGGGTCTTAATGTATGACTTTGTGGAAGGAATGCGAAGCAGTTTTGGTTTCTCAGTGCCGCTCAGCCTAGGGCAATGAGGCAGATTGGCATGACATGTAGGACGTGAGAGAACACAGTTCCTGGAGCTGTTGGAGTGCTGAGGAAATCTAGCTCTCCCAGGGAAGAGTGCAGTGTGTTGCCCTACACTCAGCATACACTGAGTGACTGGGAAAGGATTCCGGGCCTGGAAGTTTCTTAGCAGCCTAGTGGAGCCTGCCGGTGCTCGGTGTTCGTGCAGGGAGTAGGGTGCCCAGGCGAGGTCCTCCGTTTCCTGAAATGCTTACTAACGTTAAAGAAAGCAGACCTAAAGCTAATGCCTCAAGGACTCTGCTCCAAGCTTCCACTTCGGCAGGGCTATTCAAGGCTTTACCTTGAGGAAAGGACTCACGTCAAGTTTCCTTTTAGCTCTAGAGCGTATCAGGAGGAGCTCCCACCCAGGCTATGAAAGCACCCTGTTGATGTAGAGAAGACTCGTTCCTTTCCCAGAGCCCTGCCTGCAGTGACTAGAGACCCGTCCTAAAACTGTTATTTAGGTAGCTTCAAGGCAGCATGAATGGAGCATTCAAAATGGGAAAGCAAGGCTTGTGCCATAAGGCCCTGTTTCCAGCGAACACGCAGCCTACCTCCTTGTGATTTCTACCAAGTATACACTCTAGCTACACACTGGTCCCTTCCTTGAATAAAGTTTATTTGGCACGGAGTTCTGCGTGTAGCCAACCGCCTCCCCTAAGGAACACTCTTGCTAGGCTCTCGGGCTTAGCTTCTTCTAAAACCCTGCAGTGTAAGAGGAAGAACTGTGCTTTGGTTACAGCAGGAACGCAAGCCGAATTTCTCCTGTAAGGATGGGGTCTTAATGTATGACTTTGTGGAAGGAATGCGAAGCAGTTTTGGTTTCTCAGTGCCGCTCAGCCTAGGGCAATGAGGCAGATTGGCATGACATGTAGGACGTGAGAGAACACAGTTCCTGGAGCTGTTGGAGTGCTGAGGAAATCTAGCTCTCCCAGGGAAGAGTGCAGTGTGTTGCCCTACACTCAGCATACACTGAGTGACTGGGAAAGGATTCCGGGCCTGGAAGTTTCTTAGCAGCCTAGTGGAGCCTGCCGGTGCTCGGTGTTCGTGCAGGGAATAGGGTGCCCAGGCGAGGTCCTCCGTTTCCTGAAATGCTTACTAACGTTAAAGAAAGCACACCTAAAGCTAATGCCTCAAGGACTCTGCTCCAAGCTTCCACTTCGGCAGGGCTGTTCAAGGCTTTACCTTGAGGAAAGGACTCACGTCAAGTTTCCTTTTAGCTCTAGAGCGTATCAGGAGGAGCTCCCACCCAGGCTATGAAAGCACGCTGTTGATGTAGAGAAGACTCGTTCCTTTCCCAGAGCCCTGCCTGCAGTGACTAGAGACCCGTCCTAAAACTGTTATTTAGGTAGCTTCAAGGCAGCATGAATGGAGCATTCAAAATGGGAAAGCAAGGTTTGTGCCATAAGGCCCTGTTTCCAGCGAACACGCAGCCTACCTCCTTGTGATTTCTACCAAGTATACACTCTAGCTACACACTGGTCCCTTCCTTGAATAAAGTTTATTTGGCACGGAGTTCTGCGTGTAGCCAACCGCCTCCCCCAAGGAACGCTCTTGCTAGGCTCTCGGGCTTAGCTTCTTCTAAAACCCTGCAGTGTAAGAGGAAGAACTGTGCTTTGTTTACAGCAGGAACGCAAGCCGAATTTCTCCTGTAAGGATGGGGTCTTAATGTATGACTTTGTGGAAGGAATGCGAAGCAGTTTTGGTTTCTCAGTGCCGCTCAGCCTAGGGCAATTAGGCAGATTGGCATGACATGTAGGACGTGAGAGAACACAGTTCCTGGAGCTGTTGGAGTGCTGAGGAAATCTAGCTCTCCCAGGGAAGAGTGCAGTGTGTTGCCCTACACTCAGCATACACTGAGTGACTGGGAAAGGATTCCGGGCCTGGAAGTTTCTTAGCAGCCTAGTGGAGCCTGCCGGTGCTCGGTGTTCGTGCAGGGAGTAGGGTGCCCAGGCGAGGTCCTCCGTTTCCTGAAATGCTTACTAACGTTAAAGAAAGCAGACCTAAAGCTCATGCCTCAAGGACTCTGCTCCAAGCTTCCACTTCGGCAGGGCTATTCAAGGCTTTACCTTGAGGAAAGGACTCACGTCAAGTTTCCTTTTAGCTCTAGAGCGTATCAGGAGGAGCTCCCACCCAGGCTATGAAAGCACGCTGTTGATGTAGAGAAGACTCGTTCCTTTCCCAGAGCCCTGCCTGCAGTGACTAGAGACCCGTCCTAAAACTGTTATTTAGGTAGCTTCAAGGCAGCATGAATGGAGCATTCAAAATGGGAAAGCAAGGCTTGTGCCATAAGGCCCTGTTTCCAGCGAACACGCAGCCTACCTCCTTGTGATTTCTACCAAGTATACACTCTAGCTACACACTGGTCCCTTCCTTGAATAAAGTTTATTTGGCACGGAGTTCTGCGTGTAGCCAACCGCCTCCCCCAAGGAACGCTCTTGCTAGGCTCTCGGGCTTAGCTTCTTCTAAAACCCTGCAGTGTAAGAGGAAGAACTGTGCTTTGTTTACAGCAGGAACGCAAGCCGAATTTCTCCTGTAAGGATGGGGTCTTAATGTATGACTTTGTGGAAGGAATGCGAAGCAGTTTTGGTTTCTCAGTGCCGCTCAGCCTAGGGCAATGAGGCAGATTGGCATGACATGTAGGACGTGAGAGAACACAGTTCCTGGAGCTGTTGGAGTGCTGAGGAAATCTAGCTCTCCCAGGGAAGAGTGCAGTGTGTTGCCCTACACTCAGCATACACTGAGTGACTGGGAAAGGATTCCGGGCCTGAAGTTTCTTAGCAGCCTAGTGGAGCCTGCCGGTGCTCGGTGTTCGTGCAGGGAGTAGGGTGCCCAGGCGAGGTCCTCCGTTTCCTGAAATGCTTACTAACGTTAAAGAAAGCAGACCTAAAGCTCATGCCTCAAGGACTCTGCTCCAAGCTTCCACTTCGGCAGGGCTATTCAAGGCTTTACCTTGAGGAAAGGACTCACGTCAAGTTTCCTTTTAGCTCTAGAGCGTATCAGGAGGAGCTCCCACCCAGGCTATGAAAGCACGCTGTTGATGTAGAGAAGACTCGTTCCTTTCCCAGAGCCCTGCCTGCAGTGACTAGAGACCCGTCCTAAAACTGTTATTTAGGTAGCTTCAAGGCAGCATGAATGGAGCATTCAAAATGGGAAAGCAAGGCTTGTGCCATAAGGCCCTGTTTCCAGCGAACACGCAGCCTACCTCCTTGTGATTTCTACCAAGTATACACTCTAGCTACACACTGGTCCCTTCCTTGAATAAAGTTTATTTGGCACGGAGTTCTGCGTGTAGCCAACCGCCTCCCCCAAGGAACGCTCTTGCTAGGCTCTCGGGCTTAGCTTCTTCTAAAACCCTGCAGTGTAAGAGGAAGAACTGTGCTTTGTTTACAGCAGGAACGCAAGCCGAATTTCTCCTGTAAGGATGGGGTCTTAATGTATGACTTTGTGGAAGGAATGCGAAGCAGTTTTGGTTTCTCAGTGCCGCTCAGCCTAGGGCAATGAGGCAGATTGGCATGACATGTAGGACGTGAGAGAACACAGTTCCTGGAGCTGTCGGAGTGCTGAGGAAATCTAGCTCTCCCAGGGAAGAGTGCAGTGTGTTGCCCTACACTCAGCATACACTGAGTGACTGGGAAAGGATTCCGGGCCTGGAAGTTTCTTAGCAGCCTAGTGGAGCCTGCCGGTGCTCGGTGTTCGTGCAGGGAGTAGGGTGCCCAGGCGAGGTCCTCCGTTTCCTGAAATGCTTACTAACGTTAAAGAAAGCAGACCTAAAGCTAATGCCTCAAGGACTCTGCTCCAAGCTTCCACTTCGGCAGGGCTATTCAAGGCTTTACCTTGAGGAAAGGACTCACGTCAAGTTTCCTTTTAGCTCTAGAGCGTATCAGGAGGAGCTCCCACCCAGGCTATGAAAGCACCCTGTTGATGTAGAGAACACTTGTTCCTTTCCCAGAGCCCTGCCTGCAGTGACTAGAGACCCGTCCTAAACTGTGATTTAGGTAGCTTCAAGGCAGCATGAATGGAGCACTCAAAATGGGAAAGCAAGGCTTGTGCCATAAGGCCCCCGTTTCCAGCGAACACGTAGCCTACCTCTATGTGATTTCTACCAAGTAAGTAGACACTCTAGCTACACACTGGTCCCTTCCTTGAATAAAGTTTATTTGGCACGGAGTTCTGCGTGTAGCCAAACGCCTCCCCCAAGGAGCGCTCTTGCTAGGCTCTCGGGCTTAGCTTCTTCTAAAACCCTGCAGTGTAAGAGGAAGAACTGTGCTTTGGTTACAGCAGCAAGGCAAGCTGACTTTCTCCTGTAAGGATGGGGTCCTAAGGTATGACTTTGCAGAAGGAATGCAAAGCAGTTTTGGTTTCTCAGTGCCGCTCAGCCTAGGGCAATGAGGCAGATTTGCATGACATGTAGGACGTGAGAGAACACAGTTCCTGGAGCTGTTGGAGTGCTGAGGAAATCTAGCTCTCCCAGGGAAGAGTGCAGTGTGTTGCCCTACACTCAGCATACACTGAGTGACTGGGAAAGGATTCCGGGCCTGGAAGTTTCTTAGCAGCCTAGTGGAGCCTGCCGGTGCTCGGTGTTCGTGCAGGGAATAGGGTGCCCAGGCGAGGTCCTCCGTTTCCTGAAATGCTTACTAACGTTAAAGAAAGCACACCTAAAGCTAATGCCTCAAGGACTCTGCTCCAAGCTTCCACTTCGGCAGGGCTATTCAAGGCTTTACCTTGAGGAAAGGACTCACGTCAAGTTTCCTTTTAGCTCTAGAGCGTATCAGGAGGAGCTCCCACCCAGGCTATGAAAGCACCCTGTTGATGTAGAGAAGACTCGTTCCTTTCCCAGAGCCCTGCCTGCAGTGACTAGAGACCCGTCCTAAAACTGTTATTTAGGTAGCTTCAAGGCAGCATGAATGGAGCATTCAAAATGGGAAAGCAAGGCTTGTGCCATAAGGCCCTGTTTCCAGCGAACACGCAGCCTACCTCCTTGTGATTTCTACCAAGTATACACTCTAGCTACACACTGGTCCCTTCCTTGAATAAAGTTTATTTGGCACGGAGTTCTGCGTGTAGCCAATCGCCTCCCCTAAGGAACACTCTTGCTAGGCTCTCGGGCTTAGCTTCTTCTAAAACCCTGCAGTGTAAGAGGAAGAACTGTGCTTTGTTTACAGCAGGAACGCAAGCCGAATTTCTCCTGTAAGGATGGGGTCTTAATGTATGACTTTGTGGAAGGAATGCGAAGCAGTTTTGGTTTCTCAGTGCCGCTCAGCCTAGGGCAATGAGGCAGATTGGCATGACATGTAGGACGTGAGAGAACACAGTTCCTGGAGCTGTTGGAGTGCTGAGGAAATCTAGCTCTCCCAGGGAAGAGTGCAGTGTGTTGCCCTACACTCAGCATACACTGAGTGACTGGGAAAGGATTCCGGGCCTGGAAGTTTCTTAGCAGCCTAGTGGAGCCTGCCGGTGCTCGGTGTTCGTGCAGGGAATAGGGTGCCCAGGCGAGGTCCTCCGTTTCCTGAAATGCTTACTAACGTTAAAGAAAGCAGACCTAAAGCTAATGCCTCAAGGACTCTGCTCCAAGCTTCCACTTCGGCAGGGCTGTTCAAGGCTTTACCTTGAGGAAAGGACTCACGTCAAGTTTCCTTTTAGCTCTAGAGCGTATCAGGAGGAGCTCCCACCCAGGCTATGAAAGCACCCTGTTGATGTAGAGAACACTTGTTCCTTTCCCAGAGCCCTGCCTGCAGTGACTAGAGACCCGTCCTAAACTGTGATTTAGGTAGCTTCAAGGCAGCATGAATGGAGCACTCAAAATGGGAAAGCAAGGCTTGTGCCATAAGGCCCCCGTTTCCAGCGAACACGTAGCCTACCTCTATGTGATTTCTACCAAGTAAGTAGACACTCTAGCTACACACTGGTCCCTTCCTTGAATAAAGTTTATTTGGCACGGAGTTCTGCGTGTAGCCAAACGCCTCCCCCAAGGAGCGCTCTTGCTAGGCTCTCGGGCTTAGCTTCTTCTAAAACCCTGCAGTGTAAGAGGAAGAACTGTGCTTTGGTTACAGCAGCAAGGCAAGCTGACTTTCTCCTGTAAGGATGGGGTCCTAAGGTATGACTTTGCAGAAGGAATGCAAAGCAGTTTTGGTTTCTCAGTGCCGCTCAGCCTAGGGCAATGAGGCAGATTTGCATGACATGTAGGACGTGAGAGAACACAGTTCCTGGAGCTGTTGGAGTGCTGAGGAAATCTAGCTCTCCCAGGGAAGAGTGCAGTGTGTTGCCCTACACTCAGCATACACTGAGTGACTGGGAAAGGATTCCGGGCCTGGAAGTTTCTTAGCAGCCTAGTGGAGCCTGCCGGTGCTCGGTGTTCGTGCAGGGAATAGGGTGCCCAGGCGAGGTCCTCCGTTTCCTGAAATGCTTACTAACGTTAAAGAAAGCACACCTAAAGCTAATGCCTCAAGGACTCTGCTCCAAGCTTCCACTTCGGCAGGGCTATTCAAGGCTTTACCTTGAGGAAAGGACTCACGTCAAGTTTCCTTTTAGCTCTAGAGCGTATCAGGAGGAGCTCCCACCCAGGCTATGAAAGCACCCTGTTGATGTAGAGAAGACTCGTTCCTTTCCCAGAGCCCTGCCTGCAGTGACTAGAGACCCGTCCTAAAACTGTTATTTAGGTAGCTTCAAGGCAGCATGAATGGAGCATTCAAAATGGGAAAGCAAGGCTTGTGCCATAAGGCCCTGTTTCCAGCGAACACGCAGCCTACCTCCTTGTGATTTCTACCAAGTATACACTCTAGCTACACACTGGTCCCTTCCTTGAATAAAGTTTATTTGGCACGGAGTTCTGCGTGTAGCCAATCGCCTCCCCTAAGGAACACTCTTGCTAGGCTCTCGGGCTTAGCTTCTTCTAAAACCCTGCAGTGTAAGAGGAAGAACTGTGCTTTGTTTACAGCAGGAACGCAAGCCGAATTTCTCCTGTAAGGATGGGGTCTTAATGTATGACTTTGTGGAAGGAATGCGAAGCAGTTTTGGTTTCTCAGTGCCGCTCAGCCTAGGGCAATGAGGCAGATTGGCATGACATGTAGGACGTGAGAGAACACAGTTCCTGGAGCTGTCGGAGTGCTGAGGAAATCTAGCTCTCCCAGGGAAGAGTGCAGTGTGTTGCCCTACACTCAGCATACACTGAGTGACTGGGAAAGGATTCCGGGCCTGGAAGTTTCTTAGCAGCCTAGTGGAGCCTGCCGGTGCTCGGTGTTCGTGCAGGGAGTAGGGTGCCCAGGCGAGGTCCTCCGTTTCCTGAAATGCTTACTAACGTTAAAGAAAGCAGACCTAAAGCTAATGCCTCAAGGACTCTGCTCCAAGCTTCCACTTCGGCAGGGCTATTCAAGGCTTTACCTTGAGGAAAGGACTCACGTCAAGTTTCCTTTTAGCTCTAGAGCGTATCAGGAGGAGCTCCCACCCAGGCTATGAAAGCACCCTGTTGATGTAGAGAACACTTGTTCCTTTCCCAGAGCCCTGCCTGCAGTGACTAGAGACCCGTCCTAAACTGTGATTTAGGTAGCTTCAAGGCAGCATGAATGGAGCATTCAAAATGGGAAAGCAAGGCTTGTGCCATAAGGCCCTGTTTCCAGCGAACACGCAGCCTACCTCCTTGTGATTTCTACCAAGTATACACTCTAGCTACACACTGGTCCCTTCCTTGAATAAAGTTTATTTGGCACGGAGTTCTGCGTGTAGCCAACCGCCTCCCCTAAGGAACACTCTTGCTAGGCTCTCGGGCTTAGCTTCTTCTAAAACCCTGCAGTGTAAGAGGAAGAACTGTGCTTTGTTTACAGCAGGAACGCAAGCCGAATTTCTCCTGTAAGGATGGGGTCTTAATGTATGACTTTGTGGAAGGAATGCGAAGCAGTTTTGGTTTCTCAGTGCCGCTCAGCCTAGGGCAATGAGGCAGATTGGCATGACATGTAGGACGTGAGAGAACACAGTTCCTGGAGCTGTTGGAGTGCTGAGGAAATCTAGCTCTCCCAGGGAAGAGTGCAGTGTGTTGCCCTACACTCAGCATACACTGAGTGACTGGGAAAGGATTCCGGGCCTGGAAGTTTCTTAGCAGCCTAGTGGAGCCTGCCGGTGCTCGGTGTTCGTGCAGGGAATAGGGTGCCCAGGCGAGGTCCTCCGTTTCCTGAAATGCTTACTAACGTTAAAGAAAGCAGACCTAAAGCTAATGCCTCAAGGACTCTGCTCCAAGCTTCCACTTCGGCAGGGCTGTTCAAGGCTTTACCTTGAGGAAAGGACTCACGTCAAGTTTCCTTTTAGCTCTAGAGCGTATCAGGAGGAGCTCCCACCCAGGCTATGAAAGCACGCTGTTGATGTAGAGAAGACTCGTTCCTTTCCCAGAGCCCTGCCTGCAGTGACTAGAGACCCGTCCTAAAACTGTTATTTAGGTAGCTTCAAGGCAGCATGAATGGAGCATTCAAAATGGGAAAGCAAGGCTTGTGCCATAAGGCCCTGTTTCCAGCGAACACGCAGCCTACCTCCTTGTGATTTCTACCAAGTATACACTCTAGCTACACACTGGTCCCTTCCTTGAATAAAGTTTATTTGGCACGGAGTTCTGCGTGTAGCCAACCGCCTCCCCCAAGGAACGCTCTTGCTAGGCTCTCGGGCTTAGCTTCTTCTAAAACCCTGCAGTGTAAGAGGAAGAACTGTGCTTTGTTTACAGCAGGAACGCAAGCCGAATTTCTCCTGTAAGGATGGGGTCTTAATGTATGACTTTGTGGAAGGAATGCGAAGCAGTTTTGGTTTCTCAGTGCCGCTCAGCCTAGGGCAATGAGGCAGATTGGCATGACATGTAGGACGTGAGAGAACACAGTTCCTGGAGCTGTTGGAGTGCTGAGGAAATCTAGCTCTCCCAGGGAAGAGTGCAGTGTGTTGCCCTACACTCAGCATACACTGAGTGACTGGGAAAGGATTCCGGGCCTGGAAGTTTCTTAGCAGCCTAGTGGAGCCTGCCGGTGCTCGGTGTTCGTGCAGGGAGTAGGGTGCCCAGGCGAGGTCCTCCGTTTCCTGAAATGCTTACTAACGTTAAAGAAAGCAGACCTAAAGCTAATGCCTCAAGGACTCTGCTCCAAGCTTCCACTTCGGCAGGGCTATTCAAGGCTTTACCTTGAGGAAAGGACTCACGTCAAGTTTCCTTTTAGCTCTAGAGCGTATCAGGAGGAGCTCCCACCCAGGCTATGAAAGCACCCTGTTGATGTAGAGAAGACTCGTTCCTTTCCCAGAGCCCTGCCTGCAGTGACTAGAGACCCGTCCTAAAACTGTTATTTAGGTAGCTTCAAGGCAGCATGAATGGAGCATTCAAAATGGGAAAGCAAGGCTTGTGCCATAAGGCCCTGTTTCCAGCGAACACGCAGCCTACCTCCTTGTGATTTCTACCAAGTATACACTCTAGCTACACACTGGTCCCTTCCTTGAATAAAGTTTATTTGGCACGGAGTTCTGCGTGTAGCCAACCGCCTCCCCTAAGGAACACTCTTGCTAGGCTCTCGGGCTTAGCTTCTTCTAAAACCCTGCAGTGTAAGAGGAAGAACTGTGCTTTGGTTACAGCAGGAACGCAAGCCGAATTTCTCCTGTAAGGATGGGGTCTTAATGTATGACTTTGTGGAAGGAATGCGAAGCAGTTTTGGTTTCTCAGTGCCGCTCAGCCTAGGGCAATGAGGCAGATTGGCATGACATGTAGGACGTGAGAGAACACAGTTCCTGGAGCTGTTGGAGTGCTGAGGAAATCTAGCTCTCCCAGGGAAGAGTGCAGTGTGTTGCCCTACACTCAGCATACACTGAGTGACTGGGAAAGGATTCCGGGCCTGGAAGTTTCTTAGCAGCCTAGTGGAGCCTGCCGGTGCTCGGTGTTCGTGCAGGGAATAGGGTGCCCAGGCGAGGTCCTCCGTTTCCTGAAATGCTTACTAACGTTAAAGAAAGCACACCTAAAGCTAATGCCTCAAGGACTCTGCTCCAAGCTTCCACTTCGGCAGGGCTGTTCAAGGCTTTACCTTGAGGAAAGGACTCACGTCAAGTTTCCTTTTAGCTCTAGAGCGTATCAGGAGGAGCTCCCACCCAGGCTATGAAAGCACGCTGTTGATGTAGAGAAGACTCGTTCCTTTCCCAGAGCCCTGCCTGCAGTGACTAGAGACCCGTCCTAAAACTGTTATTTAGGTAGCTTCAAGGCAGCATGAATGGAGCATTCAAAATGGGAAAGCAAGGTTTGTGCCATAAGGCCCTGTTTCCAGCGAACACGCAGCCTACCTCCTTGTGATTTCTACCAAGTATACACTCTAGCTACACACTGGTCCCTTCCTTGAATAAAGTTTATTTGGCACGGAGTTCTGCGTGTAGCCAACCGCCTCCCCCAAGGAACGCTCTTGCTAGGCTCTCGGGCTTAGCTTCTTCTAAAACCCTGCAGTGTAAGAGGAAGAACTGTGCTTTGTTTACAGCAGGAACGCAAGCCGAATTTCTCCTGTAAGGATGGGGTCTTAATGTATGACTTTGTGGAAGGAATGCGAAGCAGTTTTGGTTTCTCAGTGCCGCTCAGCCTAGGGCAATTAGGCAGATTGGCATGACATGTAGGACGTGAGAGAACACAGTTCCTGGAGCTGTTGGAGTGCTGAGGAAATCTAGCTCTCCCAGGGAAGAGTGCAGTGTGTTGCCCTACACTCAGCATACACTGAGTGACTGGGAAAGGATTCCGGGCCTGGAAGTTTCTTAGCAGCCTAGTGGAGCCTGCCGGTGCTCGGTGTTCGTGCAGGGAGTAGGGTGCCCAGGCGAGGTCCTCCGTTTCCTGAAATGCTTACTAACGTTAAAGAAAGCAGACCTAAAGCTCATGCCTCAAGGACTCTGCTCCAAGCTTCCACTTCGGCAGGGCTATTCAAGGCTTTACCTTGAGGAAAGGACTCACGTCAAGTTTCCTTTTAGCTCTAGAGCGTATCAGGAGGAGCTCCCACCCAGGCTATGAAAGCACGCTGTTGATGTAGAGAAGACTCGTTCCTTTCCCAGAGCCCTGCCTGCAGTGACTAGAGACCCGTCCTAAAACTGTTATTTAGGTAGCTTCAAGGCAGCATGAATGGAGCATTCAAAATGGGAAAGCAAGGCTTGTGCCATAAGGCCCTGTTTCCAGCGAACACGCAGCCTACCTCCTTGTGATTTCTACCAAGTATACACTCTAGCTACACACTGGTCCCTTCCTTGAATAAAGTTTATTTGGCACGGAGTTCTGCGTGTAGCCAACCGCCTCCCCCAAGGAACGCTCTTGCTAGGCTCTCGGGCTTAGCTTCTTCTAAAACCCTGCAGTGTAAGAGGAAGAACTGTGCTTTGTTTACAGCAGGAACGCAAGCCGAATTTCTCCTGTAAGGATGGGGTCTTAATGTATGACTTTGTGGAAGGAATGCGAAGCAGTTTTGGTTTCTCAGTGCCGCTCAGCCTAGGGCAATGAGGCAGATTGGCATGACATGTAGGACGTGAGAGAACACAGTTCCTGGAGCTGTTGGAGTGCTGAGGAAATCTAGCTCTCCCAGGGAAGAGTGCAGTGTGTTGCCCTACACTCAGCATACACTGAGTGACTGGGAAAGGATTCCGGGCCTGAAGTTTCTTAGCAGCCTAGTGGAGCCTGCCGGTGCTCGGTGTTCGTGCAGGGAGTAGGGTGCCCAGGCGAGGTCCTCCGTTTCCTGAAATGCTTACTAACGTTAAAGAAAGCAGACCTAAAGCTCATGCCTCAAGGACTCTGCTCCAAGCTTCCACTTCGGCAGGGCTATTCAAGGCTTTACCTTGAGGAAAGGACTCACGTCAAGTTTCCTTTTAGCTCTAGAGCGTATCAGGAGGAGCTCCCACCCAGGCTATGAAAGCACGCTGTTGATGTAGAGAAGACTCGTTCCTTTCCCAGAGCCCTGCCTGCAGTGACTAGAGACCCGTCCTAAAACTGTTATTTAGGTAGCTTCAAGGCAGCATGAATGGAGCATTCAAAATGGGAAAGCAAGGCTTGTGCCATAAGGCCCTGTTTCCAGCGAACACGCAGCCTACCTCCTTGTGATTTCTACCAAGTATACACTCTAGCTACACACTGGTCCCTTCCTTGAATAAAGTTTATTTGGCACGGAGTTCTGCGTGTAGCCAACCGCCTCCCCCAAGGAACGCTCTTGCTAGGCTCTCGGGCTTAGCTTCTTCTAAAACCCTGCAGTGTAAGAGGAAGAACTGTGCTTTGTTTACAGCAGGAACGCAAGCCGAATTTCTCCTGTAAGGATGGGGTCTTAATGTATGACTTTGTGGAAGGAATGCGAAGCAGTTTTGGTTTCTCAGTGCCGCTCAGCCTAGGGCAATGAGGCAGATTGGCATGACATGTAGGACGTGAGAGAACACAGTTCCTGGAGCTGTCGGAGTGCTGAGGAAATCTAGCTCTCCCAGGGAAGAGTGCAGTGTGTTGCCCTACACTCAGCATACACTGAGTGACTGGGAAAGGATTCCGGGCCTGGAAGTTTCTTAGCAGCCTAGTGGAGCCTGCCGGTGCTCGGTGTTCGTGCAGGGAGTAGGGTGCCCAGGCGAGGTCCTCCGTTTCCTGAAATGCTTACTAACGTTAAAGAAAGCAGACCTAAAGCTAATGCCTCAAGGACTCTGCTCCAAGCTTCCACTTCGGCAGGGCTATTCAAGGCTTTACCTTGAGGAAAGGACTCACGTCAAGTTTCCTTTTAGCTCTAGAGCGTATCAGGAGGAGCTCCCACCCAGGCTATGAAAGCACCCTGTTGATGTAGAGAACACTTGTTCCTTTCCCAGAGCCCTGCCTGCAGTGACTAGAGACCCGTCCTAAACTGTGATTTAGGTAGCTTCAAGGCAGCATGAATGGAGCACTCAAAATGGGAAAGCAAGGCTTGTGCCATAAGGCCCCCGTTTCCAGCGAACACGTAGCCTACCTCTATGTGATTTCTACCAAGTAAGTAGACACTCTAGCTACACACTGGTCCCTTCCTTGAATAAAGTTTATTTGGCACGGAGTTCTGCGTGTAGCCAAACGCCTCCCCCAAGGAGCGCTCTTGCTAGGCTCTCGGGCTTAGCTTCTTCTAAAACCCTGCAGTGTAAGAGGAAGAACTGTGCTTTGGTTACAGCAGCAAGGCAAGCTGACTTTCTCCTGTAAGGATGGGGTCCTAAGGTATGACTTTGCAGAAGGAATGCAAAGCAGTTTTGGTTTCTCAGTGCCGCTCAGCCTAGGGCAATGAGGCAGATTTGCATGACATGTAGGACGTGAGAGAACACAGTTCCTGGAGCTGTTGGAGTGCTGAGGAAATCTAGCTCTCCCAGGGAAGAGTGCAGTGTGTTGCCCTACACTCAGCATACACTGAGTGACTGGGAAAGGATTCCGGGCCTGGAAGTTTCTTAGCAGCCTAGTGGAGCCTGCCGGTGCTCGGTGTTCGTGCAGGGAATAGGGTGCCCAGGCGAGGTCCTCCGTTTCCTGAAATGCTTACTAACGTTAAAGAAAGCACACCTAAAGCTAATGCCTCAAGGACTCTGCTCCAAGCTTCCACTTCGGCAGGGCTATTCAAGGCTTTACCTTGAGGAAAGGACTCACGTCAAGTTTCCTTTTAGCTCTAGAGCGTATCAGGAGGAGCTCCCACCCAGGCTATGAAAGCACCCTGTTGATGTAGAGAAGACTCGTTCCTTTCCCAGAGCCCTGCCTGCAGTGACTAGAGACCCGTCCTAAAACTGTTATTTAGGTAGCTTCAAGGCAGCATGAATGGAGCATTCAAAATGGGAAAGCAAGGCTTGTGCCATAAGGCCCTGTTTCCAGCGAACACGCAGCCTACCTCCTTGTGATTTCTACCAAGTATACACTCTAGCTACACACTGGTCCCTTCCTTGAATAAAGTTTATTTGGCACGGAGTTCTGCGTGTAGCCAATCGCCTCCCCTAAGGAACACTCTTGCTAGGCTCTCGGGCTTAGCTTCTTCTAAAACCCTGCAGTGTAAGAGGAAGAACTGTGCTTTGTTTACAGCAGGAACGCAAGCCGAATTTCTCCTGTAAGGATGGGGTCTTAATGTATGACTTTGTGGAAGGAATGCGAAGCAGTTTTGGTTTCTCAGTGCCGCTCAGCCTAGGGCAATGAGGCAGATTGGCATGACATGTAGGACGTGAGAGAACACAGTTCCTGGAGCTGTTGGAGTGCTGAGGAAATCTAGCTCTCCCAGGGAAGAGTGCAGTGTGTTGCCCTACACTCAGCATACACTGAGTGACTGGGAAAGGATTCCGGGCCTGGAAGTTTCTTAGCAGCCTAGTGGAGCCTGCCGGTGCTCGGTGTTCGTGCAGGGAATAGGGTGCCCAGGCGAGGTCCTCCGTTTCCTGAAATGCTTACTAACGTTAAAGAAAGCAGACCTAAAGCTAATGCCTCAAGGACTCTGCTCCAAGCTTCCACTTCGGCAGGGCTGTTCAAGGCTTTACCTTGAGGAAAGGACTCACGTCAAGTTTCCTTTTAGCTCTAGAGCGTATCAGGAGGAGCTCCCACCCAGGCTATGAAAGCACCCTGTTGATGTAGAGAACACTTGTTCCTTTCCCAGAGCCCTGCCTGCAGTGACTAGAGACCCGTCCTAAACTGTGATTTAGGTAGCTTCAAGGCAGCATGAATGGAGCACTCAAAATGGGAAAGCAAGGCTTGTGCCATAAGGCCCCCGTTTCCAGCGAACACGTAGCCTACCTCTATGTGATTTCTACCAAGTAAGTAGACACTCTAGCTACACACTGGTCCCTTCCTTGAATAAAGTTTATTTGGCACGGAGTTCTGCGTGTAGCCAAACGCCTCCCCCAAGGAGCGCTCTTGCTAGGCTCTCGGGCTTAGCTTCTTCTAAAACCCTGCAGTGTAAGAGGAAGAACTGTGCTTTGGTTACAGCAGCAAGGCAAGCTGACTTTCTCCTGTAAGGATGGGGTCCTAAGGTATGACTTTGCAGAAGGAATGCAAAGCAGTTTTGGTTTCTCAGTGCCGCTCAGCCTAGGGCAATGAGGCAGATTTGCATGACATGTAGGACGTGAGAGAACACAGTTCCTGGAGCTGTTGGAGTGCTGAGGAAATCTAGCTCTCCCAGGGAAGAGTGCAGTGTGTTGCCCTACACTCAGCATACACTGAGTGACTGGGAAAGGATTCCGGGCCTGGAAGTTTCTTAGCAGCCTAGTGGAGCCTGCCGGTGCTCGGTGTTCGTGCAGGGAATAGGGTGCCCAGGCGAGGTCCTCCGTTTCCTGAAATGCTTACTAACGTTAAAGAAAGCACACCTAAAGCTAATGCCTCAAGGACTCTGCTCCAAGCTTCCACTTCGGCAGGGCTATTCAAGGCTTTACCTTGAGGAAAGGACTCACGTCAAGTTTCCTTTTAGCTCTAGAGCGTATCAGGAGGAGCTCCCACCCAGGCTATGAAAGCACCCTGTTGATGTAGAGAAGACTCGTTCCTTTCCCAGAGCCCTGCCTGCAGTGACTAGAGACCCGTCCTAAAACTGTTATTTAGGTAGCTTCAAGGCAGCATGAATGGAGCATTCAAAATGGGAAAGCAAGGCTTGTGCCATAAGGCCCTGTTTCCAGCGAACACGCAGCCTACCTCCTTGTGATTTCTACCAAGTATACACTCTAGCTACACACTGGTCCCTTCCTTGAATAAAGTTTATTTGGCACGGAGTTCTGCGTGTAGCCAATCGCCTCCCCTAAGGAACACTCTTGCTAGGCTCTCGGGCTTAGCTTCTTCTAAAACCCTGCAGTGTAAGAGGAAGAACTGTGCTTTGTTTACAGCAGGAACGCAAGCCGAATTTCTCCTGTAAGGATGGGGTCTTAATGTATGACTTTGTGGAAGGAATGCGAAGCAGTTTTGGTTTCTCAGTGCCGCTCAGCCTAGGGCAATGAGGCAGATTGGCATGACATGTAGGACGTGAGAGAACACAGTTCCTGGAGCTGTTGGAGTGCTGAGGAAATCTAGCTCTCCCAGGGAAGAGTGCAGTGTGTTGCCCTACACTCAGCATACACTGAGTGACTGGGAAAGGATTCCGGGCCTGGAAGTTTCTTAGCAGCCTAGTGGAGCCTGCCGGTGCTCGGTGTTCGTGCAGGGAATAGGGTGCCCAGGCGAGGTCCTCCGTTTCCTGAAATGCTTACTAACGTTAAAGAAAGCAGACCTAAAGCTAATGCCTCAAGGACTCTGCTCCAAGCTTCCACTTCGGCAGGGCTGTTCAAGGCTTTACCTTGAGGAAAGGACTCACGTCAAGTTTCCTTTTAGCTCTAGAGCGTATCAGGAGGAGCTCCCACCCAGGCTATGAAAGCACGCTGTTGATGTAGAGAAGACTCGTTCCTTTCCCAGAGCCCTGCCTGCAGTGACTAGAGACCCGTCCTAAAACTGTTATTTAGGTAGCTTCAAGGCAGCATGAATGGAGCATTCAAAATGGGAAAGCAAGGCTTGTGCCATAAGGCCCTGTTTCCAGCGAACACGCAGCCTACCTCCTTGTGATTTCTACCAAGTATACACTCTAGCTACACACTGGTCCCTTCCTTGAATAAAGTTTATTTGGCACGGAGTTCTGCGTGTAGCCAACCGCCTCCCCCAAGGAACGCTCTTGCTAGGCTCTCGGGCTTAGCTTCTTCTAAAACCCTGCAGTGTAAGAGGAAGAACTGTGCTTTGTTTACAGCAGGAACGCAAGCCGAATTTCTCCTGTAAGGATGGGGTCTTAATGTATGACTTTGTGGAAGGAATGCGAAGCAGTTTTGGTTTCTCAGTGCCGCTCAGCCTAGGGCAATGAGGCAGATTGGCATGACATGTAGGACGTGAGAGAACACAGTTCCTGGAGCTGTTGGAGTGCTGAGGAAATCTAGCTCTCCCAGGGAAGAGTGCAGTGTGTTGCCCTACACTCAGCATACACTGAGTGACTGGGAAAGGATTCCGGGCCTGGAAGTTTCTTAGCAGCCTAGTGGAGCCTGCCGGTGCTCGGTGTTCGTGCAGGGAGTAGGGTGCCCAGGCGAGGTCCTCCGGTTCCTGAAATGCTTAGTAACGTTAAAGAAAGCAGACCTAAAGCTAATGCCTCAAGGACTCTGCTCCAAGCTTCCACTTCGGCAGGGCTATTCAAGGCTTTACCTTGAGGAAAGGACTCACGTCAAGTTTCCTTTTAGCTCTAGAGCGTATCAGGAGGAGCTCCCACCCAGGCTATGAAAGCACCCTGTTGATGTAGAGAAGACTCGTTCCTTTCCCAGAGCCCTGCCTGCAGTGACTAGAGACCCGTCCTAAAACTGTTATTTAGGTAGCTTCAAGGCAGCATGAATGGAGCATTCAAAATGGGAAAGCAAGGCTTGTGCCATAAGGCCCTGTTTCCAGCGAACACGCAGCCTACCTCCTTGTGATTTCTACCAAGTATACACTCTAGCTACACACTGGTCCCTTCCTTGAATAAAGTTTATTTGGCACGGAGTTCTGCGTGTAGCCAACCGCCTCCCCTAAGGAACACTCTTGCTAGGCTCTCGGGCTTAGCTTCTTCTAAAACCCTGCAGTGTAAGAGGAAGAACTGTGCTTTGTTTACAGCAGGAACGCAAGCCGAATTTCTCCTGTAAGGATGGGGTCTTAATGTATGACTTTGCGGAAGGAATGCGAAGCAGTTTTGGTTTCTCAGTGCCGCTCAGCCTAGGGCAATGAGGCAGATTGGCATGACATGTAGGACGTGAGAGAACACAGTTCCTGGAGCTGTTGGAGTGCTGAGGAAATCTAGCTCTCCCAGGGAAGAGTGCAGTGTGTTGCCCTACACTCAGCATACACTGAGTGACTGGGAAAGGATTCCGGGCCTGGAAGTTTCTTAGCAGCCTAGTGGAGCCTGCCGGTGCTCGGTGTTCGTGCAGGGAATAGGGTGCCCAGGCGAGGTCCTCCGTTTCCTGAAATGCTTACTAACGTTAAAGAAAGCAGACCTAAAGCTAATGCCTCAAGGACTCTGCTCCAAGCTTCCACTTCGGCAGGGCTATTCAAGGCTTTACCTTGAGGAAAGGACTCACGTCAAGTTTCCTTTTAGCTCTAGAGCGTATCAGGAGGAGCTCCCACCCAGGCTATGAAAGCACGCTGTTGATGTAGAGAAGACTCGTTCCTTTCCCAGAGCCCTGCCTGCAGTGACTAGAGACCCGTCCTAAAACTGTTATTTAGGTAGCTTCAAGGCAGCATGAATGGAGCATTCAAAATGGGAAAGCAAGGTTTGTGCCATAAGGCCCTGTTTCCAGCGAACACGCAGCCTACCTCCTTGTGATTTCTACCAAGTATACACTCTAGCTACACACTGGTCCCTTCCTTGAATAAAGTTTATTTGGCACGGAGTTCTGCGTGTAGCCAACCGCCTCCCCCAAGGAACGCTCTTGCTAGGCTCTCGGGCTTAGCTTCTTCTAAAACCCTGCAGTGTAAGAGGAAGAACTGTGCTTTGTTTACAGCAGGAACGCAAGCCGAATTTCTCCTGTAAGGATGGGGTCTTAATGTATGACTTTGTGGAAGGAATGCGAAGCAGTTTTGGTTTCTCAGTGCCGCTCAGCCTAGGGCAATGAGGCAGATTGGCATGACATGTAGGACGTGAGAGAACACAGTTCCTGGAGCTGTTGGAGTGCTGAGGAAATCTAGCTCTCCCAGGGAAGAGTGCAGTGTGTTGCCCTACACTCAGCATACACTG
Source organism: Balaenoptera borealis (assembly GCF_965194805.1). Taxonomy (NCBI): domain Eukaryota; kingdom Metazoa; phylum Chordata; class Mammalia; order Artiodactyla; family Balaenopteridae; genus Balaenoptera; species Balaenoptera borealis. The sequence continues at coordinate 53,025 of NW_028123384.1, forward strand.
AGTGACTGGGAAAGGATTCCGGGCCTGGAAGTTTCTTAGCAGCCTAGTGGAGCCTGCCGGTGCTCGGTGTTCGTGCAGGGAGTAGGGTGCCCAGGCGAGGTCCTCCGTTTCCTGAAATGCTTACTAACGTTAAAGAAAGCAGACCTAAAGCTAATGCCTCAAGGACTCTGCTCCAAGCTTCCACTTCGGCAGGGCTATTCAAGGCTTTACCTTGAGGAAAGGACTCACGTCAAGTTTCCTTTTAGCTCTAGAGCGTATCAGGAGGAGCTCCCACCCAGGCTATGAAAGCACCCTGTTGATGTAGAGAACACTTGTTCCTTTCCCAGAGCCCTGCCTGCAGTGACTAGAGACCCGTCCTAAACTGTGATTTAGGTAGCTTCAAGGCAGCATGAATGGAGCACTCAAAATGGGAAAGCAAGGCTTGTGCCATAAGGCCCCCGTTTCCAGCGAACACGTAGCCTACCTCCATGTGATTTCTACCAAGTAAGTAGACACTCTAGCTACACACTGGTCCCTTCCTTGAATAAAGTTTATTTGGCACGGAGTTCTGCGTGTAGCCAAACGCCTCCCCCAAGGAGCGCTCTTGCTAGGCTATCGGGCTTAGCTTCTTCTAAAACCCTGCAGTGTAAGAGGAAGAACTGTGCTTTGGTTACAGCAGCAAGGCAAGCTGACTTTCTCCTGTAAGGATGGGGTCCTAACGTATGACTTTGTAGAAGGAATGCAAAGCAGTTTTGGTTTCTCAGTGCCGCTCAGCCTAGGGCAATGAGGCAGATTTGCATGACATGTAGGACGTGAGAGAACACAGTTCCTGGAGCTGTTGGAGTGCTGAGGAAATCTAGCTCTCCCAGGGAAGAGTGCAGTGTGTTGCCCTACACTCAGCATACACTGAGTGACTGGGAAAGGATTCCGGGCCTGGAAGTTTCTTAGCAGCCTAGTGGAGCCTGCCGGTGCTCGGTGTTCGTGCAGGGAATAGGGTGCCCAGGCGAGGTCCTCCGTTTCCTGAAATGCTTACTAACGTTAAAGAAAGCAGACCTAAAGCTAATGCCTCAAGGACTCTGCTCCAAGCTTCCACTTCGGCAGGGCTGTTCAAGGCTTTACCTTGAGGAAAGGACTCACGTCAAGTTTCCTTTTAGCTCTAGAGCGTATCAGGAGGAGCTCCCACCCAGGCTATGAAAGCACCCTGTTGATGTAGAGAAGACTCGTTCCTTTCCCAGAGCCCTGCCTGCAGTGACTAGAGACCCGTCCTAAAACTGTTATTTAGGTAGCTTCAAGGCAGCATGAATGGAGCATTCAAAATGGGAAAGCAAGGCTTGTGCCATAAGGCCCTGTTTCCAGCGAACACGCAGCCTACCTCCTTGTGATTTCTACCAAGTATACACTCTAGCTACACACTGGTCCCTTCCTTGAATAAAGTTTATTTGGCACGGAGTTCTGCGTGTAGCCAACCGCCTCCCCCAAGGAACGCTCTTGCTAGGCTCTCGGGCTTAGCTTCTTCTAAAACCCTGCAGTGTAAGAGGAAGAACTGTGCTTTGTTTACAGCAGGAACGCAAGCCGAATTTCTCCTGTAAGGATGGGGTCTTAATGTATGACTTTGTGGAAGGAATGCGAAGCAGTTTTGGTTTCTCAGTGCCGCTCAGCCTAGGGCAATGAGGCAGATTGGCATGACATGTAGGACGTGAGAGAACACAGTTCCTGGAGCTGTTGGAGTGCTGAGGAAATCTAGCTCTCCCAGGGAAGAGTGCAGTGTGTTGCCCTACACTCAGCATACACTGAGTGACTGGGAAAGGATTCCGGGCCTGAAGTTTCTTAGCAGCCTAGTGGAGCCTGCCGGTGCTCGGTGTTCGTGCAGGGAGTAGGGTGCCCAGGCGAGGTCCTCCGTTTCCTGAAATGCTTACTAACGTTAAAGAAAGCAGACCTAAAGCTCATGCCTCAAGGACTCTGCTCCAAGCTTCCACTTCGGCAGGGCTATTCAAGGCTTTACCTTGAGGAAAGGACTCACGTCAAGTTTCCTTTTAGCTCTAGAGCGTATCAGGAGGAGCTCCCACCCAGGCTATGAAAGCACGCTGTTGATGTAGAGAAGACTCGTTCCTTTCCCAGAGCCCTGCCTGCAGTGACTAGAGACCCGTCCTAAAACTGTTATTTAGGTAGCTTCAAGGCAGCATGAATGGAGCATTCAAAATGGGAAAGCAAGGCTTGTGCCATAAGGCCCTGTTTCCAGCGAACACGCAGCCTACCTCCTTGTGATTTCTACCAAGTATACACTCTAGCTACACACTGGTCCCTTCCTTGAATAAAGTTTATTTGGCACGGAGTTCTGCGTGTAGCCAACCGCCTCCCCCAAGGAACGCTCTTGCTAGGCTCTCGGGCTTAGCTTCTTCTAAAACCCTGCAGTGTAAGAGGAAGAACTGTGCTTTGTTTACAGCAGGAACGCAAGCCGAATTTCTCCTGTAAGGATGGGGTCTTAATGTATGACTTTGTGGAAGGAATGCGAAGCAGTTTTGGTTTCTCAGTGCCGCTCAGCCTAGGGCAATGAGGCAGATTGGCATGACATGTAGGACGTGAGAGAACACAGTTCCTGGAGCTGTCGGAGTGCTGAGGAAATCTAGCTCTCCCAGGGAAGAGTGCAGTGTGTTGCCCTACACTCAGCATACACTGAGTGACTGGGAAAGGATTCCGGGCCTGGAAGTTTCTTAGCAGCCTAGTGGAGCCTGCCGGTGCTCGGTGTTCGTGCAGGGAGTAGGGTGCCCAGGCGAGGTCCTCCGTTTCCTGAAATGCTTACTAACGTTAAAGAAAGCAGACCTAAAGCTAATGCCTCAAGGACTCTGCTCCAAGCTTCCACTTCGGCAGGGCTATTCAAGGCTTTACCTTGAGGAAAGGACTCACGTCAAGTTTCCTTTTAGCTCTAGAGCGTATCAGGAGGAGCTCCCACCCAGGCTATGAAAGCACCCTGTTGATGTAGAGAACACTTGTTCCTTTCCCAGAGCCCTGCCTGCAGTGACTAGAGACCCGTCCTAAACTGTGATTTAGGTAGCTTCAAGGCAGCATGAATGGAGCATTCAAAATGGGAAAGCAAGGCTTGTGCCATAAGGCCCTGTTTCCAGCGAACACGCAGCCTACCTCCTTGTGATTTCTACCAAGTATACACTCTAGCTACACACTGGTCCCTTCCTTGAATAAAGTTTATTTGGCACGGAGTTCTGCGTGTAGCCAACCGCCTCCCCTAAGGAACACTCTTGCTAGGCTCTCGGGCTTAGCTTCTTCTAAAACCCTGCAGTGTAAGAGGAAGAACTGTGCTTTGTTTACAGCAGGAACGCAAGCCGAATTTCTCCTGTAAGGATGGGGTCTTAATGTATGACTTTGTGGAAGGAATGCGAAGCAGTTTTGGTTTCTCAGTGCCGCTCAGCCTAGGGCAATGAGGCAGATTGGCATGACATGTAGGACGTGAGAGAACACAGTTCCTGGAGCTGTTGGAGTGCTGAGGAAATCTAGCTCTCCCAGGGAAGAGTGCAGTGTGTTGCCCTACACTCAGCATACACTGAGTGACTGGGAAAGGATTCCGGGCCTGGAAGTTTCTTAGCAGCCTAGTGGAGCCTGCCGGTGCTCGGTGTTCGTGCAGGGAATAGGGTGCCCAGGCGAGGTCCTCCGTTTCCTGAAATGCTTACTAACGTTAAAGAAAGCAGACCTAAAGCTAATGCCTCAAGGACTCTGCTCCAAGCTTCCACTTCGGCAGGGCTGTTCAAGGCTTTACCTTGAGGAAAGGACTCACGTCAAGTTTCCTTTTAGCTCTAGAGCGTATCAGGAGGAGCTCCCACCCAGGCTATGAAAGCACGCTGTTGATGTAGAGAAGACTCGTTCCTTTCCCAGAGCCCTGCCTGCAGTGACTAGAGACCCGTCCTAAAACTGTTATTTAGGTAGCTTCAAGGCAGCATGAATGGAGCATTCAAAATGGGAAAGCAAGGCTTGTGCCATAAGGCCCTGTTTCCAGCGAACACGCAGCCTACCTCCTTGTGATTTCTACCAAGTATACACTCTAGCTACACACTGGTCCCTTCCTTGAATAAAGTTTATTTGGCACGGAGTTCTGCGTGTAGCCAACCGCCTCCCCCAAGGAACGCTCTTGCTAGGCTCTCGGGCTTAGCTTCTTCTAAAACCCTGCAGTGTAAGAGGAAGAACTGTGCTTTGTTTACAGCAGGAACGCAAGCCGAATTTCTCCTGTAAGGATGGGGTCTTAATGTATGACTTTGTGGAAGGAATGCGAAGCAGTTTTGGTTTCTCAGTGCCGCTCAGCCTAGGGCAATGAGGCAGATTGGCATGACATGTAGGACGTGAGAGAACACAGTTCCTGGAGCTGTTGGAGTGCTGAGGAAATCTAGCTCTCCCAGGGAAGAGTGCAGTGTGTTGCCCTACACTCAGCATACACTGAGTGACTGGGAAAGGATTCCGGGCCTGGAAGTTTCTTAGCAGCCTAGTGGAGCCTGCCGGTGCTCGGTGTTCGTGCAGGGAGTAGGGTGCCCAGGCGAGGTCCTCCGTTTCCTGAAATGCTTACTAACGTTAAAGAAAGCAGACCTAAAGCTAATGCCTCAAGGACTCTGCTCCAAGCTTCCACTTCGGCAGGGCTATTCAAGGCTTTACCTTGAGGAAAGGACTCACGTCAAGTTTCCTTTTAGCTCTAGAGCGTATCAGGAGGAGCTCCCACCCAGGCTATGAAAGCACCCTGTTGATGTAGAGAAGACTCGTTCCTTTCCCAGAGCCCTGCCTGCAGTGACTAGAGACCCGTCCTAAAACTGTTATTTAGGTAGCTTCAAGGCAGCATGAATGGAGCATTCAAAATGGGAAAGCAAGGCTTGTGCCATAAGGCCCTGTTTCCAGCGAACACGCAGCCTACCTCCTTGTGATTTCTACCAAGTATACACTCTAGCTACACACTGGTCCCTTCCTTGAATAAAGTTTATTTGGCACGGAGTTCTGCGTGTAGCCAACCGCCTCCCCTAAGGAACACTCTTGCTAGGCTCTCGGGCTTAGCTTCTTCTAAAACCCTGCAGTGTAAGAGGAAGAACTGTGCTTTGGTTACAGCAGGAACGCAAGCCGAATTTCTCCTGTAAGGATGGGGTCTTAATGTATGACTTTGTGGAAGGAATGCGAAGCAGTTTTGGTTTCTCAGTGCCGCTCAGCCTAGGGCAATGAGGCAGATTGGCATGACATGTAGGACGTGAGAGAACACAGTTCCTGGAGCTGTTGGAGTGCTGAGGAAATCTAGCTCTCCCAGGGAAGAGTGCAGTGTGTTGCCCTACACTCAGCATACACTGAGTGACTGGGAAAGGATTCCGGGCCTGGAAGTTTCTTAGCAGCCTAGTGGAGCCTGCCGGTGCTCGGTGTTCGTGCAGGGAATAGGGTGCCCAGGCGAGGTCCTCCGTTTCCTGAAATGCTTACTAACGTTAAAGAAAGCACACCTAAAGCTAATGCCTCAAGGACTCTGCTCCAAGCTTCCACTTCGGCAGGGCTGTTCAAGGCTTTACCTTGAGGAAAGGACTCACGTCAAGTTTCCTTTTAGCTCTAGAGCGTATCAGGAGGAGCTCCCACCCAGGCTATGAAAGCACGCTGTTGATGTAGAGAAGACTCGTTCCTTTCCCAGAGCCCTGCCTGCAGTGACTAGAGACCCGTCCTAAAACTGTTATTTAGGTAGCTTCAAGGCAGCATGAATGGAGCATTCAAAATGGGAAAGCAAGGTTTGTGCCATAAGGCCCTGTTTCCAGCGAACACGCAGCCTACCTCCTTGTGATTTCTACCAAGTATACACTCTAGCTACACACTGGTCCCTTCCTTGAATAAAGTTTATTTGGCACGGAGTTCTGCGTGTAGCCAACCGCCTCCCCCAAGGAACGCTCTTGCTAGGCTCTCGGGCTTAGCTTCTTCTAAAACCCTGCAGTGTAAGAGGAAGAACTGTGCTTTGTTTACAGCAGGAACGCAAGCCGAATTTCTCCTGTAAGGATGGGGTCTTAATGTATGACTTTGTGGAAGGAATGCGAAGCAGTTTTGGTTTCTCAGTGCCGCTCAGCCTAGGGCAATTAGGCAGATTGGCATGACATGTAGGACGTGAGAGAACACAGTTCCTGGAGCTGTTGGAGTGCTGAGGAAATCTAGCTCTCCCAGGGAAGAGTGCAGTGTGTTGCCCTACACTCAGCATACACTGAGTGACTGGGAAAGGATTCCGGGCCTGGAAGTTTCTTAGCAGCCTAGTGGAGCCTGCCGGTGCTCGGTGTTCGTGCAGGGAGTAGGGTGCCCAGGCGAGGTCCTCCGTTTCCTGAAATGCTTACTAACGTTAAAGAAAGCAGACCTAAAGCTCATGCCTCAAGGACTCTGCTCCAAGCTTCCACTTCGGCAGGGCTATTCAAGGCTTTACCTTGAGGAAAGGACTCACGTCAAGTTTCCTTTTAGCTCTAGAGCGTATCAGGAGGAGCTCCCACCCAGGCTATGAAAGCACGCTGTTGATGTAGAGAAGACTCGTTCCTTTCCCAGAGCCCTGCCTGCAGTGACTAGAGACCCGTCCTAAAACTGTTATTTAGGTAGCTTCAAGGCAGCATGAATGGAGCATTCAAAATGGGAAAGCAAGGCTTGTGCCATAAGGCCCTGTTTCCAGCGAACACGCAGCCTACCTCCTTGTGATTTCTACCAAGTATACACTCTAGCTACACACTGGTCCCTTCCTTGAATAAAGTTTATTTGGCACGGAGTTCTGCGTGTAGCCAACCGCCTCCCCCAAGGAACGCTCTTGCTAGGCTCTCGGGCTTAGCTTCTTCTAAAACCCTGCAGTGTAAGAGGAAGAACTGTGCTTTGTTTACAGCAGGAACGCAAGCCGAATTTCTCCTGTAAGGATGGGGTCTTAATGTATGACTTTGTGGAAGGAATGCGAAGCAGTTTTGGTTTCTCAGTGCCGCTCAGCCTAGGGCAATGAGGCAGATTGGCATGACATGTAGGACGTGAGAGAACACAGTTCCTGGAGCTGTCGGAGTGCTGAGGAAATCTAGCTCTCCCAGGGAAGAGTGCAGTGTGTTGCCCTACACTCAGCATACACTGAGTGACTGGGAAAGGATTCCGGGCCTGGAAGTTTCTTAGCAGCCTAGTGGAGCCTGCCGGTGCTCGGTGTTCGTGCAGGGAGTAGGGTGCCCAGGCGAGGTCCTCCGTTTCCTGAAATGCTTACTAACGTTAAAGAAAGCAGACCTAAAGCTAATGCCTCAAGGACTCTGCTCCAAGCTTCCACTTCGGCAGGGCTATTCAAGGCTTTACCTTGAGGAAAGGACTCACGTCAAGTTTCCTTTTAGCTCTAGAGCGTATCAGGAGGAGCTCCCACCCAGGCTATGAAAGCACCCTGTTGATGTAGAGAACACTTGTTCCTTTCCCAGAGCCCTGCCTGCAGTGACTAGAGACCCGTCCTAAACTGTGATTTAGGTAGCTTCAAGGCAGCATGAATGGAGCACTCAAAATGGGAAAGCAAGGCTTGTGCCATAAGGCCCCCGTTTCCAGCGAACACGTAGCCTACCTCTATGTGATTTCTACCAAGTAAGTAGACACTCTAGCTACACACTGGTCCCTTCCTTGAATAAAGTTTATTTGGCACGGAGTTCTGCGTGTAGCCAAACGCCTCCCCCAAGGAGCGCTCTTGCTAGGCTATCGGGCTTAGCTTCTTCTAAAACCCTGCAGTGTAAGAGGAAGAACTGTGCTTTGGTTACAGCAGCAAGGCAAGCTGACTTTCTCCTGTAAGGATGGGGTCCTAACGTATGACTTTGCAGAAGGAATGCAAAGCAGTTTTGGTTTCTCAGTGCCGCTCAGCCTAGGGCAATGAGGCAGATTTGCATGACATGTAGGACGTGAGAGAACACAGTTCCTGGAGCTGTTGGAGTGCTGAGGAAATCTAGCTCTCCCAGGGAAGAGTGCAGTGTGTTGCCCTACACTCAGCATACACTGAGTGACTGGGAAAGGATTCCGGGCCTGGAAGTTTCTTAGCAGCCTAGTGGAGCCTGCCGGTGCTCGGTGTTCGTGCAGGGAATAGGGTGCCCAGGCGAGGTCCTCCGTTTCCTGAAATGCTTACTAACGTTAAAGAAAGCAGACCTAAAGCTAATGCCTCAAGGACTCTGCTCCAAGCTTCCACTTCGGCAGGGCTATTCAAGGCTTTACCTTGAGGAAAGGACTCACGTCAAGTTTCCTTTTAGCTCTAGAGCGTATCAGGAGGAGCTCCCACCCAGGCTATGAAAGCACCCTGTTGATGTAGAGAAGACTCGTTCCTTTCCCAGAGCCCTGCCTGCAGTGACTAGAGACCCGTCCTAAAACTGTTATTTAGGTAGCTTCAAGGCAGCATGAATGGAGCATTCAAAATGGGAAAGCAAGGCTTGTGCCATAAGGCCCTGTTTCCAGCGAACACGCAGCCTACCTCCTTGTGATTTCTACCAAGTATACACTCTAGCTACACACTGGTCCCTTCCTTGAATAAAGTTTATTTGGCACGGAGTTCTGCGTGTAGCCAACCGCCTCCCCTAAGGAACACTCTTGCTAGGCTCTCGGGCTTAGCTTCTTCTAAAACCCTGCAGTGTAAGAGGAAGAACTGTGCTTTGTTTACAGCAGGAACGCAAGCCGAATTTCTCCTGTAAGGATGGGGTCTTAATGTATGACTTTGTGGAAGGAATGCGAAGCAGTTTTGGTTTCTCAGTGCCGCTCAGCCTAGGGCAATGAGGCAGATTGGCATGACATGTAGGACGTGAGAGAACACAGTTCCTGGAGCTGTTGGAGTGCTGAGGAAATCTAGCTCTCCCAGGGAAGAGTGCAGTGTGTTGCCCTACACTCAGCATACACTGAGTGACTGGGAAAGGATTCCGGGCCTGGAAGTTTCTTAGCAGCCTAGTGGAGCCTGCCGGTGCTCGGTGTTCGTGCAGGGAGTAGGGTGCCCAGGCGAGGTCCTCCGTTTCCTGAAATGCTTACTAACGTTAAAGAAAGCAGACCTAAAGCTAATGCCTCAAGGACTCTGCTCCAAGCTTCCACTTCGGCAGGGCTATTCAAGGCTTTACCTTGAGGAAAGGACTCACGTCAAGTTTCCTTTTAGCTCTAGAGCGTATCAGGAGGAGCTCCCACCCAGGCTATGAAAGCACCCTGTTGATGTAGAGAAGACTCGTTCCTTTCCCAGAGCCCTGCCTGCAGTGACTAGAGACCCGTCCTAAAACTGTTATTTAGGTAGCTTCAAGGCAGCATGAATGGAGCATTCAAAATGGGAAAGCAAGGCTTGTGCCATAAGGCCCTGTTTCCAGCGAACACGCAGCCTACCTCCTTGTGATTTCTACCAAGTATACACTCTAGCTACACACTGGTCCCTTCCTTGAATAAAGTTTATTTGGCACGGAGTTCTGCGTGTAGCCAACCGCCTCCCCTAAGGAACACTCTTGCTAGGCTCTCGGGCTTAGCTTCTTCTAAAACCCTGCAGTGTAAGAGGAAGAACTGTGCTTTGGTTACAGCAGGAACGCAAGCCGAATTTCTCCTGTAAGGATGGGGTCTTAATGTATGACTTTGTGGAAGGAATGCGAAGCAGTTTTGGTTTCTCAGTGCCGCTCAGCCTAGGGCAATGAGGCAGATTGGCATGACATGTAGGACGTGAGAGAACACAGTTCCTGGAGCTGTTGGAGTGCTGAGGAAATCTAGCTCTCCCAGGGAAGAGTGCAGTGTGTTGCCCTACACTCAGCATACACTGAGTGACTGGGAAAGGATTCCGGGCCTGGAAGTTTCTTAGCAGCCTAGTGGAGCCTGCCGGTGCTCGGTGTTCGTGCAGGGAATAGGGTGCCCAGGCGAGGTCCTCCGTTTCCTGAAATGCTTACTAACGTTAAAGAAAGCAGACCTAAAGCTAATGCCTCAAGGACTCTGCTCCAAGCTTCCACTTCGGCAGGGCTGTTCAAGGCTTTACCTTGAGGAAAGGACTCACGTCAAGTTTCCTTTTAGCTCTAGAGCGTATCAGGAGGAGCTCCCACCCAGGCTATGAAAGCACGCTGTTGATGTAGAGAAGACTCGTTCCTTTCCCAGAGCCCTGCCTGCAGTGACTAGAGACCCGTCCTAAAACTGTTATTTAGGTAGCTTCAAGGCAGCATGAATGGAGCATTCAAAATGGGAAAGCAAGGTTTGTGCCATAAGGCCCTGTTTCCAGCGAACACGCAGCCTACCTCCTTGTGATTTCTACCAAGTATACACTCTAGCTACACACTGGTCCCTTCCTTGAATAAAGTTTATTTGGCACGGAGTTCTGCGTGTAGCCAACCGCCTCCCCCAAGGAACGCTCTTGCTAGGCTCTCGGGCTTAGCTTCTTCTAAAACCCTGCAGTGTAAGAGGAAGAACTGTGCTTTGTTTACAGCAGGAACGCAAGCCGAATTTCTCCTGTAAGGATGGGGTCTTAATGTATGACTTTGTGGAAGGAATGCGAAGCAGTTTTGGTTTCTCAGTGCCGCTCAGCCTAGGGCAATGAGGCAGATTGGCATGACATGTAGGACGTGAGAGAACACAGTTCCTGGAGCTGTTGGAGTGCTGAGGAAATCTAGCTCTCCCAGGGAAGAGTGCAGTGTGTTGCCCTACACTCAGCATACACTGAGTGACTGGGAAAGGATTCCGGGCCTGGAAGTTTCTTAGCAGCCTAGTGGAGCCTGCCGGTGCTCGGTGTTCGTGCAGGGAGTAGGGTGCCCAGGCGAGGTCCTCCGTTTCCTGAAATGCTTACTAACGTTAAAGAAAGCAGACCTAAAGCTAATGCCTCAAGGACTCTGCTCCAAGCTTCCACTTCGGCAGGGCTATTCAAGGCTTTACCTTGAGGAAAGGACTCACGTCAAGTTTCCTTTTAGCTCTAGAGCGTATCAGGAGGAGCTCCCACCCAGGCTATGAAAGCACCCTGTTGATGTAGAGAACACTTGTTCCTTTCCCAGAGCCCTGCCTGCAGTGACTAGAGACCCGTCCTAAACTGTGATTTAGGTAGCTTCAAGGCAGCATGAATGGAGCACTCAAAATGGGAAAGCAAGGCTTGTGCCATAAGGCCCCCGTTTCCAGCGAACACGTAGCCTACCTCCATGTGATTTCTACCAAGTAAGTAGACACTCTAGCTACACACTGGTCCCTTCCTTGAATAAAGTTTATTTGGCACGGAGTTCTGCGTGTAGCCAAACGCCTCCCCCAAGGAGCGATCTTGCTAGGCTATCGGGCTTAGCTTCTTCTAAAACCCTGCAGTGTAAGAGGAAGAACTGTGCTTTGGTTACAGCAGCAAGGCAAGCTGACTTTCTCCTGTAAGGATGGGGTCCTAAGGTATGACTTTGTAGAAGGAATGCAAAGCAGTTTTGGTTTCTCAGTGCCGCTCAGCCTAGGGCAATGAGGCAGATTTGCATGACATGTAGGACGTGAGAGAACACAGTTCCTGGAGCTGTTGGAGTGCTGAGGAAATCTAGCTCTCCCAGGGAAGAGTGCAGTGTGTTGCCCTACACTCAGCATACACTGAGTGACTGGGAAAGGATTCCGGGCCTGGAAGTTTCTTAGCAGCCTAGTGGAGCCTGCCGGTGCTCGGTGTTCGTGCAGGGAATAGGGTGCCCAGGCGAGGTCCTCCGTTTCCTGAAATGCTTACTAACGTTAAAGAAAGCAGACCTAAAGCTAATGCCTCAAGGACTCTGCTCCAAGCTTCCACTTCGGCAGGGCTGTTCAAGGCTTTACCTTGAGGAAAGGACTCACGTCAAGTTTCCTTTTAGCTCTAGAGCGTATCAGGAGGAGCTCCCACCCAGGCTATGAAAGCACCCTGTTGATGTAGAGAAGACTCGTTCCTTTCCCAGAGCCCTGCCTGCAGTGACTAGAGACCCGTCCTAAAACTGTTATTTAGGTAGCTTCAAGGCAGCATGAATGGAGCATTCAAAATGGGAAAGCAAGGCTTGTGCCATAAGGCCCTGTTTCCAGCGAACACGCAGCCTACCTCCTTGTGATTTCTACCAAGTATACACTCTAGCTACACACTGGTCCCTTCCTTGAATAAAGTTTATTTGGCACGGAGTTCTGCGTGTAGCCAACCGCCTCCCCCAAGGAACGCTCTTGCTAGGCTCTCGGGCTTAGCTTCTTCTAAAACCCTGCAGTGTAAGAGGAAGAACTGTGCTTTGTTTACAGCAGGAACGCAAGCCGAATTTCTCCTGTAAGGATGGGGTCTTAATGTATGACTTTGTGGAAGGAATGCGAAGCAGTTTTGGTTTCTCAGTGCCGCTCAGCCTAGGGCAATGAGGCAGATTGGCATGACATGTAGGACGTGAGAGAACACAGTTCCTGGAGCTGTTGGAGTGCTGAGGAAATCTAGCTCTCCCAGGGAAGAGTGCAGTGTGTTGCCCTACACTCAGCATACACTGAGTGACTGGGAAAGGATTCCGGGCCTGGAAGTTTCTTAGCAGCCTAGTGGAGCCTGCCGGTGCTCGGTGTTCGTGCAGGGAATAGGGTGCCCAGGCGAGGTCCTCCGTTTCCTGAAATGCTTACTAACGTTAAAGAAAGCACACCTAAAGCTAATGCCTCAAGGACTCTGCTCCAAGCTTCCACTTCGGCAGGGCTGTTCAAGGCTTTACCTTGAGGAAAGGACTCACGTCAAGTTTCCTTTTAGCTCTAGAGCGTATCAGGAGGAGCTCCCACCCAGGCTATGAAAGCACGCTGTTGATGTAGAGAAGACTCGTTCCTTTCCCAGAGCCCTGCCTGCAGTGACTAGAGACCCGTCCTAAAACTGTTATTTAGGTAGCTTCAAGGCAGCATGAATGGAGCATTCAAAATGGGAAAGCAAGGTTTGTGCCATAAGGCCCTGTTTCCAGCGAACACGCAGCCTACCTCCTTGTGATTTCTACCAAGTATACACTCTAGCTACACACTGGTCCCTTCCTTGAATAAAGTTTATTTGGCACGGAGTTCTGCGTGTAGCCAACCGCCTCCCCCAAGGAACGCTCTTGCTAGGCTCTCGGGCTTAGCTTCTTCTAAAACCCTGCAGTGTAAGAGGAAGAACTGTGCTTTGTTTACAGCAGGAACGCAAGCCGAATTTCTCCTGTAAGGATGGGGTCTTAATGTATGACTTTGTGGAAGGAATGCGAAGCAGTTTTGGTTTCTCAGTGCCGCTCAGCCTAGGGCAATTAGGCAGATTGGCATGACATGTAGGACGTGAGAGAACACAGTTCCTGGAGCTGTTGGAGTGCTGAGGAAATCTAGCTCTCCCAGGGAAGAGTGCAGTGTGTTGCCCTACACTCAGCATACACTGAGTGACTGGGAAAGGATTCCGGGCCTGGAAGTTTCTTAGCAGCCTAGTGGAGCCTGCCGGTGCTCGGTGTTCGTGCAGGGAGTAGGGTGCCCAGGCGAGGTCCTCCGTTTCCTGAAATGCTTACTAACGTTAAAGAAAGCAGACCTAAAGCTCATGCCTCAAGGACTCTGCTCCAAGCTTCCACTTCGGCAGGGCTATTCAAGGCTTTACCTTGAGGAAAGGACTCACGTCAAGTTTCCTTTTAGCTCTAGAGCGTATCAGGAGGAGCTCCCACCCAGGCTATGAAAGCACGCTGTTGATGTAGAGAAGACTCGTTCCTTTCCCAGAGCCCTGCCTGCAGTGACTAGAGACCCGTCCTAAAACTGTTATTTAGGTAGCTTCAAGGCAGCATGAATGGAGCATTCAAAATGGGAAAGCAAGGCTTGTGCCATAAGGCCCTGTTTCCAGCGAACACGCAGCCTACCTCCTTGTGATTTCTACCAAGTATACACTCTAGCTACACACTGGTCCCTTCCTTGAATAAAGTTTATTTGGCACGGAGTTCTGCGTGTAGCCAACCGCCTCCCCCAAGGAACGCTCTTGCTAGGCTCTCGGGCTTAGCTTCTTCTAAAACCCTGCAGTGTAAGAGGAAGAACTGTGCTTTGTTTACAGCAGGAACGCAAGCCGAATTTCTCCTGTAAGGATGGGGTCTTAATGTATGACTTTGTGGAAGGAATGCGAAGCAGTTTTGGTTTCTCAGTGCCGCTCAGCCTAGGGCAATGAGGCAGATTGGCATGACATGTAGGACGTGAGAGAACACAGTTCCTGGAGCTGTCGGAGTGCTGAGGAAATCTAGCTCTCCCAGGGAAGAGTGCAGTGTGTTGCCCTACACTCAGCATACACTGAGTGACTGGGAAAGGATTCCGGGCCTGGAAGTTTCTTAGCAGCCTAGTGGAGCCTGCCGGTGCTCGGTGTTCGTGCAGGGAGTAGGGTGCCCAGGCGAGGTCCTCCGTTTCCTGAAATGCTTACTAACGTTAAAGAAAGCAGACCTAAAGCTAATGCCTCAAGGACTCTGCTCCAAGCTTCCACTTCGGCAGGGCTATTCAAGGCTTTACCTTGAGGAAAGGACTCACGTCAAGTTTCCTTTTAGCTCTAGAGCGTATCAGGAGGAGCTCCCACCCAGGCTATGAAAGCACCCTGTTGATGTAGAGAACACTTGTTCCTTTCCCAGAGCCCTGCCTGCAGTGACTAGAGACCCGTCCTAAACTGTGATTTAGGTAGCTTCAAGGCAGCATGAATGGAGCACTCAAAATGGGAAAGCAAGGCTTGTGCCATAAGGCCCCCGTTTCCAGCGAACACGTAGCCTACCTCTATGTGATTTCTACCAAGTAAGTAGACACTCTAGCTACACACTGGTCCCTTCCTTGAATAAAGTTTATTTGGCACGGAGTTCTGCGTGTAGCCAAACGCCTCCCCCAAGGAGCGCTCTTGCTAGGCTATCGGGCTTAGCTTCTTCTAAAACCCTGCAGTGTAAGAGGAAGAACTGTGCTTTGGTTACAGCAGCAAGGCAAGCTGACTTTCTCCTGTAAGGATGGGGTCCTAACGTATGACTTTGCAGAAGGAATGCAAAGCAGTTTTGGTTTCTCAGTGCCGCTCAGCCTAGGGCAATGAGGCAGATTTGCATGACATGTAGGACGTGAGAGAACACAGTTCCTGGAGCTGTTGGAGTGCTGAGGAAATCTAGCTCTCCCAGGGAAGAGTGCAGTGTGTTGCCCTACACTCAGCATACACTGAGTGACTGGGAAAGGATTCCGGGCCTGGAAGTTTCTTAGCAGCCTAGTGGAGCCTGCCGGTGCTCGGTGTTCGTGCAGGGAATAGGGTGCCCAGGCGAGGTCCTCCGTTTCCTGAAATGCTTACTAACGTTAAAGAAAGCAGACCTAAAGCTAATGCCTCAAGGACTCTGCTCCAAGCTTCCACTTCGGCAGGGCTATTCAAGGCTTTACCTTGAGGAAAGGACTCACGTCAAGTTTCCTTTTAGCTCTAGAGCGTATCAGGAGGAGCTCCCACCCAGGCTATGAAAGCACCCTGTTGATGTAGAGAAGACTCGTTCCTTTCCCAGAGCCCTGCCTGCAGTGACTAGAGACCCGTCCTAAAACTGTTATTTAGGTAGCTTCAAGGCAGCATGAATGGAGCATTCAAAATGGGAAAGCAAGGCTTGTGCCATAAGGCCCTGTTTCCAGCGAACACGCAGCCTACCTCCTTGTGATTTCTACCAAGTATACACTCTAGCTACACACTGGTCCCTTCCTTGAATAAAGTTTATTTGGCACGGAGTTCTGCGTGTAGCCAACCGCCTCCCCTAAGGAACACTCTTGCTAGGCTCTCGGGCTTAGCTTCTTCTAAAACCCTGCAGTGTAAGAGGAAGAACTGTGCTTTGTTTACAGCAGGAACGCAAGCCGAATTTCTCCTGTAAGGATGGGGTCTTAATGTATGACTTTGTGGAAGGAATGCGAAGCAGTTTTGGTTTCTCAGTGCCGCTCAGCCTAGGGCAATGAGGCAGATTGGCATGACATGTAGGACGTGAGAGAACACAGTTCCTGGAGCTGTTGGAGTGCTGAGGAAATCTAGCTCTCCCAGGGAAGAGTGCAGTGTGTTGCCCTACACTCAGCATACACTGAGTGACTGGGAAAGGATTCCGGGCCTGGAAGTTTCTTAGCAGCCTAGTGGAGCCTGCCGGTGCTCGGTGTTCGTGCAGGGAGTAGGGTGCCCAGGCGAGGTCCTCCGTTTCCTGAAATGCTTACTAACGTTAAAGAAAGCAGACCTAAAGCTAATGCCTCAAGGACTCTGCTCCAAGCTTCCACTTCGGCAGGGCTATTCAAGGCTTTACCTTGAGGAAAGGACTCACGTCAAGTTTCCTTTTAGCTCTAGAGCGTATCAGGAGGAGCTCCCACCCAGGCTATGAAAGCACCCTGTTGATGTAGAGAAGACTCGTTCCTTTCCCAGAGCCCTGCCTGCAGTGACTAGAGACCCGTCCTAAAACTGTTATTTAGGTAGCTTCAAGGCAGCATGAATGGAGCATTCAAAATGGGAAAGCAAGGCTTGTGCCATAAGGCCCTGTTTCCAGCGAACACGCAGCCTACCTCCTTGTGATTTCTACCAAGTATACACTCTAGCTACACACTGGTCCCTTCCTTGAATAAAGTTTATTTGGCACGGAGTTCTGCGTGTAGCCAACCGCCTCCCCTAAGGAACACTCTTGCTAGGCTCTCGGGCTTAGCTTCTTCTAAAACCCTGCAGTGTAAGAGGAAGAACTGTGCTTTGGTTACAGCAGGAACGCAAGCCGAATTTCTCCTGTAAGGATGGGGTCTTAATGTATGACTTTGTGGAAGGAATGCGAAGCAGTTTTGGTTTCTCAGTGCCGCTCAGCCTAGGGCAATGAGGCAGATTGGCATGACATGTAGGACGTGAGAGAACACAGTTCCTGGAGCTGTTGGAGTGCTGAGGAAATCTAGCTCTCCCAGGGAAGAGTGCAGTGTGTTGCCCTACACTCAGCATACACTGAGTGACTGGGAAAGGATTCCGGGCCTGGAAGTTTCTTAGCAGCCTAGTGGAGCCTGCCGGTGCTCGGTGTTCGTGCAGGGAATAGGGTGCCCAGGCGAGGTCCTCCGTTTCCTGAAATGCTTACTAACGTTAAAGAAAGCAGACCTAAAGCTAATGCCTCAAGGACTCTGCTCCAAGCTTCCACTTCGGCAGGGCTGTTCAAGGCTTTACCTTGAGGAAAGGACTCACGTCAAGTTTCCTTTTAGCTCTAGAGCGTATCAGGAGGAGCTCCCACCCAGGCTATGAAAGCACGCTGTTGATGTAGAGAAGACTCGTTCCTTTCCCAGAGCCCTGCCTGCAGTGACTAGAGACCCGTCCTAAAACTGTTATTTAGGTAGCTTCAAGGCAGCATGAATGGAGCATTCAAAATGGGAAAGCAAGGTTTGTGCCATAAGGCCCTGTTTCCAGCGAACACGCAGCCTACCTCCTTGTGATTTCTACCAAGTATACACTCTAGCTACACACTGGTCCCTTCCTTGAATAAAGTTTATTTGGCACGGAGTTCTGCGTGTAGCCAACCGCCTCCCCCAAGGAACGCTCTTGCTAGGCTCTCGGGCTTAGCTTCTTCTAAAACCCTGCAGTGTAAGAGGAAGAACTGTGCTTTGTTTACAGCAGGAACGCAAGCCGAATTTCTCCTGTAAGGATGGGGTCTTAATGTATGACTTTGTGGAAGGAATGCGAAGCAGTTTTGGTTTCTCAGTGCCGCTCAGCCTAGGGCAATTAGGCAGATTGGCATGACATGTAGGACGTGAGAGAACACAGTTCCTGGAGCTGTTGGAGTGCTGAGGAAATCTAGCTCTCCCAGGGAAGAGTGCAGTGTGTTGCCCTACACTCAGCATACACTGAGTGACTGGGAAAGGATTCCGGGCCTGGAAGTTTCTTAGCAGCCTAGTGGAGCCTGCCGGTGCTCGGTGTTCGTGCAGGGAGTAGGGTGCCCAGGCGAGGTCCTCCGTTTCCTGAAATGCTTACTAACGTTAAAGAAAGCAGACCTAAAGCTAATGCCTCAAGGACTCTGCTCCAAGCTTCCACTTCGGCAGGGCTATTCAAGGCTTTACCTTGAGGAAAGGACTCACGTCAAGTTTCCTTTTAGCTCTAGAGCGTATCAGGAGGAGCTCCCACCCAGGCTATGAAAGCACCCTGTTGATGTAGAGAACACTTGTTCCTTTCCCAGAGCCCTGCCTGCAGTGACTAGAGACCCGTCCTAAACTGTGATTTAGGTAGCTTCAAGGCAGCATGAATGGAGCACTCAAAATGGGAAAGCAAGGCTTGTGCCATAAGGCCCCCGTTTCCAGCGAACACGTAGCCTACCTCCATGTGATTTCTACCAAGTAAGTAGACACTCTAGCTACACACTGGTCCCTTCCTTGAATAAAGTTTATTTGGCACGGAGTTCTGCGTGTAGCCAAACGCCTCCCCCAAGGAGCGATCTTGCTAGGCTATCGGGCTTAGCTTCTTCTAAAACCCTGCAGTGTAAGAGGAAGAACTGTGCTTTGGTTACAGCAGCAAGGCAAGCTGACTTTCTCCTGTAAGGATGGGGTCCTAAGGTATGACTTTGTAGAAGGAATGCAAAGCAGTTTTGGTTTCTCAGTGCCGCTCAGCCTAGGGCAATGAGGCAGATTTGCATGACATGTAGGACGTGAGAGAACACAGTTCCTGGAGCTGTTGGAGTGCTGAGGAAATCTAGCTCTCCCAGGGAAGAGTGCAGTGTGTTGCCCTACACTCAGCATACACTGAGTGACTGGGAAAGGATTCCGGGCCTGGAAGTTTCTTAGCAGCCTAGTGGAGCCTGCCGGTGCTCGGTGTTCGTGCAGGGAATAGGGTGCCCAGGCGAGGTCCTCCGTTTCCTGAAATGCTTACTAACGTTAAAGAAAGCAGACCTAAAGCTAATGCCTCAAGGACTCTGCTCCAAGCTTCCACTTCGGCAGGGCTGTTCAAGGCTTTACCTTGAGGAAAGGACTCACGTCAAGTTTCCTTTTAGCTCTAGAGCGTATCAGGAGGAGCTCCCACCCAGGCTATGAAAGCACCCTGTTGATGTAGAGAAGACTCGTTCCTTTCCCAGAGCCCTGCCTGCAGTGACTAGAGACCCGTCCTAAAACTGTTATTTAGGTAGCTTCAAGGCAGCATGAATGGAGCATTCAAAATGGGAAAGCAAGGCTTGTGCCATAAGGCCCTGTTTCCAGCGAACACGCAGCCTACCTCCTTGTGATTTCTACCAAGTATACACTCTAGCTACACACTGGTCCCTTCCTTGAATAAAGTTTATTTGGCACGGAGTTCTGCGTGTAGCCAACCGCCTCCCCCAAGGAACGCTCTTGCTAGGCTCTCGGGCTTAGCTTCTTCTAAAACCCTGCAGTGTAAGAGGAAGAACTGTGCTTTGTTTACAGCAGGAACGCAAGCCGAATTTCTCCTGTAAGGATGGGGTCTTAATGTATGACTTTGTGGAAGGAATGCGAAGCAGTTTTGGTTTCTCAGTGCCGCTCAGCCTAGGGCAATGAGGCAGATTGGCATGACATGTAGGACGTGAGAGAACACAGTTCCTGGAGCTGTTGGAGTGCTGAGGAAATCTAGCTCTCCCAGGGAAGAGTGCAGTGTGTTGCCCTACACTCAGCATACACTGAGTGACTGGGAAAGGATTCCGGGCCTGGAAGTTTCTTAGCAGCCTAGTGGAGCCTGCCGGTGCTCGGTGTTCGTGCAGGGAATAGGGTGCCCAGGCGAGGTCCTCCGTTTCCTGAAATGCTTACTAACGTTAAAGAAAGCAGACCTAAAGCTAATGCCTCAAGGACTCTGCTCCAAGCTTCCACTTCGGCTGGGCTATTCAAGGCTTTACCTTTAGGAAAGGACTCACGTCATTTTCCTTTTACCCTTAGAGCGTATCAGGAGGAGCTCCCACCCAGGCTATGAAAGCACGCTGTTGATGTAGAGAAGACTCGTTCCTTTCCCAGAGCCCTGCCTGCAGTGACTAGAGACCCGTCCTAAAACTGTTATTTAGGTAGCTTCAAGGCAGCATGAATGGAGCATTCAAAATGGGAAAGCAAGGCTTGTGCCATAAGGCCCTGTTTCCAGCGAACACGCAGCCTACCTCCTTGTGATTTCTACCAAGTATACACTCTAGCTACACACTGGTCCCTTCCTTGAATAAAGTTTATTTGGCATGGAGTTCTGCGTGTAGCCAACCGCCTCCCCCAAGGAACGCTCTTGCTAGGCTCTCGGGCTTAGCTTCTTCTAAAACCCTGCAGTGTAAGAGGAAGAACTGTGCTTTGTTTACAGCAGGAACGCAAGCCGAATTTCTCCTGTAAGGATGGGGTCTTAATGTATGACTTTGTGGAAGGAATGCGAAGCAGTTTTGGTTTCTCAGTGCCGCTCAGCCTAGGGCAATGAGGCAGATTGGCATGACATGTAGGACGTGAGAGAACACAGTTCCTGGAGCTGTTGGAGTGCTGAGGAAATCTAGCTCTCCCAGGGAAGAGTGCAGTGTGTTGCCCTACACTCAGCATACACTGAGTGACTGGGAAAGGATTCCGGGCCTGGAAGTTTCTTAGCAGCCTAGTGGAGTCTGCCGGTGCTCGGTGTTCGTGCAGGGAATAGGGTGCCCAGGCGAGGTCCTCCGTTTCCTGAAATGCTTACTAACGTTAAAGAAAGCAGACCTAAAGCTAATGCCTCAAGGACTCTGCTCCAAGCTTCCACTTCGGCAGGGCTGTTCAAGACTTTACCTTGAGGAAAGGACTCACGTCAAGTTTCCTTTTAGCTCTAGAGCGTATCAGGAGGAGCTCCCACCCAGGCTATGAAAGCACGCTGTTGATGTAGAGAAGACTCGTTCCTTTCCCAGAGCCCTGCCTGCAGTGACTAGAGACCCGTCCTAAAACTGTTATTTAGGTAGCTTCAAGGCAGCATGAATGGAGCATTCAAAATGGGAAAGCAAGGTTTGTGCCATAAGGCCCTGTTTCCAGCGAACACGCAGCCTACCTCCTTGTGATTTCTACCAAGTATACACTCTAGCTACACACTGGTCCCTTCCTTGAATAAAGTTTATTTGGCACGGAGTTCTGCGTGTAGCCAACCGCCTCCCCCAAGGAACGCTCTTGCTAGGCT
The DNA here is from genome assembly GCF_965194805.1 of Balaenoptera borealis. Classification (NCBI taxonomy): domain Eukaryota; kingdom Metazoa; phylum Chordata; class Mammalia; order Artiodactyla; family Balaenopteridae; genus Balaenoptera; species Balaenoptera borealis. Next base: position 73,963 of record NW_028123384.1, read on the forward strand.
CTCGGGCTTAGCTTCTTCTAAAACCCTGCAGTGTAAGAGGAAGAACTGTGCTTTGTTTACAGGAGGAACGCAAGCCGAATTTCTCCTGTAAGGATGGGGTCTTAATGTATGACTTTGTGGAAGGAATGCGAAGCAGTTTTGGTTTCTCAGTGCCGCTCAGCCTAGGGCAATGAGGCAGATTGGCATGACATGTAGGACGTGAGAGAACACAGTTCCTGGAGCTGTCGGAGTGCTGAGGAAATCTAGCTCTCCCAGGGAAGAGTGCAGTGTGTTGCCCTACACTCAGCATACACTGAGTGACTGGGAAAGGATTCCGGGCCTGGAAGTTTCTTAGCAGCCTAGTGGAGCCTGCCGGTGCTCGGTGTTCGTGCAGGGAGTAGGGTGCCCAGGCGAGGTCCTCCGTTTCCTGAAATGCTTACTAACGTTAAAGAAAGCAGACCTAAAGCTAATGCCTCAAGGACTCTGCTCCAAGCTTCCACTTCGGCAGGGCTATTCAAGGCTTTACCTTGAGGAAAGGACTCACGTCAAGTTTCCTTTTAGCTCTAGAGCGTATCAGGAGGAGCTCCCACCCAGGCTATGAAAGCACCCTGTTGATGTAGAGAACACTTGTTCCTTTCCCAGAGCCCTGCCTGCAGTGACTAGAGACCCGTCCTAAACTGTGATTTAGGTAGCTTCAAGGCAGCATGAATGGAGCACTCAAAATGGGAAAGCAAGGCTTGTGCCATAAGGCCCCCGTTTCCAGCGAACACGTAGCCTACCTCCATGTGATTTCTACCAAGTAAGTAGACACTCTAGCTACACACTGGTCCCTTCCTTGAATAAAGTTTATTTGGCACGGAGTTCTGCGTGTAGCCAAACGCCTCCCCCAAGGAGCGCTCTTGCTAGGCTATCGGGCTTAGCTTCTTCTAAAACCCTGCAGTGTAAGAGGAAGAACTCTGCTTTGGTTACAGCAGCAAGGCAAGCTGACTTTCTCCTGTAAGGATGGGGTCCTAAGGTATGACTTTGTAGAAGGAATGCAAAGCAGTTTTGGTTTCTCAGTGCCGCTCAGCCTAGGGCAATGAGGCAGATTTGCATGACATGTAGGACGTGAGAGAACACAGTTCCTGGAGCTGTTGGAGTGCTGAGGAAATCTAGCTCTCCCAGGGAAGAGTGCAGTGTGTTGCCCTACACTCAGCATACACTGAGTGACTGGGAAAGGATTCCGGGCCTGGAAGTTTCTTAGCAGCCTAGTGGAGCCTGCCGGTGCTCGGTGTTCGTGCAGGGAATAGGGTGCCCAGGCGAGGTCCTCCGTTTCCTGAAATGCTTACTAACGTTAAAGAAAGCAGACCTAAAGCTAATGCCTCAAGGACTCTGCTCCAAGCTTCCACTTCGGCAGGGCTGTTCAAGGCTTTACCTTGAGGAAAGGACTCACGTCAAGTTTCCTTTTAGCTCTAGAGCGTATCAGGAGGAGCTCCCACCCAGGCTATGAAAGCACCCTGTTGATGTAGAGAAGACTCGTTCCTTTCCCAGAGCCCTGCCTGCAGTGACTAGAGACCCGTCCTAAAACTGTTATTTAGGTAGCTTCAAGGCAGCATGAATGGAGCATTCAAAATGGGAAAGCAAGGCTTGTGCCATAAGGCCCTGTTTCCAGCGAACACGCAGCCTACCTCCTTGTGATTTCTACCAAGTATACACTCTAGCTACACACTGGTCCCTTCCTTGAATAAAGTTTATTTGGCACGGAGTTCTGCGTGTAGCCAACCGCCTCCCCTAAGGAACGCTCTTGCTAGGCTCTCGGGCTTAGCTTCTTCTAAAACCCTGCAGTGTAAGAGGAAGAACTGTGCTTTGTTTACAGCAGGAACGCAAGCCGAATTTCTCCTGTAAGGATGGGGTCTTAATGTATGACTTTGTGGAAGGAATGCGAAGCAGTTTTGGTTTCTCAGTGCCGCTCAGCCTAGGGCAATGAGGCAGATTGGCATGACATGTAGGACGTGAGAGAACACAGTTCCTGGAGCTGTTGGAGTGCTGAGGAAATCTAGCTCTCCCAGGGAAGAGTGCAGTGTGTTGCCCTACACTCAGCATACACTGAGTGACTGGGAAAGGATTCCGGGCCTGGAAGTTTCTTAGCAGCCTAGTGGAGCCTGCCGGTGCTCGGTGTTCGTGCAGGGAATAGGGTGCCCAGGCGAGGTCCTCCGTTTCCTGAAATGCTTACTAACGTTAAAGAAAGCAGACCTAAAGCTAATGCCTCAAGGACTCTGCTCCAAGCTTCCACTTCGGCAGGGCTATTCAAGGCTTTACCTTTAGGAAAGGACTCACGTCATTTTCCTTTTACCCTTAGAGCGTATCAGGAGGAGCTCCCACCCAGGCTATGAAAGCACGCTGTTGATGTAGAGAAGACTCGTTCCTTTCCCAGAGCCCTGCCTGCAGTGACTAGAGACCCGTCCTAAAACTGTTATTTAGGTAGCTTCAAGGCAGCATGAATGGAGCATTCAAAATGGGAAAGCAAGGCTTGTGCCATAAGGCCCTGTTTCCAGCGAACACGCAGCCTACCTCCTTGTGATTTCTACCAAGTATACACTCTAGCTACACACTGGTCCCTTCTTGAATAAAGTTTATTTGGCACGGAGTTCTGCGTGTAGCCAACCGCCTCCCCCAAGGAACGCTCTTGCTAGGCTCTCGGGCTTAGCTTCTTCTAAAACCCTGCAGTGTAAGAGGAAGAACTGTGCTTTGTTTACAGCAGGAACGCAAGCCGAATTTCTCCTGTAAGGATGGGGTCTTAATGTATGACTTTGTGGAAGGAATGCGAAGCAGTTTTGGTTTCTCAGTGCCGCTCAGCCTAGGGCAATGAGGCAGATTGGCATGACATGTAGGACGTGAGAGAACACAGTTCCTGGAGCTGTTGGAGTGCTGAGGAAATCTAGCTCTCCCAGGGAAGAGTGCAGTGTGTTGCCCTACACTCAGCATACACTGAGTGACTGGGAAAGGATTCCGGGCCTGGAAGTTTCTTAGCAGCCTAGTGGAGCCTGCCGGTGCTCGGTGTTCGTGCAGGGAATAGGGTGCCCAGGCGAGGTCCTCCGTTTCCTGAAATGCTTACTAACGTTAAAGAAAGCACACCTAAAGCTAATGCCTCAAGGACTCTGCTCCAAGCTTCCACTTCGGCAGGGCTGTTCAAGGCTTTACCTTGAGGAAAGGACTCACGTCAAGTTTCCTTTTAGCTCTAGAGCGTATCAGGAGGAGCTCCCACCCAGGCTATGAAAGCACGCTGTTGATGTAGAGAAGACTCGTTCCTTTCCCAGAGCCCTGCCTGCAGTGACTAGAGACCCGTCCTAAAACTGTTATTTAGGTAGCTTCAAGGCAGCATGAATGGAGCATTCAAAATGGGAAAGCAAGGTTTGTGCCATAAGGCCCTGTTTCCAGCGAACACGCAGCCTACCTCCTTGTGATTTCTACCAAGTATACACTCTAGCTACACACTGGTCCCTTCCTTGAATAAAGTTTATTTGGCACGGAGTTCTGCGTGTAGCCAACCGCCTCCCCCAAGGAACGCTCTTGCTAGGCTCTCGGGCTTAGCTTCTTCTAAAACCCTGCAGTGTAAGAGGAAGAACTGTGCTTTGTTTACAGCAGGAACGCAAGCCGAATTTCTCCTGTAAGGATGGGGTCTTAATGTATGACTTTGTGGAAGGAATGCGAAGCAGTTTTGGTTTCTCAGTGCCGCTCAGCCTAGGGCAATGAGGCAGATTGGCATGACATGTAGGACGTGAGAGAACACAGTTCCTGGAGCTGTTGGAGTGCTGAGGAAATCTAGCTCTCCCAGGGAAGAGTGCAGTGTGTTGCCCTACACTCAGCATACACTGAGTGACTGGGAAAGGATTCCGGGCCTGGAAGTTTCTTAGCAGCCTAGTGGAGCCTGCCGGTGCTCGGTGTTCGTGCAGGGAATAGGGTGCCCAGGCGAGGTCCTCCGTTTCCTGAAATGCTTACTAACGTTAAAGAAAGCAGACCTAAAGCTAATGCCTCAAGGACTCTGCTCCAAGCTTCCACTTCGGCAGGGCTGTTCAAGGCTTTACCTTGAGGAAAGGACTCACGTCAAGTTTCCTTTTAGCTCTAGAGCGTATCAGGAGGAGCTCCCACCCAGGCTATGAAAGCACGCTGTTGATGTAGAGAAGACTCGTTCCTTTCCCAGAGCCCTGCCTGCAGTGACTAGAGACCCGTCCTAAAACTGTTATTTAGGTAGCTTCAAGGCAGCATGAATGGAGCATTCAAAATGGGAAAGCAAGGTTTGTGCCATAAGGCCCTGTTTCCAGCGAACACGCAGCCTACCTCCTTGTGATTTCTACCAAGTATACACTCTAGCTACACACTGGTCCCTTCCTTGAATAAAGTTTATTTGGCACGGAGTTCTGCGTGTAGCCAACCGCCTCCCCCAAGGAACGCTCTTGCTAGGCTCTCGGGCTTAGCTTCTTCTAAAACCCTGCAGTGTAAGAGGAAGAACTGTGCTTTGTTTACAGCAGGAACGCAAGCCGAATTTCTCCTGTAAGGATGGGGTCTTAATGTATGACTTTGTGGAAGGAATGCGAAGCAGTTTTGGTTTCTCAGTGCCGCTCAGCCTAGGGCAATTAGGCAGATTGGCATGACATGTAGGACGTGAGAGAACACAGTTCCTGGAGCTGTTGGAGTGCTGAGGAAATCTAGCTCTCCCAGGGAAGAGTGCAGTGTGTTGCCCTACACTCAGCATACACTGAGTGACTGGGAAAGGATTCCGGGCCTGGAAGTTTCTTAGCAGCCTAGTGGAGCCTGCCGGTGCTCGGTGTTCGTGCAGGGAGTAGGGTGCCCAGGCGAGGTCCTCCGTTTCCTGAAATGCTTACTAACGTTAAAGAAAGCAGACCTAAAGCTAATGCCTCAAGGACTCTGCTCCAAGCTTCCACTTCGGCAGGGCTATTCAAGGCTTTACCTTGAGGAAAGGACTCACGTCAAGTTTCCTTTTAGCTCTAGAGCGTATCAGGAGGAGCTCCCACCCAGGCTATGAAAGCACCCTGTTGATGTAGAGAACACTTGTTCCTTTCCCAGAGCCCTGCCTGCAGTGACTAGAGACCCGTCCTAAACTGTGATTTAGGTAGCTTCAAGGCAGCATGAATGGAGCACTCAAAATGGGAAAGCAAGGCTTGTGCCATAAGGCCCCCGTTTCCAGCGAACACGTAGCCTACCTCCATGTGATTTCTACCAAGTAAGTAGACACTCTAGCTACACACTGGTCCCTTCCTTGAATAAAGTTTATTTGGCACGGAGTTCTGCGTGTAGCCAAACGCCTCCCCCAAGGAGCGATCTTGCTAGGCTATCGGGCTTAGCTTCTTCTAAAACCCTGCAGTGTAAGAGGAAGAACTGTGCTTTGGTTACAGCAGCAAGGCAAGCTGACTTTCTCCTGTAAGGATGGGGTCCTAAGGTATGACTTTGTAGAAGGAATGCAAAGCAGTTTTGGTTTCTCAGTGCCGCTCAGCCTAGGGCAATGAGGCAGATTTGCATGACATGTAGGACGTGAGAGAACACAGTTCCTGGAGCTGTTGGAGTGCTGAGGAAATCTAGCTCTCCCAGGGAAGAGTGCAGTGTGTTGCCCTACACTCAGCATACACTGAGTGACTGGGAAAGGATTCCGGGCCTGGAAGTTTCTTAGCAGCCTAGTGGAGCCTGCCGGTGCTCGGTGTTCGTGCAGGGAATAGGGTGCCCAGGCGAGGTCCTCCGTTTCCTGAAATGCTTACTAACGTTAAAGAAAGCAGACCTAAAGCTAATGCCTCAAGGACTCTGCTCCAAGCTTCCACTTCGGCAGGGCTGTTCAAGGCTTTACCTTGAGGAAAGGACTCACGTCAAGTTTCCTTTTAGCTCTAGAGCGTATCAGGAGGAGCTCCCACCCAGGCTATGAAAGCACCCTGTTGATGTAGAGAAGACTCGTTCCTTTCCCAGAGCCCTGCCTGCAGTGACTAGAGACCCGTCCTAAAACTGTTATTTAGGTAGCTTCAAGGCAGCATGAATGGAGCATTCAAAATGGAAAGCAAGGCTTGTGCCATAAGGCCCTGTTTCCAGCGAACACGCAGCCTACCTCCTTGTGATTTCTACCAAGTATACACTCTAGCTACACACTGGTCCCTTCCTTGAATAAAGTTTATTTGGCACGGAGTTCTGCGTGTAGCCAACCGCCTCCCCCAAGGAACGCTCTTGCTAGGCTCTCGGGCTTAGCTTCTTCTAAAACCCTGCAGTGTAAGAGGAAGAACTGTGCTTTGTTTACAGCAGGAACGCAAGCCGAATTTCTCCTGTAAGGATGGGGTCTTAATGTATGACTTTGTGGAAGGAATGCGAAGCAGTTTTGGTTTCTCAGTGCCGCTCAGCCTAGGGCAATGAGGCAGATTGGCATGACATGTAGGACGTGAGAGAACACAGTTCCTGGAGCTGTTGGAGTGCTGAGGAAATCTAGCTCTCCCAGGGAAGAGTGCAGTGTGTTGCCCTACACTCAGCATACACTGAGTGACTGGGAAAGGATTCCGGGCCTGGAAGTTTCTTAGCAGCCTAGTGGAGCCTGCCGGTGCTCGGTGTTCGTGCAGGGAATAGGGTGCCCAGGCGAGGTCCTCCGTTTCCTGAAATGCTTACTAACGTTAAAGAAAGCAGACCTAAAGCTAATGCCTCAAGGACTCTGCTCCAAGCTTCCACTTCGGCAGGGCTATTCAAGGCTTTACCTTTAGGAAAGGACTCACGTCATTTTCCTTTTACCCTTAGAGCGTATCAGGAGGAGCTCCCACCCAGGCTATGAAAGCACGCTGTTGATGTAGAGAAGACTCGTTCCTTTCCCAGAGCCCTGCCTGCAGTGACTAGAGACCCGTCCTAAAACTGTTATTTAGGTAGCTTCAAGGCAGCATGAATGGAGCATTCAAAATGGGAAAGCAAGGCTTGTGCCATAAGGCCCTGTTTCCAGCGAACACGCAGCCTACCTCCTTGTGATTTCTACCAAGTATACACTCTAGCTACACACTGGTCCCTTCCTTGAATAAAGTTTATTTGGCATGGAGTTCTGCGTGTAGCCAACCGCCTCCCCCAAGGAACGCTCTTGCTAGGCTCTCGGGCTTAGCTTCTTCTAAAACCCTGCAGTGTAAGAGGAAGAACTGTGCTTTGTTTACAGCAGGAACGCAAGCCGAATTTCTCCTGTAAGGATGGGGTCTTAATGTATGACTTTGTGGAAGGAATGCGAAGCAGTTTTGGTTTCTCAGTGCCGCTCAGCCTAGGGCAATGAGGCAGATTGGCATGACATGTAGGACGTGAGAGAACACAGTTCCTGGAGCTGTTGGAGTGCTGAGGAAATCTAGCTCTCCCAGGGAAGAGTGCAGTGTGTTGCCCTACACTCAGCATACACTGAGTGACTGGGAAAGGATTCCGGGCCTGGAAGTTTCTTAGCAGCCTAGTGGAGCCTGCCGGTGCTCGGTGTTCGTGCAGGGAATAGGGTGCCCAGGCGAGGTCCTCCGTTTCCTGAAATGCTTACTAACGTTAAAGAAAGCAGACCTAAAGCTAATGCCTCAAGGACTCTGCTCCAAGCTTCCACTTCGGCAGGGCTGTTCAAGACTTTACCTTGAGGAAAGGACTCACGTCAAGTTTCCTTTTAGCTCTAGAGCGTATCAGGAGGAGCTCCCACCCAGGCTATGAAAGCACGCTGTTGATGTAGAGAAGACTCGTTCCTTTCCCAGAGCCCTGCCTGCAGTGACTAGAGACCCGTCCTAAAACTGTTATTTAGGTAGCTTCAAGGCAGCATGAATGGAGCATTCAAAATGGGAAAGCAAGGTTTGTGCCATAAGGCCCTGTTTCCAGCGAACACGCAGCCTACCTCCTTGTGATTTCTACCAAGTATACACTCTAGCTACACACTGGTCCCTTCCTTGAATAAAGTTTATTTGGCACGGAGTTCTGCGTGTAGCCAACCGCCTCCCCCAAGGAACGCTCTTGCTAGGCTCTCGGGCTTAGCTTCTTCTAAAACCCTGCAGTGTAAGAGGAAGAACTGTGCTTTGTTTACAGGAGGAACGCAAGCCGAATTTCTCCTGTAAGGATGGGGTCTTAATGTATGACTTTGTGGAAGGAATGCGAAGCAGTTTTGGTTTCTCAGTGCCGCTCAGCCTAGGGCAATGAGGCAGATTGGCATGACATGTAGGACGTGAGAGAACACAGTTCCTGGAGCTGTCGGAGTGCTGAGGAAATCTAGCTCTCCCAGGGAAGAGTGCAGTGTGTTGCCCTACACTCAGCATACACTGAGTGACTGGGAAAGGATTCCGGGCCTGGAAGTTTCTTAGCAGCCTAGTGGAGCCTGCCGGTGCTCGGTGTTCGTGCAGGGAGTAGGGTGCCCAGGCGAGGTCCTCCGTTTCCTGAAATGCTTACTAACGTTAAAGAAAGCAGACCTAAAGCTAATGCCTCAAGGACTCTGCTCCAAGCTTCCACTTCGGCAGGGCTATTCAAGGCTTTACCTTGAGGAAAGGACTCACGTCAAGTTTCCTTTTAGCTCTAGAGCGTATCAGGAGGAGCTCCCACCCAGGCTATGAAAGCACCCTGTTGATGTAGAGAACACTTGTTCCTTTCCCAGAGCCCTGCCTGCAGTGACTAGAGACCCGTCCTAAACTGTGATTTAGGTAGCTTCAAGGCAGCATGAATGGAGCACTCAAAATGGGAAAGCAAGGCTTGTGCCATAAGGCCCCCGTTTCCAGCGAACACGTAGCCTACCTCCATGTGATTTCTACCAAGTAAGTAGACACTCTAGCTACACACTGGTCCCTTCCTTGAATAAAGTTTATTTGGCACGGAGTTCTGCGTGTAGCCAAACGCCTCCCCCAAGGAGCGCTCTTGCTAGGCTATCGGGCTTAGCTTCTTCTAAAACCCTGCAGTGTAAGAGGAAGAACTCTGCTTTGGTTACAGCAGCAAGGCAAGCTGACTTTCTCCTGTAAGGATGGGGTCCTAAGGTATGACTTTGTAGAAGGAATGCAAAGCAGTTTTGGTTTCTCAGTGCCGCTCAGCCTAGGGCAATGAGGCAGATTTGCATGACATGTAGGACGTGAGAGAACACAGTTCCTGGAGCTGTTGGAGTGCTGAGGAAATCTAGCTCTCCCAGGGAAGAGTGCAGTGTGTTGCCCTACACTCAGCATACACTGAGTGACTGGGAAAGGATTCCGGGCCTGGAAGTTTCTTAGCAGCCTAGTGGAGCCTGCCGGTGCTCGGTGTTCGTGCAGGGAATAGGGTGCCCAGGCGAGGTCCTCCGTTTCCTGAAATGCTTACTAACGTTAAAGAAAGCAGACCTAAAGCTAATGCCTCAAGGACTCTGCTCCAAGCTTCCACTTCGGCAGGGCTATTCAAGGCTTTACCTTGAGGAAAGGACTCACGTCAAGTTTCCTTTTAGCTCTAGAGCGTATCAGGAGGAGCTCCCACCCAGGCTATGAAAGCACCCTGTTGATGTAGAGAAGACTCGTTCCTTTCCCAGAGCCCTGCCTGCAGTGACTAGAGACCCGTCCTAAAACTGTTATTTAGGTAGCTTCAAGGCAGCATGAATGGAGCATTCAAAATGGGAAAGCAAGGCTTGTGCCATAAGGCCCTGTTTCCAGCGAACACGCAGCCTACCTCCTTGTGATTTCTACCAAGTATACACTCTAGCTACACACTGGTCCCTTCCTTGAATAAAGTTTATTTGGCACGGAGTTCTGCGTGTAGCCAACCGCCTCCCCTAAGGAACGCTCTTGCTAGGCTCTCGGGCTTAGCTTCTTCTAAAACCCTGCAGTGTAAGAGGAAGAACTGTGCTTTGTTTACAGCAGGAACGCAAGCCGAATTTCTCCTGTAAGGATGGGGTCTTAATGTATGACTTTGTGGAAGGAATGCGAAGCAGTTTTGGTTTCTCAGTGCCGCTCAGCCTAGGGCAATGAGGCAGATTGGCATGACATGTAGGACGTGAGAGAACACAGTTCCTGGAGCTGTTGGAGTGCTGAGGAAATCTAGCTCTCCCAGGGAAGAGTGCAGTGTGTTGCCCTACACTCAGCATACACTGAGTGACTGGGAAAGGATTCCGGGCCTGGAAGTTTCTTAGCAGCCTAGTGGAGCCTGCCGGTGCTCGGTGTTCGTGCAGGGAATAGGGTGCCCAGGCGAGGTCCTCCGTTTCCTGAAATGCTTACTAACGTTAAAGAAAGCAGACCTAAAGCTAATGCCTCAAGGACTCTGCTCCAAGCTTCCACTTCGGCAGGGCTATTCAAGGCTTTACCTTTAGGAAAGGACTCACGTCATTTTCCTTTTACCCTTAGAGCGTATCAGGAGGAGCTCCCACCCAGGCTATGAAAGCACGCTGTTGATGTAGAGAAGACTCGTTCCTTTCCCAGAGCCCTGCCTGCAGTGACTAGAGACCCGTCCTAAAACTGTTATTTAGGTAGCTTCAAGGCAGCATGAATGGAGCATTCAAAATGGGAAAGCAAGGCTTGTGCCATAAGGCCCTGTTTCCAGCGAACACGCAGCCTACCTCCTTGTGATTTCTACCAAGTATACACTCTAGCTACACACTGGTCCCTTCTTGAATAAAGTTTATTTGGCACGGAGTTCTGCGTGTAGCCAACCGCCTCCCCCAAGGAACGCTCTTGCTAGGCTCTCGGGCTTAGCTTCTTCTAAAACCCTGCAGTGTAAGAGGAAGAACTGTGCTTTGTTTACAGCAGGAACGCAAGCCGAATTTCTCCTGTAAGGATGGGGTCTTAATGTATGACTTTGTGGAAGGAATGCGAAGCAGTTTTGGTTTCTCAGTGCCGCTCAGCCTAGGGCAATGAGGCAGATTGGCATGACATGTAGGACGTGAGAGAACACAGTTCCTGGAGCTGTTGGAGTGCTGAGGAAATCTAGCTCTCCCAGGGAAGAGTGCAGTGTGTTGCCCTACACTCAGCATACACTGAGTGACTGGGAAAGGATTCCGGGCCTGGAAGTTTCTTAGCAGCCTAGTGGAGCCTGCCGGTGCTCGGTGTTCGTGCAGGGAATAGGGTGCCCAGGCGAGGTCCTCCGTTTCCTGAAATGCTTACTAACGTTAAAGAAAGCAGACCTAAAGCTAATGCCTCAAGGACTCTGCTCCAAGCTTCCACTTCGGCAGGGCTGTTCAAGGCTTTACCTTGAGGAAAGGACTCACGTCAAGTTTCCTTTTAGCTCTAGAGCGTATCAGGAGGAGCTCCCACCCAGGCTATGAAAGCACGCTGTTGATGTAGAGAAGACTCGTTCCTTTCCCAGAGCCCTGCCTGCAGTGACTAGAGACCCGTCCTAAAACTGTTATTTAGGTAGCTTCAAGGCAGCATGAATGGAGCATTCAAAATGGGAAAGCAAGGTTTGTGCCATAAGGCCCTGTTTCCAGCGAACACGCAGCCTACCTCCTTGTGATTTCTACCAAGTATACACTCTAGCTACACACTGGTCCCTTCCTTGAATAAAGTTTATTTGGCACGGAGTTCTGCGTGTAGCCAACCGCCTCCCCCAAGGAACGCTCTTGCTAGGCTCTCGGGCTTAGCTTCTTCTAAAACCCTGCAGTGTAAGAGGAAGAACTGTGCTTTGTTTACAGCAGGAACGCAAGCCGAATTTCTCCTGTAAGGATGGGGTCTTAATGTATGATTTTGTGGAAGGAATGCGAAGCAGTTTTGGTTTCTCAGTGCCGCTCAGCCTAGGGCAATGAGGCAGATTGGCATGACATGTAGGACGTGAGAGAACACAGTTCCTGGAGCTGTTGGAGTGCTGAGGAAATCTAGCTCTCCCAGGGAAGAGTGCAGTGTGTTGCCCTACACTCAGCATACACTGAGTGACTGGGAAAGGATTCCGGGCCTGGAAGTTTCTTAGCAGCCTAGTGGAGCCTGCCGGTGCTCGGTGTTCGTGCAGGGAGTAGGGTGCCCAGGCGAGGTCCTCCGTTTCCTGAAATGCTTACTAACGTTAAAGAAAGCAGACCTAAAGCTAATGCCTCAAGGACTCTGCTCCAAGCTTCCACTTCGGCAGGGCTATTCAAGGCTTTACCTTGAGGAAAGGACTCACGTCAAGTTTCCTTTTAGCTCTAGAGCGTATCAGGAGGAGCTCCCACCCAGGCTATGAAAGCACCCTGTTGATGTAGAGAACACTTGTTCCTTTCCCAGAGCCCTGCCTGCAGTGACTAGAGACCCGTCCTAAACTGTGATTTAGGTAGCTTCAAGGCAGCATGAATGGAGCACTCAAAATGGGAAAGCAAGGCTTGTGCCATAAGGCCCCCGTTTCCAGCGAACACGTAGCCTACCTCCATGTGATTTCTACCAAGTAAGTAGACACTCTAGCTACACACTGGTCCCTTCCTTGAATAAAGTTTATTTGGCACGGAGTTCTGCGTGTAGCCAAACGCCTCCCCCAAGGAGCGCTCTTGCTAGGCTCTCGGGCTTAGCTTCTTCTAAAACCCTGCAGTGTAAGAGGAAGAACTGTGCTTTGGTTACAGCAGCAAGGCAAGCTGACTTTCTCCTGTAAGGATGGGGTCCTAAGGTATGACTTTGTAGAAGGAATGCAAAGCAGTTTTGGTTTCTCAGTGCCGCTCAGCCTAGGGCAATGAGGCAGATTGGCATGACATGTAGGACGTGAGAGAACACAGTTCCTGGAGCTGTTGGAGTGCTGAGGAAATCTAGCTCTCCCAGGGAAGAGTGCAGTGTGTTGCCCTACACTCAGCATACACTGAGTGACTGGGAAAGGATTCCGGGCCTGGAAGTTTCTTAGCAGCCTAGTGGAGCCTGCCGGTGCTCGGTGTTCGTGCAGGGAATAGGGTGCCCAGGCGAGGTCCTCCGTTTCCTGAAATGCTTACTAACGTTAAAGAAAGCAGACCTAAAGCTAATGCCTCAAGGACTCTGCTCCAAGCTTCCACTTCGGCAGGGCTGTTCAAGGCTTTACCTTGAGGAAAGGACTCACGTCAAGTTTCCTTTTAGCTCTAGAGCGTATCAGGAGGAGCTCCCACCCAGGCTATGAAAGCACGCTGTTGATGTAGAGAAGACTCGTTCCTTTCCCAGAGCCCTGCCTGCAGTGACTAGAGACCCGTCCTAAAACTGTTATTTAGGTAGCTTCAAGGCAGCATGAATGGAGCATTCAAAATGGGAAAGCAAGGTTTGTGCCATAAGGCCCTGTTTCCAGCGAACACGCAGCCTACCTCCTTGTGATTTCTACCAAGTATACACTCTAGCTACACACTGGTCCCTTCCTTGAATAAAGTTTATTTGGCACGGAGTTCTGCGTGTAGCCAACCGCCTCCCCCAAGGAACGCTCTTGCTAGGCTCTCGGGCTTAGCTTCTTCTAAAACCCTGCAGTGTAAGAGGAAGAACTGTGCTTTGTTTACAGCAGGAACGCAAGCCGAATTTCTCCTGTAAGGATGGGGTCTTAATGTATGATTTTGTGGAAGGAATGCGAAGCAGTTTTGGTTTCTCAGTGCCGCTCAGCCTAGGGCAATGAGGCAGATTGGCATGACATGTAGGACGTGAGAGAACACAGTTCCTGGAGCTGTTGGAGTGCTGAGGAAATCTAGCTCTCCCAGGGAAGAGTGCAGTGTGTTGCCCTACACTCAGCATACACTGAGTGACTGGGAAAGGATTCCGGGCCTGGAAGTTTCTTAGCAGCCTAGTGGATCCTGCCGGTGCTCGGTGTTCGTGCAGGGAGTAGGGTGCCCAGGCGAGGTCCTCCGTTTCCTGAAATGCTTACTAACGTTAAAGAAAGCAGACCTAAAGCTAATGCCTCAAGGACTCTGCTCCAAGCTTCCACTTCGGCAGGGCTATTCAAGGCTTTACCTTGAGGAAAGGACTCACGTCAAGTTTCCTTTTAGCTCTAGAGCGTATCAGGAGGAGCTCCCACCCAGGCTATGAAAGCACCCTGTTGATGTAGAGAACACTTGTTCCTTTCCCAGAGCCCTGCCTGCAGTGACTAGAGACCCGTCCTAAACTGTGATTTAGGTAGCTTCAAGGCAGCATGAATGGAGCACTCAAAATGGGAAAGCAAGGCTTGTGCCATAAGGCCCCCGTTTCCAGCGAACACGTAGCCTACCTCCATGTGATTTCTACCAAGTAAGTAGACACTCTAGCTACACACTGGTCCCTTCCTTGAATAAAGTTTATTTGGCACGGAGTTCTGCGTGTAGCCAAACGCCTGCCCCAAGGAGCGCTCTTGCTAGGCTCTCGGGCTTAGCTTCTTCTAAAACCCTGCAGTGTAAGAGGAAGAACTGTGCTTTGGTTACAGCAGCAAGGCAAGCTGACTTTCTCCTGTAAGGATGGGGTCCTAAGGTATGACTTTGTAGAAGGAATGCGAAGCAGTTTTGGTTTCTCAGTGCCGCTCAGCCTAGGGCAATGAGGCAGATTGGCATGACATGTAGGACGTGAGAGAACACAGTTCCTGGAGCTGTTGGAGTGCTGAGGAAATCTAGCTCTCCCAGGGAAGAGTGCAGTGTGTTGCCCTACACTCAGCATACACTGAGTGACTGGGAAAGGATTCCGGGCCTGGAAGTTTCTTAGCAGCCTAGTGGAGCCTGCCGGTGCTCGGTGTTCGTGCAGGGAATAGGGTGCCCAGGCGAGGTCCTCCGTTTCCTGAAATGCTTACTAACGTTAAAGAAAGCAGACCTAAAGCTAATGCCTCAAGGACTCTGCTCCAAGCTTCCACTTCGGCAGGGCTATTCAAGGCTTTACCTTTAGGAAAGGACTCACGTCATTTTCCTTTTACCCTTAGAGCGTATCAGGAGGAGCTCCCACACAGGCTATGAAAGCACGCTGTTGATGTAGAGAAGACTCGTTCCTTTCCCAGAGCCCTGCCTGCAGTGACTAGAGACCCGTCCTAAAACTGTTATTTAGGTAGCTTCAAGGCAGCATGAATGGAGCATTCAAAATGGGAAAGCAAGGCTTGTGCCATAAGGCCCTGTTTCCAGCGAACACGCAGCCTACCTCCTTGTGATTTCTACCAAGTATACACTCTAGCTACACACTGGTCCCTTCTTGAATAAAGTTTATTTGGCACGGAGTTCTGCGTGTAGCCAACCGCCTCCCCCAAGGAACGCTCTTGCTAGGCTCTCGGGCTTAGCTTCTTCTAAAACCCTGCAGTGTAAGAGGAAGAACTGTGCTTTGTTTACAGCAGGAACGCAAGCCGAATTTCTCCTGTAAGGATGGGGTCTTAATGTATGACTTTGTGGAAGGAATGCGAAGCAGTTTTGGTTTCTCAGTGCCGCTCAGCCTAGGGCAATGAGGCAGATTGGCATGACATGTAGGACGTGAGAGAACACAGTTCCTGGAGCTGTTGGAGTGCTGAGGAAATCTAGCTCTCCCAGGGAAGAGTGCAGTGTGTTGCCCTACACTCAGCATACACTGAGTGACTGGGAAAGGATTCCGGGCCTGGAAGTTTCTTAGCAGCCTAGTGGAGCCTGCCGGTGCTCGGTGTTCGTGCAGGGAATAGGGTGCCCAGGCGAGGTCCTCCGTTTCCTGAAATGCTTACTAACGTTAAAGAAAGCAGACCTAAAGCTAATGCCTCAAGGACTCTGCTCCAAGCTTCCACTTCGGCAGGGCTGTTCAAGGCTTTACCTTGAGGAAAGGACTCACGTCAAGTTTCCTTTTAGCTCTAGAGCGTATCAGGAGGAGCTCCCACCCAGGCTATGAAAGCACGCTGTTGATGTAGAGAAGACTCGTTCCTTTCCCAGAGCCCTGCCTGCAGTGACTAGAGACCCGTCCTAAAACTGTTATTTAGGTAGCTTCAAGGCAGCATGAATGGAGCATTCAAAATGGGAAAGCAAGGTTTGTGCCATAAGGCCCTGTTTCCAGCGAACACGCAGCCTACCTCCTTGTGATTTCTACCAAGTATACACTCTAGCTACACACTGGTCCCTTCCTTGAATAAAGTTTATTTGGCACGGAGTTCTGCGTGTAGGCAACCGCCTCCCCCAAGGAACGCTCTTGCTAGGCTCTCGGGCTTAGCTTCTTCTAAAACCCTGCAGTGTAAGAGGAAGAACTGTGCTTTGTTTACAGCAGGAACGCAAGCCGAATTTCTCCTGTAAGGATGGGGTCTTAATGTATGACTTTGTGGAAGGAATGCGAAGCAGTTTTGGTTTCTCAGTGCCGCTCAGCCTAGGGCAATGAGGCAGATTGGCATGACATGTAGGACGTGAGAGAACACAGTTCCTGGAGCTGTTGGAGTGCTGAGGAAATCTAGCTCTCCCAGGGAAGAGTGCAGTGTGTTGCCCTACACTCAGCATACACTGAGTGACTGGGAAAGGATTCCGGGCCTGGAAGTTTCTTAGCAGCCTAGTGGAGCCTGCCGGTGCTCGGTGTTCGTGCAGGGAGTAGGGTGCCCAGGCGAGGTCCTCCGTTTCCTGAAATGCTTACTAACGTTAAAGAAAGCAGACCTAAAACTAATGCCTCAAGGACTCTGCTCCAAGCTTCCACTTCGGCAGGGCTATTCAAGGCTTTACCTTGAGGAAAGGACTCACGTCAAGTTTCCTTTTAGCTCTAGAGCGTATCAGGAGGAGCTCCCACCCAGGCTATGAAAGCACCCTGTTGATGTAGAGAACACTTGTTCCTTTCCCAGAGCCCTGCCTGCAGTGACTAGAGACCCGTCCTAAACTGTGATTTAGGTAGCTTCAAGGCAGCATGAATGGAGCACTCAAAATGGGAAAGCAAGGCTTGTGCCATAAGGCCCCCGTTTCCAGCGAACACGTAGCCTACCTCCATGTGATTTCTACCAAGTAAGTAGACACTCTAGCTACACACTGGTCCCTTCCTTGAATAAAGTTTATTTGGCACGGAGTTCTGCGTGTAGCCAAACGCCTCCCCCAAGGAGCGCTCTTGCTAGGCTATCGGGCTTAGCTTCTTCTAAAACCCTGCAGTGTAAGAGGAAGAACTGTGCTTTGGTTACAGCAGCAAGGCAAGCTGACTTTCTCCTGTAAGGATGGGGTCCTAAGGTATGACTTTGTAGAAGGAATGCAAAGCAGTTTTGGTTTCTCAGTGCCGCTCAGCCTAGGGCAATGAGGCAGATTTGCATGACATGTAGGACGTGAGAGAACACAGTTCCTGGAGCTGTTGGAGTGCTGAGGAAATCTAGCTCTCCCAGGGAAGAGTGCAGTGTGTTGCCCTACACTCAGCATACACTGAGTGACTGGGAAAGGATTCCGGGCCTGGAAGTTTCTTAGCAGCCTAGTGGAGCCTGCCGGTGCTCGGTGTTCGTGCAGGGAATAGGGTGCCCAGGCGAGGTCCTCCGTTTCCTGAAATGCTTACTAACGTTAAAGAAAGCACACCTAAAGCTAATGCCTCAAGGACTCTGCTCCAAGCTTCCACTTCGGCAGGGCTGTTCAAGGCTTTACCTTGTGGAAAGGACTCACGTCAAGTTTCCTTTTAGCTCTAGAGCGTATCAGGAGGAGCTCCCACCCAGGCTATGAAAGCACCCTGTTGATGTAGAGAAGACTCGTTCCTTTCCCAGAGCCCTGCCTGCAGTGACTAGAGACCCGTCCTAAAACTGTTATTTAGGTAGCTTCAAGGCAGCATGAATGGAGCATTCAAAATGGGAAAGCAAGGCTTGTGCCATAAGGCCCTGTTTCCAGCGAACACGCAGCCTACCTCCTTGTGATTTCTACCAAGTATACACTCTAGCTACACACTGGTCCCTTCCTTGAATAAAGTTTATTTGGCACGGAGTTCTGCGTGTAGCCAACCGCCTCCCCCAAGGAACGCTCTTGCTAGGCTCTCGGGCTTAGCTTCTTCTAAAACCCTGCAGTGTAAGAGGAAGAACTGTGCTTTGTTTACAGCAGGAACGCAAGCCGAATTTCTCCTGTAAGGATGGGGTCTTAATGTATGACTTTGTGGAAGGAATGCGAAGCAGTTTTGGTTTCTCAGTGCCGCTCAGCCTAGGGCAATGAGGCAGATTGGCATGACATGTAGGACGTGAGAGAACACAGTTCCTGGAGCTGTTGGAGTGCTGAGGAAATCTAGCTCTCCCAGGGAAGAGTGCAGTGTGTTGCCCTACACTCAGCATACACTGAGTGACTGGGAAAGGATTCCGGGCCTGGAAGTTTCTTAGCAGCCTAGTGGAGCCTGCCGGTGCTCGGTGTTCGTGCAGGGAATAGGGTGCCCAGGAGAGGTCCTCCGTTTCCTGAAATGCTTACTAACGTTAAAGAAAGCACACCTAAAGCTAATGCCTCAAGGACTCTGCTCCAAGCTTCCACTTCGGCAGGGCTATTCAAGGCTTTACCTTGAGGAAAGGACTCACGTCAAGTTTCCTTTTAGCTCTAGAGCGTATCAGGAGGAGCTCCCACCCAGGCTATGAAAGCACGCTGTTGATGTAGAGAAGACTCGTTCCTTTCCCAGAGCCCTGCCTGCAGTGACTAGAGACCCGTCCTAAAACTGTTATTTAGGTAGCTTCAAGGCAGCATGAATGGAGCATTCAAAATGGGAAAGCAAGGCTTGTGCCATAAGGCCCTGTTTCCAGCGAACACGCAGCCTACCTCCTTGTGATTTCTACCAAGTATACACTCTAGCTACACACTGGTCCCTTCCTTGAATAAAGTTTATTTGGCACGGAGTTCTGCGTGTAGCCAACCGCCTCCCCCAAGGAACGCTCTTGCTAGGCTCTCGGGCTTAGCTTCTTCTAAAACCCTGCAGTGTAAGAGGAAGAACTGTGCTTTGTTTACAGCAGGAACGCAAGCCGAATTTCTCCTGTAAGGATGGGGTCTTAATGTATGACTTTGTGGAAGGAATGCGAAGCAGTTTTGGTTTCTCAGTGCCGCTCAGCCTAGGGCAATGAGGCAGATTGGCATGACATGTAGGACGTGAGAGAACACAGTTCCTGGAGCTGTTGGAGTGCTGAGGAAATCTAGCTCTCCCAGGGAAGAGTGCAGTGTGTTGCCCTACACTCAGCATACACTGAGTGACTGGGAAAGGATTCCGGGCCTGGAAGTTTCTTAGCAGCCTAGTGGAGCCTGCCGGTGCTCGGTGTTCGTGCAGGGAATAGGGTGCCCAGGCGAGGTCCTCCGTTTCCTGAAATGCTTACTAACGTTAAAGAAAGCAGACCTAAAGCTAATGCCTCAAGGACTCTGCTCCAAGCTTCCACTTCGGCAGGGCTGTTCAAGGCTTTACCTTGAGGAAAGGACTCACGTCAAGTTTCCTTTTAGCTCTAGAGCGTATCAGGATGAGCTCCCACCCAGGCTATGAAAGCACGCTGTTGATGTAGAGAAGACTCGTTCCTTTCCCAGAGCCCTGCCTGCAGTGACTAGAGACCCGTCCTAAAACTGTTATTTAGGTCGCTTCAAGGCAGCATGAATGGAGCATTCAAAATGGGAAAGCAAGGTTTGTGCCATAAGGCCCTGTTTCCAGCGAACACGCAGCCTACCTCCTTGTGATTTCTACCAAGTATACACTCTAGCTACACACTGGTCCCTTCCTTGAATAAAGTTTATTTGGCACGGAGTTCTGCGTGTAGCCAACCGCCTCCCCCAAGGAACGCTCTTGCTAGGCTCTCGGGCTTAGCTTCTTCTAAAACCCTGCAGTGTAAGAGGAAGAACTGTGCTTCGTTTACAGCAGGAACGCAAGCCGAATTTCTCCTGTAAGGATGGGGTCTTAATGTATGACTTTGTGGAAGGAATGCGAAGCAGTTTTGGTTTCTCAGTGCCGCTCAGCCTAGGGCAATGAGGCAGATTGGCATGACATGTAGGACGTGAGAGAACACAGTTCCTGGAGCTGTTGGAGTGCTGAGGAAATCTAGCTCTCCCAGGGAAGAGTGCAGTGTGTTGCCCTACACTCAGCATACACTGAGTGACTGGGAAAGGATTCCGGGCCTGGAAGTTTCTTAGCAGCCTAGTGGAGCCTGCCGGTGCTCGGTGTTCGTGCAGGGAGTAGGGTGCCCAGGCGAGGTCCTCCGTTTCCTGAAATGCTTACTAACGTTAAAGAAAGCAGACCTAAAGCTAATGCCTCAAGGACTCTGCTCCAAGCTTCCACTTCGGCAGGGCTATTCAAGGCTTTACCTTGAGGAAAGGACTCACGTCAAGTTTCCTTTTAGCTCTAGAGCGTATCAGGAGGAGCTCCCACACAGGCTATGAAAGCACCCTGTTGATGTAGAGAACACTTGTTCCTTTCCCAGAGCCCTGCCTGCAGTGACTAGAGACCCGTCCTAAACTGTGATTTAGGTAGCTTCAAGGCAGCATGAATGGAGCACTCAAAATGGGAAAGCAAGGCTTGTGCCATAAGGCCCCCGTTTCCAGCGAACACGTAGCCTACCTCCATGTGATTTCTACCAAGTAAGTAGACACTCTAGCTACACACTGGTCCCTTCCTTGAATAAAGTTTATTTGGCACGGAGTTCTGCGTGTAGCCAAACGCCTCCCCCAAGGAGCGCTCTTGCTAGGCTATCGGGCTTAGCTTCTTCTAAAACCCTGCAGTGTAAGAGGAAGAACTGTGCTTTGGTTACAGCAGCAAGGCAAGCTGACTTTCTCCTGTAAGGATGGGGTCCTAAGGTATGACTTTGTAGAAGGAATGCAAAGCAGTTTTGGTTTCTCAGTGCCGCTCAGCCTAGGGCAATGAGGCAGATTTGCATGACATGTAGGACGTGAGAGAACACAGTTCCTGGAGCTGTTGGAGTGCTGAGGAAATCTAGCTCTCCCAGGGAAGAGTGCAGTGTGTTGCCCTACACTCAGCATACACTGAGTGACTGGGAAAGGATTCCGGGCCTGGAAGTTTCTTAGCAGCCTAGTGGAGCCTGCCGGTGCTCGGTGTTCGTGCAGGGAATAGGGTGCCCAGGCGAGGTCCTCCGTTTCCTGAAATGCTTACTAACGTTAAAGAAAGCAGACCTAAAGCTAATGCCTCAAGGACTCTGCTCCAAGCTTCCACTTCGGCAGGGCTGTTCAAGGCTTTACCTTGAGGAAAGGACTCACGTCAAGTTTCCTTTTAGCTCTAGAGCGTATCAGGAGGAGCTCCCACCCAGGCTATGAAAGCACGCTGTTGATGTAGAGAAGACTCGTTCCTTTCCCAGAGCCCTGCCTGCAGTGACTAGAGACCCGTCCTAAAACTGTGATTTAGGTAGCTTCAAGGCAGCATGAATGGAGCATTCAAAATGGGAAAGCAAGGCTTGTGCCATAAGGCCCTGTTTCCAGCGAACACGCAGCCTACCTCCTTGTGATTTCTACCAAGTATACACTCTAGCTACACACTGGTCCCTTCCTTGAATAAAGTTTATTTGGCACGGAGTTCTGCGTGTAGCCAACCGCCTCCCCCAAGGAACGCTCTTGCTAGGCTCTCGGGCTTAGCTTCTTCTAAAACCCTGCAGTGTAAGAGGAAGAACTGTGCTTTGTTTACAGCAGGAACGCAAGCCGAATTTCTCCTGTAAGGATGGGGTCTTAATGTATGACTTTGTGGAAGGAATGCGAAGCAGTTTTGGTTTCTCAGTGCCGCTCAGCCTAGGGCAATGAGGCAGATTGGCATGACATGTAGGACGTGAGAGAACACAGTTCCTGGAGCTGTTGGAGTGCTGAGGAAATCTAGCTCTCCCAGGGAAGAGTGCAGTGTGTTGCCCTACACTCAGCATACACTGAGTGACTGGGAAAGGATTCCGGGCCTGGAAGTTTCTTAGCAGCCTAGTGGAGCCTGCCGGTGCTCGGTGTTCGTGCAGGGAATAGGGTGCCCAGGCGAGGTCCTCCGTTTCCTGAAATGCTTACTAACGTTAAAGAAAGCAGACCTAAAGCTAATGCCTCAAGGACTCTGCTCCAAGCTTCCACTTCGGCAGGGCTATTCAAGGCTTTACCTTTAGGAAAGGACTCACGTCATTTTCCTTTTACCCTTAGAGCGTATCAGGAGGAGCTCCCACCCAGGCTATGAAAGCACCCTGTTGATGTAGAGAAGACTCGTTCCTTTCCCAGAGCCCTGCCTGCAGTGACTAGAGACCCGTCCTAAAACTGTGATTTAGGTAGCTTCAAGGCAGCATGAATGGAGCATTCAAAATGGGAAAGCAAGGCTTGTGCCATAAGGCCCTGTTTCCAGCGAACACGCAGCCTACCTCCTTGTGATTTCTACCAAGTATACACTCTAGCTACACACTGGTCCCTTCCTTGAATAAAGTTTATTTGGCACGGAGTTCTGCGTGTAGCCAACCGCCTCCCCCAAGGAACGCTCTTGCTAGGCTCTCGGGCTTAGCTTCTTCTAAAACCCTGCAGTGTAAGAGGAAGAACTGTGCTTTATTTACAGCAGGAACGCAAGCCGAATTTCTCCTGTAAGGATGGGGTCTTAATGTATGACTTTGTGGAAGGAATGCGAAGCAGTTTTGGTTTCTCAGTGCCGCTCAGCCTAGGGCAATGAGGCAGATTGGCATGACATGTAGGACGTGAGAGAACACAGTTCCTGGAGCTGTCGGAGTGCTGAGGAAATCTAGCTCTCCCAGGGAAGAGTGCAGTGTGTTGCCCTACACTCAGCATACACTGAGTGACTGGGAAAGGATTCCGGGCCTGAAGTTTCTTAGCAGCCTAGTGGAGCCTGCCGGTGCTCGGTGTTCGTGCAGGGAGTAGGGTGCCCAGGCGAGGTCCTCCGTTTCCTGAAATGCTTACTAACGTTAAAGAAAGCAGACCTAAAGCTAATGCCTCAAGGACTCTGCTCCAAGCTTCCACTTCGGCAGGGCTATTCAAGGCTTTACCTTGAGGAAAGGACTCACGTCAAGTTTCCTTTTAGCTCTAGAGCGTATCAGGAGGAGCTCCCACCCAGGCTATGAAAGCACGCTGTTGATGTAGAGAAGACTCGTTCCTTTCCCAGAGCCCTGCCTGCAGTGACTAGAGACCCGTCCTAAAACTGTTATTTAGGTAGCTTCAAGGCAGCATGAATGGAGCATTCAAAATGGGAAAGCAAGGCTTGTGCCATAAGGCCCTGTTTCCAGCGAACACGCAGCCTACCTCCTTGTGATTTCTACCAAGTATACACTCTAGCTACACACTGGTCCCTTCCTTGAATAAAGTTTATTTGGCACGGAGTTCTGCGTGTAGCCAACCGCCTCCCCCAAGGAACGCTCTTGCTAGGCTCTCGGGCTTAGCTTCTTCTAAAACCCTGCAGTGTAAGAGGAAGAACTGTGCTTTATTTACAGCAGGAACGCAAGCCGAATTTCTCCTGTAAGGATGGGGTCTTAATGTATGACTTTGTGGAAGGAATGCGAAGCAGTTTTGGTTTCTCAGTGCCGCTCAGCCTAGGGCAATGAGGCAGATTGGCATGACATGTAGGACGTGAGAGAACACAGTTCCTGGAGCTGTCGGAGTGCTGAGGAAATCTAGCTCTCCCAGGGAAGAGTGCAGTGTGTTGCCCTACACTCAGCATACACTGAGTGACTGGGAAAGGATTCCGGGCCTGAAGTTTCTTAGCAGCCTAGTGGAGCCTGCCGGTGCTCGGTGTTCGTGCAGGGAGTAGGGTGCCCAGGCGAGGTCCTCCGTTTCCTGAAATGCTTACTAACGTTAAAGAAAGCAGACCTAAAGCTAATGCCTCAAGGACTCTGCTCCAAGCTTCCACTTCGGCAGGGCTATTCAAGGCTTTACCTTGAGGAAAGGACTCACGTCAAGTTTCCTTTTAGCTCTAGAGCGTATCAGGAGGAGCTCCCACCCAGGCTATGAAAGCACGCTGTTGATGTAGAGAAGACTCGTTCCTTTCCCAGAGCCCTGCCTGCAGTGACTAGAGACCCGTCCTAAAACTGTGATTTAGGTAGCTTCAAGGCAGCATGAATGGAGCATTCAAAATGGGAAAGCAAGGCTTGTGCCATAAGGCCCTGTTTCCAGCGAACACGCAGCCTACCTCCTTGTGATTTCTACCAAGTATACACTCTAGCTACACACTGGTCCCTTCCTTGAATAAAGTTTATTTGGCACGGAGTTCTGCGTGTAGCCAACCGCCTCCCCCAAGGAACGCTCTTGCTAGGCTCTCGGGCTTAGCTTCTTCTAAAACCCTGCAGTGTAAGAGGAAGAACTGTGCTTTGTTTACAGCAGGAACGCAAGCCGAATTTCTCCTGTAAGGATGGGGTCTTAATGTATGACTTTGTGGAAGGAATGCGAAGCAGTTTTGGTTTCTCAGTGCCGCTCAGCCTAGGGCAATGAGGCAGATTGGCATGACATGTAGGACGTGAGAGAACACAGTTCCTGGAGCTGTCGGAGTGCTGAGGAAATCTAGCTCTCCCAGGGAAGAGTGCAGTGTGTTGCCCTACACTCAGCATACACTGAGTGACTGGGAAAGGATTCCGGGCCTGAAGTTTCTTAGCAGCCTAGTGGAGCCTGCCGGTGCTCGGTGTTCGTGCAGGGAGTAGGGTGCCCAGGCGAGGTCCTCCGTTTCCTGAAATGCTTACTAACGTTAAAGAAAGCAGACCTAAAGCTAATGCCTCAAGGACTCTGCTCCAAGCTTCCACTTCGGCAGGGCTATTCAAGGCTTTACCTTGAGGAAAGGACTCACGTCAAGTTTCCTTTTAGCTCTAGAGCGTATCAGGAGGAGCTCCCACCCAGGCTATGAAAGCACCCTGTTGATGTAGAGAACACTTGTTCCTTTCCCAGAGCCCTGCCTGCAGTGACTAGAGACCCGTCCTAAACTGTGATTTAGGTAGCTTCAAGGCAGCATGAATGGAGCACTCAAAATGGGAAAGCAAGGCTTGTGCCATAAGGCCCCCGTTTCCAGCGAACACGTAGCCTACCTCCATGTGATTTCTACCAAGTAAGTAGACACTCTAGCTACACACTGGTCCCTTCCTTGAATAAAGTTTATTTGGCACGGAGTTCTGCGTGTAGCCAAACGCCTCCCCCAAGGAGCGCTCTTGCTAGGCTATCGGGCTTAGCTTCTTCTAAAACCCTGCAGTGTAAGAGGAAGAACTGTGCTTTGGTTACAGCAGCAAGGCAAGCTGACTTTCTCCTGTAAGGATGGGGTCCTAAGGTATGACTTTGTAGAAGGAATGCAAAGCAGTTTTGGTTTCTCAGTGCCGCTCAGCCTAGGGCAATGAGGCAGATTGGCATGACATGTAGGACGTGAGAGAACACAGTTCCTGGAGCTGTCGGAGTGCTGAGGAAATCTAGCTCTCCCAGGGAAGAGTGCAGTGTGTTGCCCTACACTCAGCATACACTGAGTGACTGGGAAAGGATTCCGGGCCTGGAAGTTTCTTAGCAGCCTAGTGGAGCCTGCCGGTGCTCGGTGTTCGTGCAGGGAATAGGGTGCCCAGGAGAGGTCCTCCGTTTCCTGAAATGCTTACTAACGTTAAAGAAAGCACACCTAAAGCTAATGCCTCAAGGACTCTGCTCCAAGCTTCCACTTCGGCAGGGCTGTTCAAGGCTTTACCTTGAGGAAAGGACTCACGTCAAGTTTCCTTTTAGCTCTAGAGCGTATCAGGAGGAGCTCCCACCCAGGCTATGAAAGCACGCTGTTGATGTAGAGAAGACTCGTTCCTTTCCCAGAGCCCTGCCTGCAGTGACTAGAGACCCGTCCTAAAACTGTTATTTAGGTAGCTTCAAGGCAGCATGAATGGAGCATTCAAAATGGGAAAGCAAGGCTTGTGCCATAAGGCCCTGTTTCCAACGAACACGCAGCCTACCTCCTTGTGATTTCTACCAAGTATACACTCTAGCTACACACTGGTCCCTTCCTTGAATAAAGTTTATTTGGCACGGAGTTCTGCGTGTAGCCAACCGCCTCCCCCAAGGAACGCTCTTGCTAGGCTCTCGGGCTTAGCTTCTTCTAAAACCCTGCAGTGTAAGAGGAAGAACTGTGCTTTGTTTACAGCAGGAACGCAAGCCGAATTTCTCCTGTAAGGATGGGGTCTTAATGTATGACTTTGTGGAAGCAATGCGAAGCAGTTTTGGTTTCTCAGTGCCGCTCAGCCTAGGGCAATGAGGCAGATTGGCATGACATGTAGGACGTGAGAGAACACAGTTCCTGGAGCTGTTGGAGTGCTGAGGAAATCTAGCTCTCCCAGGGAAGAGTGCAGTGTGTTGCCCTACACTCAGCATACACTGAGTGACTGGGAAAGGATTCCGGGCCTGGAAGTTTCTTAGCAGCCTAGTGGAGCCTGCCGGTGCTCGGTGTTCGTGCAGGGAATAGGGTGCCCAGGAGAGGTCCTCCGTTTCCTGAAATGCTTACTAACGTTAAAGAAAGCAGACCTAAAGCTAATGCCTCAAGGACTCTGCTCCAAGCTTCCACTTCGGCAGGGCTGTTCAAGGCTTTACCTTGAGGAAAGGACTCACGTCAAGTTTCCTTTTAGCTCTAGAGCGTATCAGGAGGAGCTCCCACCCAGGCTATGAAAGCACGCTGTTGATGTAGAGAAGACTCGTTCCTTTCCCAGAGCCCTGCCTGCAGTGACTAGAGACCCGTCCTAAAACTGTTATTTAGGTAGCTTCAAGGCAGCATGAATGGAGCATTCAAAATGGGAAAGCAAGGTTTGTGCCATAAGGCCCTGTTTCCAGCGAACACGCAGCGTACCTCCTTGTGATTTCTACCAAGTATACACTCTAGCTACACACTGGTCCCTTCCTTGAATAAAGTTTATTTGGCACGGAGTTCTGCGTGTAGCCAACCGCCTCCCCCAAGGAACGCTCTTGCTAGGCTATCGGGCTTAGCTTCTTCTAAAACCCTGCAGTGTAAGAGGAAGAACTGTGCTTTGTTTACAGCAGGAACGCAAGCCGAATTTCTCCTGTAAGGATGGGGTCTTAATGTATGACTTTGTGGAAGGAATGCGAAGCAGTTTTGGTTTCTCAGTGCCGCTCAGCCTAGGGCAATGAGGCAGATTTGCATGACATGTAGGACGTGAGAGAACACAGTTCCTGGAGCTGTTGGAGTGCTGAGGAAATCTAGCTCTCCCAGGGAAGAGTGCAGTGTGTTGCCCTACACTCAGCATACACTGAGTGACTGGGAAAGGATTCCGGGCCTGGAAGTTTCTTAGCAGCCTAGTGGAGCCTGCCGGTGCTCGGTGTTCGTGCAGGGAATAGGGTGCCCAGGAGAGGTCCTCCGTTTCCTGAAATGCTTACTAACGTTAAAGAAAGCAGACCTAAAGCTAATGCCTCAAGGACTCTGCTCCAAGCTTCCACTTCGGCAGGGCTGTTCAAGGCTTTACCTTGAGGAAAGGACTCACGTCAAGTTTCCTTTTAGCTCTAGAGCGTATCAGGAGGAGCTCCCACCCAGGCTATGAAAGCACGCTGTTGATGTAGAGAAGACTCGTTCCTTTCCCAGAGCCCTGCCTGCAGTGACTAGAGACCCGTCCTAAAACTGTTATTTAGGTAGCTTCAAGGCAGCATGAATGGAGCATTCAAAATGGGAAAGCAAGGTTTGTGCCATAAGGCCCTGTTTCCAGCGAACACGCAGCGTACCTCCTTGTGATTTCTACCAAGTATACACTCTAGCTACACACTGGTCCCTTCCTTGAATAAAGTTTATTTGGCACGGAGTTCTGCGTGTAGCCAACCGCCTCCCCCAAGGAACGCTCTTGCTAGGCTCTCGGGCTTAGCTTCTTCTAAAACCCTGCAGTGTAAGAGGAAGAACTGTGCTTTGTTTACAGCAGGAACGCAAGCCGAATTTCTCCTGTAAGGATGGGGTCTTAATGTATGACTTTGTGGAAGGAATGCGAAGCAGTTTTGGTTTCTCAGTGCCGCTCAGCCTAGGGCAATGAGGCAGATTGGCATGACATGTAGGACGTGAGAGAACACAGTTCCTGGAGCTGTCGGAGTGCTGAGGAAATCTAGCTCTCCCAGGGAAGAGTGCAGTGTGTTGCCCTACACTCAGCATACACTGAGTGACTGGGAAAGGATTCCGGGCCTGAAGTTTCTTAGCAGCCTAGTGGAGCCTGCCGGTGCTCGGTGTTCGTGCAGGGAGTAGGGTGCCCAGGCGAGGTCCTCCGTTTCCTGAAATGCTTACTAACGTTAAAGAAAGCAGACCTAAAGCTAATGCCTCAAGGACTCTGCTCCAAGCTTCCACTTCGGCAGGGCTATTCAAGGCTTTACCTTGAGGAAAGGACTCACGTCAAGTTTCCTTTTAGCTCTAGAGCGTATCAGGAGGAGCTCCCACCCAGGCTATGAAAGCACCCTGTTGATGTAGAGAACACTTGTTCCTTTCCCAGAGCCCTGCCTGCAGTGACTAGAGACCCGTCCTAAACTGTGATTTAGGTAGCTTCAAGGCAGCATGAATGGAGCACTCAAAATGGGAAAGCAAGGCTTGTGCCATAAGGCCCCCGTTTCCAGCGAACACGTAGCCTACCTCCATGTGATTTCTACCAAGTAAGTAGACACTCTAGCTACACACTGGTCCCTTCCTTGAATAAAGTTTATTTGGCACGGAGTTCTGCGTGTAGCCAAACGCCTCCCCCAAGGAGCGCTCTTGCTAGGCTATCGGGCTTAGCTTCTTCTAAAACCCTGCAGTGTAAGAGGAAGAACTGTGCTTTGGTTACAGCAGCAAGGCAAGCTGACTTTCTCCTGTAAGGATGGGGTCCTAAGGTATGACTTTGTAGAAGGAATGCAAAGCAGTTTTCGTTTCTCAGTGCCGCTCAGCCTAGGGCAATGAGGCAGATTGGCATGACATGTAGGACGTGAGAGAACACAGTTCCTGGAGCTGTCGGAGTGCTGAGGAAATCTAGCTCTCCCAGGGAAGAGTGCAGTGTGTTGCCCTACACTCAGCATACACTGAGTGACTGGGAAAGGATTCCGGGCCTGGAAGTTTCTTAGCAGCCTAGTGGAGCCTGCCGGTGCTCGGTGTTCGTGCAGGGAATAGGGTGCCCAGGCGAGGTCCTCCGTTTCCTGAAATGCTTACTAACGTTAAAGAAAGCACACCTAAAGCTAATGCCTCAAGGACTCTGCTCCAAGCTTCCACTTCGGCAGGGCTGTTCAAGGCTTTACCTTGAGGAAAGGACTCACGTCAAGTTTCCTTTTAGCTCTAGAGCGTATCAGGAGGAGCTCCCACCCAGGCTATGAAAGCACGCTGTTGATGTAGAGAAGACTCGTTCCTTTCCCAGAGCCCTGCCTGCAGTGACTAGAGACCCGTCCTAAAACTGTTATTTAGGTAGCTTCAAGGCAGCATGAATGGAGCATTCAAAATGGGAAAGCAAGGTTTGTGCCATAAGGCCCTGTTTCCAGCGAACACGCAGCGTACCTCCTTGTGATTTCTACCAAGTATACACTCTAGCTACACACTGGTCCCTTCCTTGAATAAAGTTTATTTGGCACGGAGTTCTGCGTGTAGCCAACCGCCTCCCCCAAGGAACGCTCTTGCTAGGCTCTCGGGCTTAGCTTCTTCTAAAACCCTGCAGTGTAAGAGGAAGAACTGTGCTTTGTTTACAGCAGGAACGCAAGCCGAATTTCTCCTGTAAGGATGGGGTCTTAATGTATGACTTTGTGGAAGGAATGCGAAGCAGTTTTGGTTTCTCAGTGCCACTCAGCCTAGGGCAATGAGGCAGATTGGCATGACATGTAGGACGTGAGAGAACACAGTTCCTGGAGCTGTCGGAGTGCTGAGGAAATCTAGCTCTCCCAGGGAAGAGTGCAGTGTGTTGCCCTACACTCAGCATACACTGAGTGACTGGGAAAGGATTCCGGGCCTGGAAGTTTCTTAGCAGCCTAGTGGAGCCTGCCGGTGCTCGGTGTTCGTGCAGGGAGTAGGGTGCCCAGGCGAGGTCCTCCGTTTCCTGAAATGCTTACTAACGTTAAAGAAAGCAGACCTAAAGCTAATGCCTCAAGGACTCTGCTCCAAGCTTCCACTTCGGCAGGGCTATTCAAGGCTTTACCTTGAGGAAAGGACTCACGTCAAGTTTCCTTTTAGCTCTAGAGCGTATCAGGAGGAGCTCCCACCCAGGCTATGAAAGCACCCTGTTGATGTAGAGAACACTTGTTCCTTTCCCAGAGCCCTGCCTGCAGTGACTAGAGACCCGTCCTAAACTGTGATTTAGGTAGCTTCAAGGCAGCATGAATGGAGCACTCAAAATGGGAAAGCAAGGCTTGTGCCATAAGGCCCCCGTTTCCAGCGAACACGTAGCCTACCTCCATGTGATTTCTACCAAGTAAGTAGACACTCTAGCTACACACTGGTCCCTTCCTTGAATAAAGTTTATTTGGCACGGAGTTCTGCGTGTAGCCAAACGCCTCCCCCAAGGAGCGCTCTTGCTAGGCTATCGGGCTTAGCTTCTTCTAAAACCCTGCAGTGTAAGAGGAAGAACTGTGCTTTGGTTACAGCAGCAAGGCAAGCTGACTTTCTCCTGTAAGGATGGGGTCCTAAGGTATGACTTTGTAGAAGGAATGCAAAGCAGTTTTCGTTTCTCAGTGCCGCTCAGCCTAGGGCAATGAGGCAGATTGGCATGACATGTAGGACGTGAAAGAACACAGTTCCTGGAGCTGTCGGAGTGCTGAGGAAATCTAGCTCTCCCAGGGAAGAGTGCAGTGTGTTGCCCTACACTCAGCATACACTGAGTGACTGGGAAAGGATTCCGGGCCTGGAAGTTTCTTAGCAGCCTAGTGGAGCCTGCCGGTGCTCGGTGTTCGTGCAGGGAATAGGGTGCCCAGGCGAGGTCCTCCGTTTCCTGAAATGCTTACTAACGTTAAAGAAAGCACACCTAAAGCTAATGCCTCAAGGACTCTGCTCCAAGCTTCCACTTCGGCAGGGCTGTTCAAGGCTTTACCTTGAGGAAAGGACTCACGTCAAGTTTCCTTTTAGCTCTAGAGCGTATCAGGAGGAGCTCCCACCCAGGCTATGAAAGCACGCTGTTGATGTAGAGAAGACTCGTTCCTTTCCCAGAGCCCTGCCTGCAGTGACTAGAGACCCGTCCTAAAACTGTTATTTAGGTAGCTTCAAGGCAGCATGAATGGAGCATTCAAAATGGGAAAGCAAGGTTTGTGCCATAAGGCCCTGTTTCCAGCGAACACGCAGCGTACCTCCTTGTGATTTCTACCAAGTATACACTCTAGCTACACACTGGTCCCTTCCTTGAATAAAGTTTATTTGGCACGGAGTTCTGCGTGTAGCCAACCGCCTCCCCCAAGGAACGCTCTTGCTAGGCTCTCGGGCTTAGCTTCTTCTAAAACCCTGCAGTGTAAGAGGAAGAACTGTGCTTTGTTTACAGCAGGAACGCAAGCCGAATTTCTCCTGTAAGGATGGGGTCTTAATGTATGACTTTGTGGAAGGAATGCGAAGCAGTTTTGGTTTCTCAGTGCCGCTCAGCCTAGGGCAATGAGGCAGATTGGCATGACATGTAGGACGTGAGAGAACACAGTTCCTGGAGCTGTCGGAGTGCTGAGGAAATCTAGCTCTCCCAGGGAAGAGTGCAGTGTGTTGCCCTACACTCAGCATACACTGAGTGACTGGGAAAGGATTCCGGGCCTGAAGTTTCTTAGCAGCCTAGTGGAGCCTGCCGGTGCTCGGTGTTCGTGCAGGGAGTAGGGTGCCCAGGCGAGGTCCTCCGTTTCCTGAAATGCTTACTAACGTTAAAGAAAGCAGACCTAAAGCTAATGCCTCAAGGACTCTGCTCCAAGCTTCCACTTCGGCAGGGCTATTCAAGGCTTTACCTTGAGGAAAGGACTCACGTCAAGTTTCCTTTTAGCTCTAGAGCGTATCAGGAGGAGCTCCCACCCAGGCTATGAAAGCACCCTGTTGATGTAGAGAACACTTGTTCCTTTCCCAGAGCCCTGCCTGCAGTGACTAGAGACCCGTCCTAAACTGTGATTTAGGTAGCTTCAAGGCAGCATGAATGGAGCACTCAAAATGGGAAAGCAAGGCTTGTGCCATAAGGCCCCCGTTTCCAGCGAACACGTAGCCTACCTCCATGTGATTTCTACCAAGTAAGTAGACACTCTAGCTACACACTGGTCCCTTCCTTGAATAAAGTTTATTTGGCACGGAGTTCTGCGTGTAGCCAAACGCCTCCCCCAAGGAGCGCTCTTGCTAGGCTATCGGGCTTAGCTTCTTCTAAAACCCTGCAGTGTAAGAGGAAGAACTGTGCTTTGGTTACAGCAGCAAGGCAAGCTGACTTTCTCCTGTAAGGATGGGGTCCTAAGGTATGACTTTGTAGAAGGAATGCAAAGCAGTTTTCGTTTCTCAGTGCCGCTCAGCCTAGGGCAATGAGGCAGATTGGCATGACATGTAGGACGTGAGAGAACACAGTTCCTGGAGCTGTCGGAGTGCTGAGGAAATCTAGCTCTCCCAGGGAAGAGTGCAGTGTGTTGCCCTACACTCAGCATACACTGAGTGACTGGGAAAGGATTCCGGGCCTGGAAGTTTCTTAGCAGCCTAGTGGAGCCTGCCGGTGCTCGGTGTTCGTGCAGGGAATAGGGTGCCCAGGCGAGGTCCTCCGTTTCCTGAAATGCTTACTAACGTTAAAGAAAGCACACCTAAAGCTAATGCCTCAAGGACTCTGCTCCAAGCTTC
The DNA here is from genome assembly GCF_965194805.1 of Balaenoptera borealis. Classification (NCBI taxonomy): domain Eukaryota; kingdom Metazoa; phylum Chordata; class Mammalia; order Artiodactyla; family Balaenopteridae; genus Balaenoptera; species Balaenoptera borealis. The sequence goes on from NW_028123384.1 coordinate 106,293, forward strand.
CACTTCGGCAGGGCTGTTCAAGGCTTTACCTTGAGGAAAGGACTCACGTCAAGTTTCCTTTTAGCTCTAGAGCGTATCAGGAGGAGCTCCCACCCAGGCTATGAAAGCACGCTGTTGATGTAGAGAAGACTCGTTCCTTTCCCAGAGCCCTGCCTGCAGTGACTAGAGACCCGTCCTAAAACTGTTATTTAGGTAGCTTCAAGGCAGCATGAATGGAGCATTCAAAATGGGAAAGCAAGGCTTGTGCCATAAGGCCCTGTTTCCAACGAACACGCAGCCTACCTCCTTGTGATTTCTACCAAGTATACACTCTAGCTACACACTGGTCCCTTCCTTGAATAAAGTTTATTTGGCACGGAGTTCTGCGTGTAGCCAACCGCCTCCCCCAAGGAACGCTCTTGCTAGGCTCTCGGGCTTAGCTTCTTCTAAAACCCTGCAGTGTAAGAGGAAGAACTGTGCTTTGTTTACAGCAGGAACGCAAGCCGAATTTCTCCTGTAAGGATGGGGTCTTAATGTATGACTTTGTGGAAGGAATGCGAAGCAGTTTTGGTTTCTCAGTGCCGCTCAGCCTAGGGCAATGAGGCAGATTGGCATGACATGTAGGACGTGAGAGAACACAGTTCCTGGAGCTGTTGGAGTGCTGAGGAAATCTAGCTCTCCCAGGGAAGAGTGCAGTGTGTTGCCCTACACTCAGCATACACTGAGTGACTGGGAAAGGATTCCGGGCCTGGAAGTTTCTTAGCAGCCTAGTGGAGCCTGCCGGTGCTCGGTGTTCGTGCAGGGAATAGGGTGCCCAGGAGAGGTCCTCCGTTTCCTGAAATGCTTACTAACGTTAAAGAAAGCACACCTAAAGCTAATGCCTCAAGGACTCTGCTCCAAGCTTCCACTTCGGCAGGGCTGTTCAAGGCTTTACCTTGAGGAAAGGACTCACGTCAAGTTTCCTTTTAGCTCTAGAGCGTATCAGGAGGAGCTCCCACCCAGGCTATGAAAGCACGCTGTTGATGTAGAGAAGACTCGTTCCTTTCCCAGAGCCCTGCCTGCAGTGACTAGAGACCCGTCCTAAAACTGTTATTTAGGTAGCTTCAAGGCAGCATGAATGGAGCATTCAAAATGGGAAAGCAAGGTTTGTGCCATAAGGCCCTGTTTCCAGCGAACACGCAGCGTACCTCCTTGTGATTTCTACCAAGTATACACTCTAGCTACACACTGGTCCCTTCCTTGAATAAAGTTTATTTGGCACGGAGTTCTGCGTGTAGCCAACCGCCTCCCCCAAGGAACGCTCTTGCTAGGCTCTCGGGCTTAGCTTCTTCTAAAACCCTGCAGTGTAAGAGGAAGAACTGTGCTTTGTTTACAGCAGGAACGCAAGCCGAATTTCTCCTGTAAGGATGGGGTCTTAATGTATGACTTTGTGGAAGCAATGCGAAGCAGTTTTGGTTTCTCAGTGCCGCTCAGCCTAGGGCAATGAGGCAGATTGGCATGACATGTAGGACGTGAGAGAACACAGTTCCTGGAGCTGTTGGAGTGCTGAGGAAATCTAGCTCTCCCAGGGAAGAGTGCAGTGTGTTGCCCTACACTCAGCATACACTGAGTGACTGGGAAAGGATTCCGGGCCTGGAAGTTTCTTAGCAGCCTAGTGGAGCCTGCCGGTGCTCGGTGTTCGTGCAGGGAATAGGGTGCCCAGGAGAGGTCCTCCGTTTCCTGAAATGCTTACTAACGTTAAAGAAAGCAGACCTAAAGCTAATGCCTCAAGGACTCTGCTCCAAGCTTCCACTTCGGCAGGGCTGTTCAAGGCTTTACCTTGAGGAAAGGACTCACGTCAAGTTTCCTTTTAGCTCTAGAGCGTATCAGGAGGAGCTCCCACCCAGGCTATGAAAGCACGCTGTTGATGTAGAGAAGACTCGTTCCTTTCCCAGAGCCCTGCCTGCAGTGACTAGAGACCCGTCCTAAAACTGTTATTTAGGTAGCTTCAAGGCAGCATGAATGGAGCATTCAAAATGGGAAAGCAAGGTTTGTGCCATAAGGCCCTGTTTCCAGCGAACACGCAGCGTACCTCCTTGTGATTTCTACCAAGTATACACTCTAGCTACACACTGGTCCCTTCCTTGAATAAAGTTTATTTGGCACGGAGTTCTGCGTGTAGCCAACCGCCTCCCCCAAGGAACGCTCTTGCTAGGCTCTCGGGCTTAGCTTCTTCTAAAACCCTGCAGTGTAAGAGGAAGAACTGTGCTTTGTTTACAGCAGGAACGCAAGCCGAATTTCTCCTGTAAGGATGGGGTCTTAATGTATGACTTTGTGGAAGGAATGCGAAGCAGTTTTGGTTTCTCAGTGCCGCTCAGCCTAGGGCAATGAGGCAGATTGGCATGACATGTAGGACGTGAGAGAACACAGTTCCTGGAGCTGTCGGAGTGCTGAGGAAATCTAGCTCTCCCAGGGAAGAGTGCAGTGTGTTGCCCTACACTCAGCATACACTGAGTGACTGGGAAAGGATTCCGGGCCTGGAAGTTTCTTAGCAGCCTAGTGGAGCCTGCCGGTGCTCGGTGTTCGTGCAGGGAGTAGGGTGCCCAGGCGAGGTCCTCCGTTTCCTGAAATGCTTACTAACGTTAAAGAAAGCAGACCTAAAGCTAATGCCTCAAGGACTCTGCTCCAAGCTTCCACTTCGGCAGGGCTATTCAAGGCTTTACCTTGAGGAAAGGACTCACGTCAAGTTTCCTTTTAGCTCTAGAGCGTATCAGGAGGAGCTCCCACCCAGGCTATGAAAGCACCCTGTTGATGTAGAGAACACTTGTTCCTTTCCCAGAGCCCTGCCTGCAGTGACTAGAGACCCGTCCTAAACTGTGATTTAGGTAGCTTCAAGGCAGCATGAATGGAGCACTCAAAATGGGAAAGCAAGGCTTGTGCCATAAGGCCCCCGTTTCCAGCGAACACGTAGCCTACCTCCATGTGATTTCTACCAAGTAAGTAGACACTCTAGCTACACACTGGTCCCTTCCTTGAATAAAGTTTATTTGGCACGGAGTTCTGCGTGTAGCCAAACGCCTCCCCCAAGGAGCGCTCTTGCTAGGCTATCGGGCTTAGCTTCTTCTAAAACCCTGCAGTGTAAGAGGAAGAAATGTGCTTTGGTTACAGCAGCAAGGCAAGCTGACTTTCTCCTGTAAGGATGGGGTCCTAAGGTATGACTTTGTAGAAGGAATGCAAAGCAGTTTTGGTTTCTCAGTGCCGCTCAGCCTAGGGCAATGAGGCAGATTGGCATGACATGTAGGACGTGAGAGAACACAGTTCCTGGAGCTGTTGGAGTGCTGAGGAAATCTAGCTCTCCCAGGGAAGAGTGCAGTGTGTTGCCCTACACTCAGCATACACTGAGTGACTGGGAAAGGATTCCGGGCCTGGAAGTTTCTTAGCAGCCTAGTGGAGCCTGCCGGTGCTCGGTGTTCGTGCAGGGAATAGGGTGCCCAGGCGAGGTCCTCCGTTTCCTGAAATGCTTACTAACGTTAAAGAAAGCACACCTAAAGCTAATGCCTCAAGGACTCTACTCCAAGCTTCCACTTCGGCAGGGCTGTTCAAGGCTTTACCTTGAGGAAAGGACTCACGTCAAGTTTCCTTTTAGCTCTAGAGCGTATCAGGAGGAGCTCCCACCCAGGCTATGAAAGCACGCTGTTGATGTAGAGAAGACTCGTTCCTTTCCCAGAGCCCTGCCTGCAGTGACTAGAGACCCGTCCTAAAACTGTGATTTAGGTAGCTTCAAGGCAGCATGAATGGAGCATTCAAAATGGGAAAGCAAGGCTTGTGCCATAAGGCCCTGTTTCCAGCGAACACGCAGCCTACCTCCTTGTGATTTCTACCAAGTATACACTCTAGCTACACACTGGTCCCTTCCTTGAATAAAGTTTATTTGGCACGGAGTTCTGCGTGTAGCCAACCGCCTCCCCCAAGGAACGCTCTTGCTAGGCTCTCGGGCTTAGCTTCTTCTAAAACCCTGCAGTGTAAGAGGAAGAACTGTGCTTTGTTTACAGCAGGAACGCAAGCCGAATTTCTCCTGTAAGGATGGGGTCTTAATGTATGACTTTGTGGAAGGAATGCGAAGCAGTTTTGGTTTCTCAGTGCCTCTCAGCCTAGGGCAATGAGGCAGATTGGCATGACATGTAGGACGTGAGAGAACACAGTTCCTGGAGCTGTCGGAGTGCTGAGGAAATCTAGCTCTCCCAGGGAAGAGTGCAGTGTGTTGCCCTACACTCAGCATACACTGAGTGACTGGGAAAGGATTCCGGGCCTGGAAGTTTCTTAGCAGCCTAGTGGAGCCTGCCGGTGCTCGGTGTTCGTGCAGGGAGTAGGGTGCCCAGGCGAGGTCCTCCGTTTCCTGAAATGCTTACTAACGTTAAAGAAAGCAGACCTAAAGCTAATGCCTCAAGGACTCTGCTCCAAGCTTCCACTTCGGCAGGGCTATTCAAGGCTTTACCTTGAGGAAAGGACTCACGTCAAGTTTCCTTTTAGCTCTAGAGCGTATCAGGAGGAGCTCCCACCCAGGCTATGAAAGCACCCTGTTGATGTAGAGAACACTTGTTCCTTTCCCAGAGCCCTGCCTGCAGTGACTAGAGACCCGTCCTAAACTGTGATTTAGGTAGCTTCAAGGCAGCATGAATGGAACACTCAAAATGGGAAAGCAAGGCTTGTGCCATAAGGCCCCCGTTTCCAGCGAACACGTAGCCTACCTCCATGTGATTTCTACCAAGTAAGTAGACACTCTAGCTACACACTGGTCCCTTCCTTGAATAAAGTTTATTTGGCACGGAGTTCTGCGTGTAGCCAAACGCCTCCCCCAAGGAGCGCTCTTGCTAGGCTATCGGGCTTAGCTTCTTCTAAAACCCTGCAGTGTAAGAGGAAGAACTGTGCTTTGGTTACAGCAGCAAGGCAAGCTGACTTTCTCCTGTAAGGATGGGGTCCTAAGGTATGACTTTGTAGAAGGAATGCAAAGCAGTTTTGGTTTCTCAGTGCCGCTCAGCCTAGGGCAATGAGGCAGATTTGCATGACATGTAGGACGTGAGAGAAAACAGTTCCTGGAGCTGTTGGAGTGCTGAGGAAATCTAGCTCTCCCAGGGAAGAGTGCAGTGTGTTGCCCTACACTCAGCATACACTGAGTGACTGGGAAAGGATTCCGGGCCTGGAAGTTTCTTAGCAGCCTAGTGGAGCCTGCCGGTGCTCGGTGTTCGTGCAGGGAATAGGGTGCCCAGGAGAGGTCCTCCGTTTCCTGAAATGCTTACTAACGTTAAAGAAAGCAGACCTAAAGCTAATGCCTCAAGGACTCTGCTCCAAGCTTCCACTTCGGCAGGGCTATTCAAGGCTTTACCTTGAGGAAAGGACTCACGTCAAGTTTCCTTTTAGCTCTAGAGCGTATCAGGAGGAGCTCCCACCCAGGCTATGAAAGCACCCTGTTGATGTAGAGAAGACTCGTTCCTTTCCCAGAGCCCTGCCTGCAGTGACTAGAGACCCGTCCTAAAACTGTTATTTAGGTAGCTTCAAGGCAGCATGAATGGAGCATTCAAAATGGGAAAGCAAGGCTTGTGCCATAAGGCCCTGTTTCCAGCGAACACGCAACCTACCTCCTTGTGATTTCTACCAAGTATACACTCTAGCTACACACTGGTCCCTTCCTTGAATAAAGTTTATTTGGCACGGAGTTCTGCGTGTAGCCAACCGCCTCCCCCAAGGAACGCTCTTGCTAGGCTCTCGGGCTTAGCTTCTTCTAAAACCCTGCAGTGTAAGAGGAAGAACTGTGCTTTGTTTACAGCAGGAACGCAAGCCGAATTTCTCCTGTAAGGATGGGGTCTTAATGTATGACTTTGTGGAAGCAATGCGAAGCAGTTTTGGTTTCTCAGTGCCGCTCAGCCTAGGGCAATGAGGCAGATTGGCATGACATGTAGGACGTGAGAGAACACAGTTCCTGGAGCTGTTGGAGTGCTGAGGAAATCTAGCTCTCCCAGGGAAGAGTGCAGTGTGTTGCCCTACACTCAGCATACACTGAGTGACTGGGAAAGGATTCCGGGCCTGGAAGTTTCTTAGCAGCCTAGTGGAGCCTGCCGGTGCTCGGTGTTCGTGTAGGGAGTAGGGTGCCCAGGCGAGGTCCTCCGTTTCCTGAAATGCTTACTAACGTTAAAGAAAGCAGACCTAAAGCTAATGCCTCAAGGACTCTGCTCCAAGCTTCCACTTCGGCAGGGCTATTCAAGGCTTTACCTTGAGGAAAGGACTCACGTCAAGTTTCCTTTTAGCTCTAGAGCGTATCAGGAGGAGCTCCCACCCAGGCTATGAAAGCACCCTGTTGATGTAGAGAACACTTGTTCCTTTCCCAGAGCCCTGCCTGCAGTGACTAGAGACCCGTCCTAAACTGTGATTTAGGTAGCTTCAAGGCAGCATGAATGGAGCACTCAAAATGGGAAAGCAAGGCTTGTGCCATAAGGCCCCCGTTTCCAGCGAACACGTAGCCTACCTCCATGTGATTTCTACCAAGTAAGTAGACACTCTAGCTACACACTGGTCCCTTCCTTGAATAAAGTTTATTTGGCACGGAGTTCTGCGTGTAGCCAAACGCCTCCCCCAAGGAGCGCTCTTGCTAGGCTATCGGGCTTAGCTTCTTCTAAAACCCTGCAGTGTAAGAGGAAGAACTGTGCTTTGGTTACAGCAGCAAGGCAAGCTGACTTTCTCCTGTAAGGATGGGGTCCTAAGGTATGACTTTGTAGAAGGAATGCAAAGCAGTTTTGGTTTCTCAGTGCCGCTCAGCCTAGGGCAATGAGGCAGATTTGCATGACATGTAGGACGTGAGAGAACACAGTTCCTGGAGCTGTTGGAGTGCTGAGGAAATCTAGCTCTCCCAGGGAAGAGTGCAGTGTGTTGCCCTACACTCAGCATACACTGAGTGACTGGGAAAGGATTCCGGGCCTGGAAGTTTCTTAGCAGCCTAGTGGAGCCTGCCGGTGCTCGGTGTTCGTGCAGGGAATAGGGTGCCCAGGCGAGGTCCTCCGTTTCCTGAAATGCTTACTAACGTTAAAGAAAGCACACCTAAAGCTAATGCCTCAAGGACTCTGCTCCAAGCTTCCACTTCGGCAGGGCTGTTCAAGGCTTTACCTTGTGGAAAGGACTCACGTCAAGTTTCCTTTTAGCTCTAGAGCGTATCAGGAGGAGCTCCCACCCAGGCTATGAAAGCACCCTGTTGATGTAGAGAAGACTCGTTCCTTTCCCAGAGCCCTGCCTGCAGTGACTAGAGACCCGTCCTAAAACTGTTATTTAGGTAGCTTCAAGGCAGCATGAATGGAGCATTCAAAATGGGAAAGCAAGGCTTGTGCCATAAGGCCCTGTTTCCAGCGAACACGCAGCCTACCTCCTTGTGATTTCTACCAAGTATACACTCTAGCTACACACTGGTCCCTTCCTTGAATAAAGTTTATTTGGCACGGAGTTCTGCGTGTAGCCAACCGCCTCCCCCAAGGAACGCTCTTGCTAGGCTCTCGGGCTTAGCTTCTTCTAAAACCCTGCAGTGTAAGAGGAAGAACTGTGCTTTGTTTACAGCAGGAACGCAAGCCGAATTTCTCCTGTAAGGATGGGGTCTTAATGTATGACTTTGTGGAAGGAATGCGAAGCAGTTTTGGTTTCTCAGTGCCTCTCAGCCTAGGGCAATGAGGCAGATTGGCATGACATGTAGGACGTGAGAGAACACAGTTCCTGGAGCTGTCGGAGTGCTGAGGAAATCTAGCTCTCCCAGGGAAGAGTGCAGTGTGTTGCCCTACACTCAGCATACACTGAGTGACTGGGAAAGGATTCCGGGCCTGGAAGTTTCTTAGCAGCCTAGTGGAGCCTGCCGGTGCTCGGTGTTCGTGCAGGGAGTAGGGTGCCCAGGCGAGGTCCTCCGTTTCCTGAAATGCTTACTAACGTTAAAGAAAGCAGACCTAAAGCTAATGCCTCAAGGACTCTGCTGCAAGCTTCCACTTCGGCAGGGCTATTCAAGGCTTTACCTTGAGGAAAGGACTCACGTCAAGTTTCCTTTTAGCTCTAGAGCGTATCAGGAGGAGCTCCCACCCAGGCTATGAAAGCACCCTGTTGATGTAGAGAACACTTGTTCCTTTCCCAGAGCCCTGCCTGCAGTGACTAGAGACCCGTCCTAAACTGTGATTTAGGTAGCTTCAAGGCAGCATGAATGGAGCACTCAAAATGGGAAAGCAAGGCTTGTGCCATAAGGCCCCCGTTTCCAGCGAACACGTAGCCTACCTCCATGTGATTTCTACCAAGTAAGTAGACACTCTAGCTACACACTGGTCCCTTCCTTGAATAAAGTTTATTTGGCACGGAGTTCTGCGTGTAGCCAAACGCCTCCCCCAAGGAGCGCTCTTGCTAGGCTATCGGGCTTAGCTTCTTCTAAAACCCTGCAGTGTAAGAGGAAGAACTGTGCTTTGGTTACAGCAGCAAGGCAAGCTGACTTTCTCCTGTAAGGATGGGGTCCTAAGGTATGACTTTGTAGAAGGAATGCAAAGCAGTTTTGGTTTCTCAGTGCCGCTCAGCCTAGGGCAATGAGGCAGATTTGCATGACATGTAGGACGTGAGAGAAAACAGTTCCTGGAGCTGTTGGAGTGCTGAGGAAATCTAGCTCTCCCAGGGAAGAGTGCAGTGTGTTGCCCTACACTCAGCATACACTGAGTGACTGGGAAAGGATTCCGGGCCTGGAAGTTTCTTAGCAGCCTAGTGGAGCCTGCCGGTGCTCGGTGTTCGTGCAGGGAATAGGGTGCCCAGGAGAGGTCCTCCGTTTCCTGAAATGCTTACTAACGTTAAAGAAAGCAGACCTAAAGCTAATGCCTCAAGGACTCTGCTCCAAGCTTCCACTTCGGCAGGGCTATTCAAGGCTTTACCTTGAGGAAAGGACTCACGTCAAGTTTCCTTTTAGCTCTAGAGCGTATCAGGAGGAGCTCCCACCCAGGCTATGAAAGCACCCTGTTGATGTAGAGAAGACTCGTTCCTTTCCCAGAGCCCTGCCTGCAGTGACTAGAGACCCGTCCTAAAACTGTTATTTAGGTAGCTTCAAGGCAGCATGAATGGAGCATTCAAAATGGGAAAGCAAGGCTTGTGCCATAAGGCCCTGTTTCCAGCGAACACGCAACCTACCTCCTTGTGATTTCTACCAAGTATACACTCTAGCTACACACTGGTCCCTTCCTTGAATAAAGTTTATTTGGCACGGAGTTCTGCGTGTAGCCAACCGCCTCCCCCAAGGAACGCTCTTGCTAGGCTCTCGGGCTTAGCTTCTTCTAAAACCCTGCAGTGTAAGAGGAAGAACTGTGCTTTGTTTACAGCAGGAACGCAAGCCGAATTTCTCCTGTAAGGATGGGGTCTTAATGTATGACTTTGTGGAAGCAATGCGAAGCAGTTTTGGTTTCTCAGTGCCGCTCAGCCTAGGGCAATGAGGCAGATTGGCATGACATGTAGGACGTGAGAGAACACAGTTCCTGGAGCTGTTGGAGTGCTGAGGAAATCTAGCTCTCCCAGGGAAGAGTGCAGTGTGTTGCCCTACACTCAGCATACACTGAGTGACTGGGAAAGGATTCCGGGCCTGGAAGTTTCTTAGCAGCCTAGTGGAGCCTGCCGGTGCTCGGTGTTCGTGCAGGGAATAGGGTCCCCAGGAGAGGTCCTCCGTTTCCTGAAATGCTTACTAACGTTAAAGAAAGCACACCTAAAGCTAATGCCTCAAGGACTCTGCTCCAAGCTTCCACTTCGGCAGGGCTATTCAAGGCTTTACCTTGAGGAAAGGACTCACGTCAAGTTTCCTTTTAGCTCTAGAGCGTATCAGGAGGAGCTCCCACCCAGGCTATGAAAGCACCCTGTTGATGTAGAGAAGACTCGTTCCTTTCCCAGAGCCCTGCCTGCAGTGACTAGAGACCCGTCCTAAAACTGTGATTTAGGTAGCTTCAAGGCAGCATGAATGGAGCATTCAAAATGGGAAAGCAAGGCTTGTGCCATAAGGCCCTGTTTCCAGCGAACACGCAGCCTACCTCCTTGTGATTTCTACCAAGTATACACTCTAGCTACACACTGGTCCCTTCCTTGAATAAAGTTTATTTGGCACGGAGTTCTGCGTGTAGCCAACCGCCTCCCCCAAGGAACGCTCTTGCTAGGCTCTCGGGCTTAGCTTCTTCTAAAACCCTGCAGTGTAAGAGGAAGAACTGTGCTTTGTTTACAGCAGGAACGCAAGCCGAATTTCTCCTGTAAGGATGGGGTCTTAATGTATGACTTTGTGGAAGGAATGCGAAGCAGTTTTGGTTTCTCAGTGCCGCTCAGCCTAGGGCAATGAGGCAGATTTGCATGACATGTAGGACGTGAGAGAACACAGTTCCTGGAGCTGTCGGAGTGCTGAGGAAATCTAGCTCTCCCAGGGAAGAGTGCAGTGTGTTGCCCTACACTCAGCATACACTGAGTGACTGGGAAAGGATTCCGGGCCTGAAGTTTCTTAGAAGCCTAGTGGAGCCTGCCGGTGCTCGGTGTTCGTGCAGGGAATAGGGTGCCCAGGCGAGGTCCTCCGTTTCCTGAAATGCTTACTAACGTTAAAGAAAGCAGACCTAAAGCTAATGCCTCAAGGACTCTGCTCCAAGCTTCCACTTCGGCAGGGCTATTCAAGGCTTTACCTTGAGGAAAGGACTCACGTCAAGTTTCCTTTTAGCTCTAGAGCGTATCAGGAGGAGCTCCCACCCAGGCTATGAAAGCACCCTGTTGATGTAGAGAACACTTGTTCCTTTCCCAGAGCCCTGCCTGCAGTGACTAGAGACCCGTCCTAAACTGTGATTTAGGTAGCTTCAAGGCAGCATGAATGGAGCACTCAAAATGGGAAAGCAAGGCTTGTGCCATAAGGCCCCCGTTTCCAGCGAACACGTAGCCTACCTCCATGTGATTTCTACCAAGTAAGTAGACACTCTAGCTACACACTGGTCCCTTCCTTGAATAAAGTTTATTTGGCACGGAGTTCTGCGTGTAGCCAAACGCCTCCCCCAAGGAGCGCTCTTGCTAGGCTATCGGGCTTAGCTTCTTCTAAAACCCTGCAGTGTAAGAGGAAGAACTGTGCTTTGTTTACAGCAGGAACGCAAGCCGAATTTCTCCTGTAAGGATGGGGTCTTAATGTATGACTTTGTGGAAGGAATGCGAAGCAGTTTTGGTTTCTCAGTGCCGCTCAGCCTAGGGCAATGAGGTAGATTGGCATGACATGTAGGACGTGAGAGAACACAGTTCCTGGAGCTGTCGGAGTGCTGAGGAAATCTAGCTCTCCCAGGGAAGAGTGCAGTGTGTTGCCCTACACTCAGCATACACTGAGTGACTGGGAAAGGATTCCGGGCCTGGAAGTTTCTTAGCAGCCTAGTGGAGCCTGCCGGTGCTCGGTGTTCGTGCAGGGAGTAGGGTGCCCAGGCGAGGTCCTCCGTTTCCTGAAATGCTTACTAACGTTAAAGAAAGCAGACCTAAAGCTAATGCCTCAAGGACTCTGCTCCAAGCTTCCACTTCGGCAGGGCTATTCAAGGCTTTACCTTGAGGAAAGGACTCACGTCAAGTTTCCTTTTAGCTCTAGAGCGTATCAGGAGGAGCTCCCACCCAGGCTATGAAAGCACCCTGTTGATGTAGAGAACACTTGTTCCTTTCCCAGAGCCCTGCCTGCAGTGACTAGAGACCCGTCCTAAACTGTGATTTAGGGAGCTTCAAGGCAGCATGAATGGAGCACTCAAAATGGGAAAGCAAGGCTTGTGCCATAAGGCCCCCGTTTCCAGCGAACACGTAGCCTACCTCCATGTGATTTCTACCAAGTAAGTAGACACTCTAGCTACACACTGGTCCCTTCCTTGAATAAAGTTTATTTGGCACGGAGTTCTGCATGTAGCCAAACGCCTCCCCCAAGGAGCGCTCTTGCTAGGCTATCGGGCTTAGCTTCTTCTAAAACCCTGCAGTGTAAGAGGAAGAACTGTGCTTTGGTTACAGCAGCAAGGCAAGCTGACTTTCTCCTGTAAGGATGGGGTCCTAAGGTATGACTTTGTAGAAGGAATGCAAAGCAGTTTTGGTTTCTCAGTGCCGCTCAGCCTAGGGCAATGAGGCAGATTTGCATGACATGTAGGACGTGAGAGAACACAGTTCCTGGAGCTGTTGGAGTGCTGAGGAAATCTAGCTCTCCCAGGGAAGAGTGCAGTGTGTTGCCCTACACTCAGCATACACTGAGTGACTGGGAAAGGATTCCGGGCCTGGAAGTTTCTTAGCAGCCTAGTGGAGCCTGCCGGTGCTCGGTGTTCGTGCAGGGAATAGGGTGCCCAGGAGAGGTCCTCCGTTTCCTGAAATGCTTACTAACGTTAAAGAAAGCAGACCTAAAGCTAATGCCTCAAGGACTCTGCTCCAAGCTTCCACTTCGGCAGGGCTGTTCAAGGCTTTACCTTGAGGAAAGGACTCACGTCAAGTTTCCTTTTAGCTCTAGAGCGTATCAGGAGGAGCTCCCACCCAGGCTATGAAAGCACGCTGTTGATGTAGAGAAGACTCGTTCCTTTCCCAGAGCCCTGCCTGCAGTGACTAGAGACCCGTCCTAAAACTGTGATTTAGGTAGCTTCAAGGCAGCATGAATGGAGCATTCAAAATGGGAAAGCAAGGCTTGTGCCATAAGGCCCTGTTTCCAGCGAACACGCAGCCTACCTCCTTGTGATTTCTACCAAGTATACACTCTAGCTACACACTGGTCCCTTCCTTGAATAAAGTTTATTTGGCACGGAGTTCTGCGTGTAGCCAACCGCCTCCCCCAAGGAACGCTCTTGCTAGGCTCTCGGGCTTAGCTTCTTCTAAAACCCTGCAGTGTAAGAGGAAGAACTGTGCTTTGTTTACAGCAGGAACGCAAGCCGAATTTCTCCTGTAAGGATGGGGTCTTAATGTATGACTTTGTGGAAGGAATGCGAAGCAGTTTTGGTTTCTCAGTGCCGCTCAGCCTAGGGCAATGAGGCAGATTTGCATGACATGTAGGACGTGAGAGAACACAGTTCCTGGAGCTGTCGGAGTGCTGAGGAAATCTAGCTCTCCCAGGGAAGAGTGCAGTGTGTTGCCCTACACTCAGCATACACTGAGTGACTGGGAAAGGATTCCGGGCCTGGAAGTTTCTTAGCAGCCTAGTGGAGCCTGCCGGTGCTCGGTGTTCGTGCAGGGAGTAGGGTGCCCAGGCGAGGTCCTCCGTTTCCTGAAATGCTTACTAACGTTAAAGAAAGCAGACCTAAAGCTAATGCCTCAAGGACTCTGCTCCAAGCTTCCACTTCGGCAGGGCTATTCAAGGCTTTACCTTGAGGAAAGGACTCACGTCAAGTTTCCTTTTAGCTCTAGAGCGTATCAGGAGGAGCTCCCACCCAGGCTATGAAAGCACCCTGTTGATGTAGAGAACACTTGTTCCTTTCCCAGAGCCCTGCCTGCAGTGACTAGAGACCCGTCCTAAACTGTGATTTAGGTAGCTTCAAGGCAGCATGAATGGAGCACTCAAAATGGGAAAGCAAGGCTTGTGCCATAAGGCCCCCGTTTCCAGCGAACACGTAGCCTACCTCCATGTGATTTCTACCAAGTAAGTAGACACTCTAGCTACACACTGGTCCCTTCCTTGAATAAAGTTTATTTGGCACGGAGTTCTGCGTGTAGCCAAACGCCTCCCCCAAGGAGCGCTCTTGCTAGGCTATCGGGCTTAGCTTCTTCTAAAACCCTGCAGTGTAAGAGGAAGAACTGTGCTTTGGTTACAGCAGCAAGGCAAGCTGACTTTCTCCTGTAAGGATGGGGTCCTAAGGTATGACTTTGTAGAAGGAATGCAAAGCAGTTTTGGTTTCTCAGTGCCGCTCAGCCTAGGGCAATGAGGCAGATTGGCATGACATGTAGGACGTGAGAGAACACAGTTCCTGGAGCTGTTGGAGTGCTGAGGAAATCTAGCTCTCCCAGGGAAGAGTGCAGTGTGTTGCCCTACACTCAGCATACACTGAGTGACTGGGAAAGGATTCCGGGCCTGGAAGTTTCTTAGCAGCCTAGTGGAGCCTGCCGGTGCTCGGTGTTCGTGCAGGGAATAGGGTGCCCAGGCGAGGTCCTCCGTTTCCTGAAATGCTTACTAACGTTAAAGAAAGCACACCTAAAGCTAATGCCTCAAGGTCTCTGCTCCAAGCTTCCACTTCGGCAGGGCTGTTCAAGGCTTTACCTTGAGGAAAGGACTCACGTCAAGTTTCCTTTTAGCTCTAGAGCGTATCAGGAGGAGCTCCCACCCAGGCTATGAAAGCACCCTGTTGATGTAGAGAAGACTCGTTCCTTTCCCAGAGCCCTGCCTGCAGTGACTAGAGACCCGTCCTAAAACTGTTATTTAGGTAGCTTCAAGGCAGCATGAATGGAGCATTCAAAATGGGAAAGCAAGGCTTGTGCCATAAGGCCCTGTTTCCAGCGAACACGCAGCCTACCTCCTTGTGATTTCTACCAAGTAAGTAGACACTCTAGCTACACACTGGTCCCTTCCTTGAATAAAGTTTATTTGGCACGGAGTTCTGCGTGTAGCCAACCGCCTCCCCCAAGGAACGCTCTTGCTAGGCTCTCGGGCTTAGCTTCTTCTAAAACCCTGCAGTGTAAGAGGAAGAACTGTGCTTTGTTTACAGCAGGAACGCAAGCCGAATTTCTCCTGTAAGGATGGGGTCTTAATGTATGACTTTGTGGAAGGAATGCGAAGCAGTTTTGGTTTCTCAGTGCCGCTCAGCCTAGGGCAATGAGGCAGATTGGCATGACATGTAGGACGTGAGAGAACACAGTTCCTGGAGCTGTTGGAGTGCTGAGGAAATCTAGCTCTCCCAGGGAAGAGTGCAGTGTGTTGCCCTACACTCAGCATACACTGAGTGACTGGGAAAGGATTCCGGGCCTGGAAGTTTCTTAGCAGCCTAGTGGAGCCTGCCGGTGCTCGGTGTTCGTGCAGGGAATAGGGTGCCCAGGCGAGGTCCTCCGTTTCCTGAAATGCTTACTAACGTTAAAGAAAGCAGACCTAAAGCTAATGCCTCAAGGACTCTGCTCCAAGCTTCCACTTCGGCAGGGCTATTCAAGGCTTTACCTTTAGGAAAGGACTCACGTCATTTTCCTTTTACCCTTAGAGCGTATCAGGAGGAGCTCCCACCCAGGCTATGAAAGCACGCTGTTGATGTAGAGAAGACTCGTTCCTTTCCCAGAGCCCTGCCTGCAGTGACTAGAGACCCGTCCTAAAACTGTTATTTAGGTAGCTTCAAGGCAGCATGAATGGAGCATTCAAAATGGGAAAGCAAGGCTTGTGCCATAAGGCCCTGTTTCCAGCGAACACGCAGCCTACCTCCTTGTGATTTCTACCAAGTATACACTCTAGCTACACACTGGTCCCTTCCTTGAATAAAGTTTATTTGGCACGGAGTTCTGCGTGTAGCCAACCGCCTCCCCCAAGGAACGCTCTTGCTAGGCTCTCGGGCTTAGCTTCTTCTAAAACCCTGCAGTGTAAGAGGAAGAACTGTGCTTTGTTTACAGCAGGAACGCAAGCCGAATTTCTCCTGTAAGGATGGGGTCTTAATGTATGACTTTGTGGAAGGAATGCGAAGCAGTTTTGGTTTCTCAGTGCCGCTCAGCCTAGGGCAATGAGGCAGATTGGCATGACATGTAGGACGTGAGAGAACACAGTTCCTGGAGCTGTTGGAGTGCTGAGGAAATCTAGCTCTCCCAGGGAAGAGTGCAGTGTGTTGCCCTACACTCAGCATACACTGAGTGACTGGGAAAGGATTCCGGGCCTGGAAGTTTCTTAGCAGCCTAGTGGAGCCTGCCGGTGCTCGGTGTTCGTGCAGGGAATAGGGTGCCCAGGCGAGGTCCTCCGTTTCCTGAAATGCTTACTAACGTTAAAGAAAGCAGACCTAAAGCTAATGCCTCAAGGACTCTGCTCCAAGCTTCCACTTCGGCAGGGCTGTTCAAGACTTTACCTTGAGGAAAGGACTCACGTCAAGTTTCCTTTTAGCTCTAGAGCGTATCAGGAGGAGCTCCCACCCAGGCTATGAAAGCACGCTGTTGATGTAGAGAAGACTCGTTCCTTTCCCAGAGCCCTGCCTGCAGTGACTAGAGACCCGTCCTAAAACTGTTATTTAGGTAGCTTCAAGGCAGCATGAATGGAGCATTCAAAATGGGAAAGCAAGGTTTGTGCCATAAGGCCCTGTTTCCAGCGAACACGCAGCCTACCTCCTTGTGATTTCTACCAAGTATACACTCTAGCTACACACTGGTCCCTTCCTTGAATAAAGTTTATTTGGCACGGAGTTCTGCGTGTAGCCAACCGCCTCCCCCAAGGAACGCTCTTGCTAGGCTCTCGGGCTTAGCTTCTTCTAAAACCCTGCAGTGTAAGAGGAAGAACTGTGCTTTGTTTACAGCAGGAACGCAAGCCGAATTTCTCCTGTAAGGATGGGGTCTTAATGTATGACTTTGTGGAAGGAATGCGAAGCAGTTTTGGTTTCTCAGTGCCGCTCAGCCTAGGGCAATGAGGCAGATTGGCATGACATGTAGGACGTGAGAGAACACAGTTCCTGGAGCTGTCGGAGTGCTGAGGAAATCTAGCTCTCCCAGGGAAGAGTGCAGTGTGTTGCCCTACACTCAGCATACACTGAGTGACTGGGAAAGGATTCCGGGCCTGGAAGTTTCTTAGCAGCCTAGTGGAGCCTGCCGGTGCTCGGTGTTCGTGCAGGGAGTAGGGTGCCCAGGCGAGGTCCTCCGTTTCCTGAAATGCTTACTAACGTTAAAGAAAGCAGACCTAAAGCTAATGCCTCAAGGACTCTGCTCCAAGCTTCCACTTCGGCAGGGCTATTCAAGGCTTTACCTTGAGGAAAGGACTCACGTCAAGTTTCCTTTTAGCTCTAGAGCGTATCAGGAGGAGCTCCCACCCAGGCTATGAAAGCACGCTGTTGATGTAGAGAACACTTGTTCCTTTCCCAGAGCCCTGCCTGCAGTGACTAGAGACCCGTCCTAAACTGTGATTTAGGTAGCTTCAAGGCAGCATGAATGGAGCACTCAAAATGGGAAAGCAAGGCTTGTGCCATAAGGCCCCCGTTTCCAGCGAACACGTAGCCTACCTCCATGTGATTTCTACCAAGTAAGTAGACACTCTAGCTACACACTGGTCCCTTCCTTGAATAAAGTTTATTTGGCACGGAGTTCTGCGTGTAGCCAAACGCCTCCCCCAAGGAGCGCTCTTGCTAGGCTATCGGGCTTAGCTTCTTCTAAAACCCTGCAGTGTAAGAGGAAGAACTGTGCTTTGGTTACAGCAGCAAGGCAAGCTGACTTTCTCCTGTAAGGATGGGGTCCCAAGGTATGACTTTGTAGAAGGAATGCAAAGCAGTTTTCGTTTCTCAGTGCCGCTCAGCCTAGGGCAATGAGGCAGATTTGCATGACATGTAGGACGTGAGAGAACACAGTTCCTGGAGCTGTTGGAGTGCTGAGGAAATCTAGCTCTCCCAGGGAAGAGTGCAGTGTGTTGCCCTACACTCAGCATACACTGAGTGACTGGGAAAGGATTCCGGGCCTGGAAGTTTCTTAGCAGCCTAGTGGAGCCTGCCGGTGCTCGGTGTTCGTGCAGGGAATAGGGTGCCCAGGCGAGGTCCTCCGTTTCCTGAAATGCTTACTAACGTTAAAGAAAGCAGACCTAAAGCTAATGCCTCAAGGACTCTGCTCCAAGCTTCCACTTCGGCAGGGCTGTTCAAGGCTTTACCTTGAGGAAAGGACTCACGTCAAGTTTCCTTTTAGCTCTAGAGCGTATCAGGAGGAGCTCCCACCCAGGCTATGAAAGCACCCTGTTGATGTAGAGAAGACTCGTTCCTTTCCCAGAGCCCTGCCTGCAGTGACTAGAGACCCGTCCTAAAACTGTTATTTAGGTAGCTTCAAGGCAGCATGAATGGAGCATTCAAAATGGGAAAGCAAGGCTTGTGCCATAAGGCCCTGTTTCCAGCGAACACGCAGCCTACCTCCTTGTGATTTCTACCAAGTATACACTCTAGCTACACACTGGTCCCTTCCTTGAATAAAGTTTATTTGGCACGGAGTTCTGCGTGTAGCCAACCGCCTCCCCCAAGGAACGCTCTTGCTAGGCTCTCGGGCTTAGCTTCTTCTAAAACCCTGCAGTGTAAGAGGAAGAACTGTGCTTTGTTTACAGCAGGAACGCAAGCCGAATTTCTCCTGTAAGGATGGGGTCTTAATGTATGACTTTGTGGAAGGAATGCGAAGCAGTTTTGGTTTCTCAGTGCCGCTCAGCCTAGGGCAATGAGGCAGATTGGCATGACATGTAGGACGTGAGAGAACACAGTTCCTGGAGCTGTTGGAGTGCTGAGGAAATCTAGCTCTCCCAGGGAAGAGTGCAGTGTGTTGCCCTACACTCAGCATACACTGAGTGACTGGGAAAGGATTCCGGGCCTGGAAGTTTCTTAGCAGCCTAGTGGAGCCTGCCGGTGCTCGGTGTTCGTGCAGGGAATAGGGTGCCCAGGCGAGGTCCTCCGTTTCCTGAAATGCTTACTAACGTTAAAGAAAGCAGACCTAAAGCTAATGCCTCAAGGACTCTGCTCCAAGCTTCCACTTCGGCAGGGCTATTCAAGGCTTTACCTTTAGGAAAGGACTCACGTCATTTTCCTTTTACCCTTAGAGCGTATCAGGAGGAGCTCCCACCCAGGCTATGAAAGCACGCTGTTGATGTAGAGAAGACTCGTTCCTTTCCCAGAGCCCTGCCTGCAGTGACTAGAGACCCGTCCTAAAACTGTTATTTAGGTAGCTTCAAGGCAGCATGAATGGAGCATTCAAAATGGGAAAGCAAGGCTTGTGCCATAAGGCCCTGTTTCCAGCGAACACGGAGCCTACCTCCTTGTGATTTCTACCAAGTATACACTCTAGCTACACACTGGTCCCTTCTTGAATAAAGTTTATTTGGCACGGAGTTCTGCGTGTAGCCAACCGCCTCCCCCAAGGAACGCTCTTGCTAGGCTCTCGGGCTTAGCTTCTTCTAAAACCCTGCAGTGTAAGAGGAAGAACAGTGCTTTGTTTACAGCAGGAACGCAAGCCGAATTTCTCCTGTAAGGATGGGGTCTTAATGTAT
The DNA here is from genome assembly GCF_965194805.1 of Balaenoptera borealis. NCBI lineage: Eukaryota > Metazoa > Chordata > Mammalia > Artiodactyla > Balaenopteridae > Balaenoptera > Balaenoptera borealis. The sequence continues at coordinate 125,407 of NW_028123384.1, forward strand.
GACTTTGTGGAAGGAATGCGAAGCAGTTTTGGTTTCTCAGTGCCGCTCAGCCTAGGGCAATGAGGCAGATTGGCATGACATGTAGGACGTGAGAGAACACAGTTCCTGGAGCTGTTGGAGTGCTGAGGAAATCTAGCTCTCCCAGGGAAGAGTGCAGTGTGTTGCCCTACACTCAGCATACACTGAGTGACTGGGAAAGGATTCCGGGCCTGGAAGTTTCTTAGCAGCCTAGTGGAGCCTGCCGGTGCTCGGTGTTCGTGCAGGGAATAGGGTGCCCAGGCGAGGTCCTCCGTTTCCTGAAATGCTTACTAACGTTAAAGAAAGCAGACCTAAAGCTAATGCCTCAAGGACTCTGCTCCAAGCTTCCACTTCGGCAGGGCTGTTCAAGGCTTTACCTTGAGGAAAGGACTCACGACAAGTTTCCTTTTAGCTCTAGAGCGTATCAGGAGGAGCTCCCACCCAGGCTATGAAAGCACGCTGTTGATGTAGAGAAGACTCGTTCCTTTCCCAGAGCCCTGCCTGCAGTGACTAGAGACCCGTCCTAAAACTGTTATTTAGGTAGCTTCAAGGCAGCATGAATGGAGCATTCAAAATGGGAAAGCAAGGTTTGTGCCATAAGGCCCTGTTTCCAGCGAACACGCAGCCTACCTCCTTGTGATTTCTACCAAGTATACACTCTAGCTACACACTGGTCCCTTCCTTGAATAAAGTTTATTTGGCACGGAGTTCTGCGTGTAGCCAACCGCCTCCCCCAAGGAACGCTCTTGCTAGGCTCTCGGGCTTAGCTTCTTCTAAAACCCTGCAGTGTAAGAGGAAGAACTGTGCTTTGTTTACAGCAGGAACGCAAGCCGAATTTCTCCTGTAAGGATGGGGTCTTAATGTATGACTTTGTGGAAGGAATGCGAAGCAGTTTTGGTTTCTCAGTGCCGCTCAGCCTAGGGCAATGAGGCAGATTGGCATGACATGTAGGACGTGAGAGAACACAGTTCCTGGAGCTGTTGGAGTGCTGAGGAAATCTAGCTCTCCCAGGGAAGAGTGCAGTGTGTTGCCCTACACTCAGCATACACTGAGTGACTGGGAAAGGATTCCGGGCCTGGAAGTTTCTTAGCAGCCTAGTGGAGCCTGCCGGTGCTCGGTGTTCGTGCAGGGAATAGGGTGCCCAGGAGAGGTCCTCCGTTTCCTGAAATGCTTACTAACGTTAAAGAAAGCAGACCTAAAGCTAATGCCTCAAGGACTCTGCTCCAAGCTTCCACTTCGGCAGGGCTGTTCAAGGCTTTACCTTGAGGAAAGGACTCACGTCAAGTTTCCTTTTAGCTCTAGAGCGTATCAGGAGGAGCTCCCACCCAGGCTATGAAAGCACGCTGTTGATGTAGAGAAGACTCGTTCCTTTCCCAGAGCCCTGCCTGCAGTGACTAGAGACCCGTCCTAAAACTGTTATTTAGGTAGCTTCAAGGCAGCATGAATGGAGCATTCAAAATGGGAAAGCAAGGTTTGTGCCATAAGGCCCTGTTTCCAGCGAACACGCAGCCTACCTCCTTGTGATTTCTACCAAGTATACACTCTAGCTACACACTGGTCCCTTCCTTGAATAAAGTTTATTTGGCACGGAGTTCTGCGTGTAGCCAACCACCTCCCCCAAGGAACGCTCTTGCTAGGCTCTCGGGCTTAGCTTCTTCTAAAACCCTGCAGTGTAAGAGGAAGAACTGTGCTTTGTTTACAGCAGGAACGCAAGCCGAATTTCTCCTGTAAGGATGGGGTCTTAATGTATGATTTTGTGGAAGGAATGCGAAGCAGTTTTGGTTTCTCAGTGCCGCTCAGCCTAGGGCAATGAGGCAGATTGGCATGACATGTAGGACGTGAGAGAACACAGTTCCTGGAGCTGTTGGAGTGCTGAGGAAATCTAGCTCTCCCAGGGAAGAGTGCAGTGTGTTGCCCTACACTCAGCATACACTGAGTGACTGGGAAAGGATTCCGGGCCTGGAAGTTTCTTAGCAGCCTAGTGGAGCCTGCCGGTGCTCGGTGTTCGTGCAGGGAGTAGGGTGCCCAGGCGAGGTCCTCCGTTTCCTGAAATGCTTACTAACGTTAAAGAAAGCAGACCTAAAGCTAATGCCTCAAGGACTCTGCTCCAAGCTTCCACTTCGGCAGGGCTATTCAAGGCTTTACCTTGAGGAAAGGACTCACGTCAAGTTTCCTTTTAGCTCTAGAGCGTATCAGGAGGAGCTCCCACCCAGGCTATGAAAGCACCCTGTTGATGTAGAGAACACTTGTTCCTTTCCCAGAGCCCTGCCTGCAGTGACTAGAGACCCGTCCTAAACTGTGATTTAGGTAGCTTCAAGGCAGCATGAATGGAGCACTCAAAATGGGAAAGCAAGGCTTGTGCCATAAGGCCCCCGTTTCCAGCGAACACGTAGCCTACCTCCATGTGATTTCTACCAAGTAAGTAGACACTCTAGCTACACACTGGTCCCTTCCTTGAATAAAGTTTATTTGGCACGGAGTTCTGCGTGTAGCCAAACGCCTCCCCCAAGGAGCGCTCTTGCTAGGCTATCGGGCTTAGCTTCTTCTAAAACCCTGCAGTGTAAGAGGAAGAACTGTGCTTTGGTTACAGCAGCAAGGCAAGCTGACTTTCTCCTGTAAGGATGGGGTCCTAAGGTATGACTTTGTAGAAGGAATGCAAAGCAGTTTTGGTTTCTCAGTGCCGCTCAGCCTAGGGCAATGAGGCAGATTGGCATGACATGTAGGACGTGAGAGAACACAGTTCCTGGAGCTGTTGGAGTGCTGAGGAAATCTAGCTCTCCCAGGGAAGAGTGCAGTGTGTTGCCCTACACTCAGCATACACTGAGTGACTGGGAAAGGATTCCGGGCCTGGAAGTTTCTTAGCAGCCTAGTGGAGCCTGCCGGTGCTCGGTGTTCGTGCAGGGAATAGGGTGCCCAGGCGAGGTCCTCCGTTTCCTGAAATGCTTACTAACGTTAAAGAAAGCAGACCTAAAGCTAATGCCTCAAGGACTCTGCTCCAAGCTTCCACTTCGGCAGGGCTATTCAAGGCTTTACCTTTAGGAAAGGACTCACGTCATTTTCCTTTTACCCTTAGAGCGTATCAGGAGGAGCTCCCACCCAGGCTATGAAAGCACGCTGTTGATGTAGAGAAGACTCGTTCCTTTCCCAGAGCCCTGCCTGCAGTGACTAGAGACCCGTCCTAAAACTGTTATTTAGGTAGCTTCAAGGCAGCATGAATGGAGCATTCAAAATGGGAAAGCAAGGCTTGTGCCATAAGGCCCTGTTTCCAGCGAACACGCAGCCTACCTCCTTGTGATTTCTACCAAGTATACACTCTAGCTACACACTGGTCCCTTCCTTGAATAAAGTTTATTTGGCACGGAGTTCTGCGTGTAGCCAACCGCCTCCCCCAAGGAACGCTCTTGCTAGGCTCTCGGGCTTAGCTTCTTCTAAAACCCTGCAGTGTAAGAGGAAGAACTGTGCTTTGTTTACAGCAGGAACGCAAGCCGAATTTCTCCTGTAAGGATGGGGTCTTAATGTATGACTTTGTGGAAGGAATGCGAAGCAGTTTTGGTTTCTCAGTGCCGCTCAGCCTAGGGCAATGAGGCAGATTGGCATGACATGTAGGACGTGAGAGAACACAGTTCCTGGAGCTGTTGGAGTGCTGAGGAAATCTAGCTCTCCCAGGGAAGAGTGCAGTGTGTTGCCCTACACTCAGCATACACTGAGTGACTGGGAAAGGATTCCGGGCCTGGAAGTTTCTTAGCAGCCTAGTGGAGCCTGCCGGTGCTCGGTGTTCGTGCAGGGAATAGGGTGCCCAGGCGAGGTCCTCCGTTTCCTGAAATGCTTACTAACGTTAAAGAAAGCAGACCTAAAGCTAATGCCTCAAGGACTCTGCTCCAAGCTTCCACTTCGGCAGGGCTGTTCAAGGCTTTACCTTGAGGAAAGGACTCACGTCAAGTTTCCTTTTAGCTCTAGAGCGTATCAGGAGGAGCTCCCACCCAGGCTATGAAAGCACGCTGTTGATGTAGAGAAGACTCGTTCCTTTCCCAGAGCCCTGCCTGCAGTGACTAGAGACCCGTCCTAAAACTGTTATTTAGGTAGCTTCAAGGCAGCATGAATGGAGCATTCAAAATGGGAAAGCAAGGTTTGTGCCATAAGGCCCTGTTTCCAGCGAACACGCAGCCTACCTCCTTGTGATTTCTACCAAGTATACACTCTAGCTACACACTGGTCCCTTCCTTGAATAAAGTTTATTTGGCACGGAGTTCTGCGTGTAGCCAACCGCCTCCCCCAAGGAACGCTCTTGCTAGGCTCTCGGGCTTAGCTTCTTCTAAAACCCTGCAGTGTAAGAGGAAGAACTGTGCTTTGTTTACAGCAGGAACGCAAGCCGAATTTCTCCTGTAAGGATGGGGTCTTAATGTATGACTTTGTGGAAGGAATGCGAAGCAGTTTTGGTTTCTCAGTGCCGCTCAGCCTAGGGCAATGAGGCAGATTGGCATGACATGTAGGACGTGAGAGAACACAGTTCCTGGAGCTGTTGGAGTGCTGAGGAAATCTAGCTCTCCCAGGGAAGAGTGCAGTGTGTTGCCCTACACTCAGCATACACTGAGTGACTGGGAAAGGATTCCGGGCCTGGAAGTTTCTTAGCAGCCTAGTGGAGCCTGCCGGTGCTCGGTGTTCGTGCAGGGAGTAGGGTGCCCAGGCGAGGTCCTCCGTTTCCTGAAATGCTTACTAACGTTAAAGAAAGCAGACCTAAAGCTAATGCCTCAAGGACTCTGCTCCAAGCTTCCACTTCGGCAGGGCTATTCAAGGCTTTACCTTGAGGAAAGGACTCACGTCAAGTTTCCTTTTAGCTCTAGAGCGTATCAGGAGGAGCTCCCACCCAGGCTATGAAAGCACCCTGTTGATGTAGAGAACACTTGTTCCTTTCCCAGAGCCCTGCCTGCAGTGACTAGAGACCCGTCCTAAACTGTGATTTAGGTAGCTTCAAGGCAGCATGAATGGAGCACTCAAAATGGGAAAGCAAGGCTTGTGCCATAAGGCCCCCGTTTCCAGCGAACACGTAGCCTACCTCCATGTGATTTCTACCAAGTAAGTAGACACTCTAGCTACACACTGGTCCCTTCCTTGAATAAAGTTTATTTGGCACGGAGTTCTGCGTGTAGCCAAACGCCTCCCCCAAGGAGCGCTCTTGCTAGGCTATCGGGCTTAGCTTCTTCTAAAACCCTGCAGTGTAAGAGGAAGAACTGTGCTTTGGTTACAGCAGCAAGGCAAGCTGACTTTCTCCTGTAAGGATGGGGTCCTAAGGTATGACTTTGTAGAAGGAATGCAAAGCAGTTTTGGTTTCTCAGTGCCGCTCAGCCTAGGGCAATGAGGCAGATTTGCATGACATGTAGGACGTGAGAGAACACAGTTCCTGGAGCTGTTGGAGTGCTGAGGAAATCTAGCTCTCCCAGGGAAGAGTGCAGTGTGTTGCCCTACACTCAGCATACACTGAGTGACTGGGAAAGGATTCCGGGCCTGGAAGTTTCTTAGCAGCCTAGTGGAGCCTGCCGGTGCTCGGTGTTCGTGCAGGGAATAGGGTGCCCAGGCGAGGTCCTCCGTTTCCTGAAATGCTTACTAACGTTAAAGAAAGCACACCTAAAGCTAATGCCTCAAGGACTCTGCTCCAAGCTTCCACTTCGGCAGGGCTGTTCAAGGCTTTACCTTGTGGAAAGGACTCACGTCAAGTTTCCTTTTAGCTCTAGAGCGTATCAGGAGGAGCTCCCACCCAGGCTATGAAAGCACCCTGTTGATGTAGAGAAGACTCGTTCCTTTCCCAGAGCCCTGCCTGCAGTGACTAGAGACCCGTCCTAAAACTGTGATTTAGGTAGCTTCAAGGCAGCATGAATGGAGCATTCAAAATGGGAAAGCAAGGCTTGTGCCATAAGGCCCTGTTTCCAGCGAACACGCAGCCTACCTCCTTGTGATTTCTACCAAGTATACACTCTAGCTACACACTGGTCCCTTCCTTGAATAAAGTTTATTTGGCACGGAGTTCTGCGTGTAGCCAACCGCCTCCCCCAAGGAACGCTCTTGCTAGGCTCTCGGGCTTAGCTTCTTCTAAAACCCTGCAGTGTAAGAGGAAGAACTGTGCTTTGTTTACAGCAGGAACGCAAGCCGAATTTCTCCTGTAAGGATGGGGTCTTAATGTATGACTTTGTGGAAGGAATGCGAAGCAGTTTTGGTTTCTCAGTGCCGCTCAGCCTAGGGCAATGAGGCAGATTGGCATGACATGTAGGACGTGAGAGAACACAGTTCCTGGAGCTGTTGGAGTGCTGAGGAAATCTAGCTCTCCCAGGGAAGAGTGCAGTGTGTTGCCCTACACTCAGCATACACTGAGTGACTGGGAAAGGATTCCGGGCCTGGAAGTTTCTTAGCAGCCTAGTGGAGCCTGCCGGTGCTCGGTGTTCGTGCAGGGAATAGGGTGCCCAGGCGAGGTCCTCCGTTTCCTGAAATGCTTACTAACGTTAAAGAAAGCACACCTAAAGCTAATGCCTCAAGGACTCTGCTCCAAGCTTCCACTTCGGCAGGGCTATTCAAGGCTTTACCTTTAGGAAAGGACTCACGTCATTTTCCTTTTACCCTTAGAGCGTATCAGGAGGAGCTCCCACCCAGGCTATGAAAGCACGCTGTTGATGTAGAGAAGACTCGTTCCTTTCCCAGAGCCCTGCCTGCAGTGACTAGAGACCCGTCCTAAAACTGTTATTTAGGTAGCTTCAAGGCAGCATGAATGGAGCATTCAAAATGGGAAAGCAAGGTTTGTGCCATAAGGCCCTGTTTCCAGCGAACACGCAGCCTACCTCCTTGTGATTTCTACCAAGTATACACTCTAGCTACACACTGGTCCCTTCCTTGAATAAAGTTTATTTGGCACGGAGTTCTGCGTGTAGCCAACCGCCTCCCCCAAGGAACGCTCTTGCTAGGCTCTCGGGCTTAGCTTCTTCTAAAACCCTGCAGTGTAAGAGGAAGAACTGTGCTTTGTTTACAGCAGGAACGCAAGCCGAATTTCTCCTGTAAGGATGGGGTCTTAATGTATGATTTTGTGGAAGGAATGCGAAGCAGTTTTGGTTTCTCAGTGCCGCTCAGCCTAGGGCAATGAGGCAGATTGGCATGACATGTAGGACGTGAGAGAACACAGTTCCTGGAGCTGTTGGAGTGCTGAGGAAATCTAGCTCTCCCAGGGAAGAGTGCAGTGTGTTGCCCTACACTCAGCATACACTGAGTGACTGGGAAAGGATTCCGGGCCTGGAAGTTTCTTAGCAGCCTAGTGGAGCCTGCCGGTGCTCGGTGTTCGTGCAGGGAGTAGGGTGCCCAGGTGAGGTCCTCCGTTTCCTGAAATGCTTACTAACGTTAAAGAAAGCAGACCTAAAGCTAATGCCTCAAGGACTCTGCTCCAAGCTTCCACTTCGGCAGGGCTATTCAAGGCTTTACCTTGAGGAAAGGACTCACGTCAAGTTTCCTTTTAGCTCTAGAGCGTATCAGGAGGAGCTCCCACCCAGGCTATGAAAGCACCCTGTTGATGTAGAGAACACTTGTTCCTTTCCCAGAGCCCTGCCTGCAGTGACTAGAGACCCGTCCTAAACTGTGATTTAGGTAGCTTCAAGGCAGCATGAATGGAGCACTCAAAATGGGAAAGCAAGGCTTGTGCCATAAGGCCCCCGTTTCCAGCGAACACGTAGCCTACCTCCATGTGATTTCTACCAAGTAAGTAGACACTCTAGCTACACACTGGTCCCTTCCTTGAATAAAGTTTATTTGGCACGGAGTTCTGCGTGTAGCCAAACGCCTCCCCCAAGGAGCGCTCTTGCTAGGCTATCGGGCTTAGCTTCTTCTAAAACCCTGCAGTGTAAGAGGAAGAACTGTGCTTTGGTTACAGCAGCAAGGCAAGCTGACTTTCTCCTGTAAGGATGGGGTCCTAAGGTATGACTTTGTAGAAGGAATGCAAAGCAGTTTTGGTTTCTCAGTGCCGCTCAGCCTAGGGCAATGAGGCAGATTGGCATGACATGTAGGACGTGAGAGAACACAGTTCCTGGAGCTGTTGGAGTGCTGAGGAAATCTAGCTCTCCCAGGGAAGAGTGCAGTGTGTTGCCCTACACTCAGCATACACTGAGTGACTGGGAAAGGATTCCGGGCCTGGAAGTTTCTTAGCAGCCTAGTGGAGCCTGCCGGTGCTCGGTGTTCGTGCAGGGAATAGGGTGCCCAGGCGAGGTCCTCCGTTTCCTGAAATGCTTACTAACGTTAAAGAAAGCAGACCTAAAGCTAATGCCTCAAGGACTCTGCTCCAAGCTTCCACTTCGGCAGGGCTATTCAAGGCTTTACCTTGAGGAAAGGACTCACGTCAAGTTTCCTTTTAGCTCTAGAGCGTATCAGGAGGAGCTCCCACCCAGGCTATGAAAGCACGCTGTTGATGTAGAGAAGACTCGTTCCTTTCCCAGAGCCCTGCCTGCAGTGACTAGAGACCCGTCCTAAAACTGTTATTTAGGTAGCTTCAAGGCAGCATGAATGGAGCATTCAAAATGGGAAAGCAAGGTTTGTGCCATAAGGCCCTGTTTCCAGCGAACACGCAGCCTACCTCCTTGTGATTTCTACCAAGTATACACTCTAGCTACACACTGGTCCCTTCCTTGAATAAAGTTTATTTGGCACGGAGTTCTGCGTGTAGCCAACCGCCTCCCCCAAGGAACGCTCTTGCTAGGCTCTCGGGCTTAGCTTCTTCTAAAACCCTGCAGTGTAAGAGGAAGAACTGTGCTTTGTTTACAGCAGGAACGCAAGCCGAATTTCTCCTGTAAGGATGGGGTCTTAATGTATGATTTTGTGGAAGGAATGCGAAGCAGTTTTGGTTTCTCAGTGCCGCTCAGCCTAGGGCAATGAGGCAGATTGGCATGACATGTAGGACGTGAGAGAACACAGTTCCTGGAGCTGTTGGAGTGCTGAGGAAATCTAGCTCTCCCAGGGAAGAGTGCAGTGTGTTGCCCTACACTCAGCATACACTGAGTGACTGGGAAAGGATTCCGGGCCTGGAAGTTTCTTAGCAGCCTAGTGGAGCCTGCCGGTGCTCGGTGTTCGTGCAGGGAGTAGGGTGCCCAGGCGAGGTCCTCCGTTTCCTGAAATGCTTACTAACGTTAAAGAAAGCAGACCTAAAGCTAATGCCTCAAGGACTCTGCTCCAAGCTTCCACTTCGGCAGGGCTATTCAAGGCTTTACCTTGAGGAAAGGACTCACGTCAAGTTTCCTTTTAGCTCTAGAGCGTATCAGGAGGAGCTCCCACCCAGGCTATGAAAGCACCCTGTTGATGTAGAGAACACTTGTTCCTTTCCCAGAGCCCTGCCTGCAGTGACTAGAGACCCGTCCTAAACTGTGATTTAGGTAGCTTCAAGGCAGCATGAATGGAGCACTCAAAATGGGAAAGCAAGGCTTGTGCCATAAGGCCCCCGTTTCCAGCGAACACGTAGCCTACCTCCATGTGATTTCTACCAAGTAAGTAGACACTCTAGCTACACACTGGTCCCTTCCTTGAATAAAGTTTATTTGGCACGGAGTTCTGCGTGTAGCCAAACGCCTCCCCCAAGGAGCGCTCTTGCTAGGCTATCGGGCTTAGCTTCTTCTAAAACCCTGCAGTGTAAGAGGAAGAACTGTGCTTTGGTTACAGCAGCAAGGCAAGCTGACTTTCTCCTGTAAGGATGGGGTCCTAAGGTATGACTTTGTAGAAGGAATGCAAAGCAGTTTTGGTTTCTCAGTGCCGCTCAGCCTAGGGCAATGAGGCAGATTGGCATGACATGTAGGACGTGAGAGAACACAGTTCCTGGAGCTGTTGGAGTGCTGAGGAAATCTAGCTCTCCCAGGGAAGAGTGCAGTGTGTTGCCCTACACTCAGCATACACTGAGTGACTGGGAAAGGATTCCGGGCCTGGAAGTTTCTTAGCAGCCTAGTGGAGCCTGCCGGTGCTCGGTGTTCGTGCAGGGAATAGGGTGCCCAGGCGAGGTCCTCCGTTTCCTGAAATGCTTACTAACGTTAAAGAAAGCAGACCTAAAGCTAATGCCTCAAGGACTCTGCTCCAAGCTTCCACTTCGGCAGGGCTATTCAAGGCTTTACCTTTAGGAAAGGACTCACGTCATTTTCCTTTTACCCTTAGAGCGTATCAGGAGGAGCTCCCACCCAGGCTATGAAAGCACGCTGTTGATGTAGAGAAGACTCGTTCCTTTCCCAGAGCCCTGCCTGCAGTGACTAGAGACCCGTCCTAAAACTGTTATTTAGGTAGCTTCAAGGCAGCATGAATGGAGCATTCAAAATGGGAAAGCAAGGCTTGTGCCATAAGGCCCTGTTTCCAGCGAACACGCAGCCTACCTCCTTGTGATTTCTACCAAGTATACACTCTAGCTACACACTGGTCCCTTCCTTGAATAAAGTTTATTTGGCACGGAGTTCTGCGTGTAGCCAACCGCCTCCCCCAAGGAACGCTCTTGCTAGGCTCTCGGGCTTAGCTTCTTCTAAAACCCTGCAGTGTAAGAGGAAGAACTGTGCTTTGTTTACAGCAGGAACGCAAGCCGAATTTCTCCTGTAAGGATGGGGTCTTAATGTATGACTTTGTGGAAGGAATGCGAAGCAGTTTTGGTTTCTCAGTGCCGCTCAGCCTAGGGCAATGAGGCAGATTGGCATGACATGTAGGACGTGAGAGAACACAGTTCCTGGAGCTGTTGGAGTGCTGAGGAAATCTAGCTCTCCCAGGGAAGAGTGCAGTGTGTTGCCCTACACTCAGCATACACTGAGTGACTGGGAAAGGATTCCGGGCCTGGAAGTTTCTTAGCAGCCTAGTGGAGCCTGCCGGTGCTCGGTGTTCGTGCAGGGAATAGGGTGCCCAGGCGAGGTCCTCCGTTTCCTGAAATGCTTACTAACGTTAAAGAAAGCAGACCTAAAGCTAATGCCTCAAGGACTCTGCTCCAAGCTTCCACTTCGGCAGGGCTGTTCAAGGCTTTACCTTGAGGAAAGGACTCACGTCAAGTTTCCTTTTAGCTCTAGAGCGTATCAGGAGGAGCTCCCACCCAGGCTATGAAAGCACGCTGTTGATGTAGAGAAGACTCGTTCCTTTCCCAGAGCCCTGCCTGCAGTGACTAGAGACCCGTCCTAAAACTGTTATTTAGGTAGCTTCAAGGCAGCATGAATGGAGCATTCAAAATGGGAAAGCAAGGTTTGTGCCATAAGGCCCTGTTTCCAGCGAACACGCAGCCTACCTCCTTGTGATTTCTACCAAGTATACACTCTAGCTACACACTGGTCCCTTCCTTGAATAAAGTTTATTTGGCACGGAGTTCTGCGTGTAGCCAACCGCCTCCCCCAAGGAACGCTCTTGCTAGGCTCTCGGGCTTAGCTTCTTCTAAAACCCTGCAGTGTAAGAGGAAGAACTGTGCTTTGTTTACAGCAGGAACGCAAGCCGAATTTCTCCTGTAAGGATGGGGTCTTAATGTATGACTTTGTGGAAGGAATGCGAAGCAGTTTTGGTTTCTCAGTGCCGCTCAGCCTAGGGCAATGAGGCAGATTGGCATGACATGTAGGACGTGAGAGAACACAGTTCCTGGAGCTGTTGGAGTGCTGAGGAAATCTAGCTCTCCCAGGGAAGAGTGCAGTGTGTTGCCCTACACTCAGCATACACTGAGTGACTGGGAAAGGATTCCGGGCCTGGAAGTTTCTTAGCAGCCTAGTGGAGCCTGCCGGTGCTCGGTGTTCGTGCAGGGAGTAGGGTGCCCAGGCGAGGTCCTCCGTTTCCTGAAATGCTTACTAACGTTAAAGAAAGCAGACCTAAAGCTAATGCCTCAAGGACTCTGCTCCAAGCTTCCACTTCGGCAGGGCTATTCAAGGCTTTACCTTGAGGAAAGGACTCACGTCAAGTTTCCTTTTAGCTCTAGAGCGTATCAGGAGGAGCTCCCACCCAGGCTATGAAAGCACCCTGTTGATGTAGAGAACACTTGTTCCTTTCCCAGAGCCCTGCCTGCAGTGACTAGAGACCCGTCCTAAACTGTGATTTAGGTAGCTTCAAGGCAGCATGAATGGAGCACTCAAAATGGGAAAGCAAGGCTTGTGCCATAAGGCCCCCGTTTCCAGCGAACACGTAGCCTACCTCCATGTGATTTCTACCAAGTAAGTAGACACTCTAGCTACACACTGGTCCCTTCCTTGAATAAAGTTTATTTGGCACGGAGTTCTGCGTGTAGCCAAACGCCTCCCCCAAGGAGCGCTCTTGCTAGGCTATCGGGCTTAGCTTCTTCTAAAACCCTGCAGTGTAAGAGGAAGAACTGTGCTTTGGTTACAGCAGCAAGGCAAGCTGACTTTCTCCTGTAAGGATGGGGTCCTAAGGTATGACTTTGTAGAAGGAATGCAAAGCAGTTTTGGTTTCTCAGTGCCGCTCAGCCTAGGGCAATGAGGCAGATTTGCATGACATGTAGGACGTGAGAGAACACAGTTCCTGGAGCTGTTGGAGTGCTGAGGAAATCTAGCTCTCCCAGGGAAGAGTGCAGTGTGTTGCCCTACACTCAGCATACACTGAGTGACTGGGAAAGGATTCCGGGCCTGGAAGATTCTTAGCAGCCTAGTGGAGCCTGCCGGTGCTCGGTGTTCGTGCAGGGAATAGGGTGCCCAGGCGAGGTCCTCCGTTTCCTGAAATGCTTACTAACGTTAAAGAAAGCACACCTAAAGCTAATGCCTCAAGGACTCTGCTCCAAGCTTCCACTTCGGCAGGGCTGTTCAAGGCTTTACCTTGTGGAAAGGACTCACGTCAAGTTTCCTTTTAGCTCTAGAGCGTATCAGGAGGAGCTCCCACCCAGGCTATGAAAGCACCCTGTTGATGTAGAGAAGACTCGTTCCTTTCCCAGAGCCCTGCCTGCAGTGACTAGAGACCCGTCCTAAAACTGTTATTTAGGTAGCTTCAAGGCAGCATGAATGGAGCATTCAAAATGGGAAAGCAAGGCTTGTGCCATAAGGCCCTGTTTCCAGCGAACACGCAGCCTACCTCCTTGTGATTTCTACCAAGTATACACTCTAGCTACACACTGGTCCCTTCCTTGAATAAAGTTTATTTGGCACGGAGTTCTGCGTGTAGCCAACCGCCTCCCCCAAGGAACGCTCTTGCTAGGCTCTCGGGCTTAGCTTCTTCTAAAACCCTGCAGTGTAAGAGGAAGAACTGTGCTTTGTTTACAGCAGGAACGCAAGCCGAATTTCTCCTGTAAGGATGGGGTCTTAATGTATGACTTTGTGGAAGGAATGCGAAGCAGTTTTGGTTTCTCAGTGCCGCTCAGCCTAGGGCAATGAGGCAGATTGGCATGACATGTAGGACGTGAGAGAACACAGTTCCTGGAGCTGTTGGAGTGCTGAGGAAATCTAGCTCTCCCAGGGAAGAGTGCAGTGTGTTGCCCTACACTCAGCATACACTGAGTGACTGGGAAAGGATTCCGGGCCTGGAAGTTTCTTAGCAGCCTAGTGGAGCCTGCCGGTGCTCGGTGTTCGTGCAGGGAATAGGGTGCCCAGGCGAGGTCCTCCGTTTCCTGAAATGCTTACTAACGTTAAAGAAAGCACACCTAAAGCTAATGCCTCAAGGACTCTGCTCCAAGCTTCCACTTCGGCAGGGCTATTCAAGGCTTTACCTTTAGGAAAGGACTCACGTCATTTTCCTTTTACCCTTAGAGCGTATCAGGAGGAGCTCCCACCCAGGCTATGAAAGCACGCTGTTGATGTAGAGAAGACTCGTTCCTTTCCCAGAGCCCTGCCTGCAGTGACTAGAGACCCGTCCTAAAACTGTTATTTAGGTAGCTTCAAGGCAGCATGAATGGAGCATTCAAAATGGGAAAGCAAGGCTTGTGCCATAAGGCCCTGTTTCCAGCGAACACGCAGCCTACCTCCTTGTGATTTCTACCAAGTATACACTCTAGCTACACACTGGTCCCTTCCTTGAATAAAGTTTATTTGGCACGGAGTTCTGCGTGTAGCCAACCGCCTCCCCCAAGGAACGCTCTTGCTAGGCTCTCGGGCTTAGCTTCTTCTAAAACCCTGAAGTGTAAGAGGAAGAACTGTGCTTTGTTTACAGCAGGAACGCAAGCCGAATTTCTCCTGTAAGGATGGGGTCTTAATGTATGACTTTGTGGAAGGAATGCGAAGCAGTTTTGGTTTCTCAGTGCCGCTCAGCCTAGGGCAATGAGGCAGATTGGCATGACATGTAGGACGTGAGAGAACACAGTTCCTGGAGCTGTTGGAGTGCTGAGGAAATCTAGCTCTCCCAGGGAAGAGTGCAGTGTGTTGCCCTACACTCAGCATACACTGAGTGACTGGGAAAGGATTCCGGGCCTGGAAGTTTCTTAGCAGCCTAGTGGAGCCTGCCGGTGCTCGGTGTTCGTGCAGGGAATAGGGTGCCCAGGCGAGGTCCTCCGTTTCCTGAAATGCTTACTAACGTTAAAGAAAGCAGACCTAAAGCTAATGCCTCAAGGACTCTGCTCCAAGCTTCCACTTCGGCAGGGCTGTTCAAGGCTTTACCTTGAGGAAAGGACTCACGTCAAGTTTCCTTTTAGCTCTAGAGCGTATCAGGAGGAGCTCCCACCCAGGCTATGAAAGCACGCTGTTGATGTAGAGAAGACTCGTTCCTTTCCCAGAGCCCTGCCTGCAGTGACTAGAGACCCGTCCTAAAACTGTTATTTAGGTAGCTTCAAGGCAGCATGAATGGAGCATTCAAAATGGGAAAGCAAGGTTTGTGCCATAAGGCCCTGTTTCCAGCGAACACGCAGCCTACCTCCTTGTGATTTCTACCAAGTATACACTCTAGCTACACACTGGTCCCTTCCTTGAATAAAGTTTATTTGGCACGGAGTTCTGCGTGTAGCCAACCGCCTCCCCCAAGGAACGCTCTTGCTAGGCTCTCGGGCTTAGCTTCTTCTGAAACCCTGCAGTGTAAGAGGAAGAACTGTGCTTTGTTTACAGCAGGAACGCAAGCCGAATTTCTCCTGTAAGGATGGGGTCTTAATGTATGACTTTGTGGAAGGAATGCGAAGCAGTTTTGGTTTCTCAGTGCCGCTCAGTCTAGGGCAATGAGGCAGATTGGCATGACATGTAGGACGTGAGAGAACACAGTTCCTGGAGCTGTTGGAGTGCTGAGGAAATCTAGCTCTCCCAGGGAAGAGTGCAGTGTGTTGCCCTACACTCAGCATACACTGAATGACTGGGAAATGATTCCGGGCCTGGAAGTTTCTTAGCAGCCTAGTGGAGCCTGCCGGTGCTCGGTGTTCGTGCAGGGAATAGGGTGCCCAGGCGAGGTCCTCCGTTTCCTGAAATGCTTACTAACGTTAAAGAAAGCAGACCTAAAGCTAATGCCTCAAGGACTCTGCTCCAAGCTTCCACTTCGGCAGGGCTGTTCAAGGCTTTACCTTGAGGAAAGGACTCACGTCAAGTTTCCTTTTAGCTCTAGAGCGTATCAGGAGGAGCTCCCACCCAGGCTATGAAAGCACGCTGTTGATGTAGAGAAGACTCGTTCCTTTCCCAGAGCCCTGCCTGCAGTGACTAGAGACCCGTCCTAAAACTGTTATTTAGGTAGCTTCAAGGCAGCATGAATGGAGCATTCAAAATGGGAAAGCAAGGTTTGTGCCATAAGGCCCTGTTTCCAGCGAACACGCAGCCTACCTCCTTGTGATTTCTACCAAGTATACACTCTAGCTACACACTGGTCCCTTCCTTGAATAAAGTTTATTTGGCACGGAGTTCTGCGTGTAGCCAACCGCCTCCCCCAAGGAACGCTCTTGCTAGGCTCTCGGGCTTAGCTTCTTCTAAAACCCTGCAGTGTAAGAGGAAGAACTGTGCTTTGTTTACAGCAGGAACGCAAGCCGAATTTCTCCTGTAAGGATGGGGTCTTAATGTATGACTTTGTGGAAGGAATGCGAAGCAGTTTTGGTTTCTCAGTGCCGCTCAGCCTAGGGCAATGAGGCAGATTGGCATGACATGTAGGACGTGAGAGAACACAGTTCCTGGAGCTGTTGGAGTGCTGAGGAAATCTAGCTCTCCCAGGGAAGAGTGCAGTGTGTTGCCCTACACTCAGCATACACTGAGTGACTGGGAAAGGATTCCGGGCCTGGAAGTTTCTTAGCAGCCTAGTGGAGCCTGCCGGTGCTCGGTGTTCGTGCAGGGAGTAGGGTGCCCAGGCGAGGTCCTCCGTTTCCTGAAATGCTTACTAACGTTAAAGAAAGCAGACCTAAAGCTAATGCCTCAAGGACTCTGCTCCAAGCTTCCACTTCGGCAGGGCTATTCAAGGCTTTACCTTGAGGAAAGGACTCACGTCAAGTTTCCTTTTAGCTCTAGAGCGTATCAGGAGGAGCTCCCACCCAGGCTATGAAAGCACCCTGTTGATGTAGAGAACACTTGTTCCTTTCCCAGAGCCCTGCCTGCAGTGACTAGAGACCAGTCCTAAACTGTGATTTAGGTAGCTTCAAGGCAGCATGAATGGAGCACTCAAAATGGGAAAGCAAGGCTTGTGCCATAAGGCCCCCGTTTCCAGCGAACACGTAGCCTACCTCCATGTGATTTCTACCAAGTAAGTAGACACTCTAGCTACACACTGGTCCCTTCCTTGAATAAAGTTTATTTGGCACGGAGTTCTGCGTGTAGCCAAACGCCTCCCCCAAGGAGCGCTCTTGCTAGGCTATCGGGCTTAGCTTCTTCTAAAACCCTGCAGTGTAAGAGGAAGAACTGTGCTTTGGTTACAGCAGCAAGGCAAGCTGACTTTCTCCTGTAAGGATGGGGTCCTAAGGTATGACTTTGTAGAAGGAATGCAAAGCAGTTTTGGTTTCTCAGTGCCGCTCAGCCTAGGGCAATGAGGCAGATTGGCATGACATGTAGGACGTGAGAGAACACAGTTCCTGGAGCTGTTGGAGTGCTGAGGAAATCTAGCTCTCCCAGGGAAGAGCGCAGTGTGTTGCCCTACACTCAGCATACACTGAGTGACTGGGAAAGGATTCCGGGCCTGGAAGTTTCTTAGCAGCCTAGTGGAGCCTGCCGGTGCTCGGTGTTCGTGCAGGGAATAGGGTGCCCAGGCGAGGTCCTCCGTTTCCTGAAATGCTTACTAACGTTAAAGAAAGCACACCTAAAGCTAATGCCTCAAGGACTCTGCTCCAAGCTTCCACTTCGGCAGGGCTGTTCAAGGCTTTACCTTGAGGAAAGGACTCACGTCAAGTTTCCTTTTAGCTCTAGAGCGTATCAGGAGGAGCTCCCACCCAGGCTATGAAAGCACGCTGTTGATGTAGAGAAGACTCGTTCCTTTCCCAGAGCCCTGCCTGCAGTGACTAGAGACCCGTCCTAAAACTGTGATTTAGGTAGCTTCAAGGCAGCATGAATGGAGCATTCAAAATGGGAAAGCAAGGCTTGTGCCATAAGGCCCTGTTTCCAGCGAACACGCAGCCTACCTCCTTGTGATTTCTACCAAGTATACACTCTAGCTACACACTGGTCCCTTCCTTGAATAAAGTTTATTTGGCACGGAGTTCTGCGTGTAGCCAACCGCCTCCCCCAAGGAACGCTCTTGCTAGGCTCTCGGGCTTAGCTTCTTCTAAAACCCTGCAGTGTAAGAGGAAGAACTGTGCTTTGTTTACAGCAGGAACGCAAGCCGAATTTCTCCTGTAAGGATGGGGTCTTAATGTATGACTTTGTGAAAGGAATGCGAAGCAGTTTTGGTTTCTCAGTGCCGCTCAGCCTAGGGCAATGAGGCAGATTGGCATGACATGTAGGACGTGAGAGAACACAGTTCCTGGAGCTGTCGGAGTGCTGAGGAAATCTAGCTCTCCCAGGGAAGAGTGCAGTGTGTTGCCCTACACTCAGCATACACTGAGTGACTGGGAAAGGATTCCGGGCCTGGAAGTTTCTTAGCAGCCTAGTGGAGCCTGCCGGTGCTCGGTGTTCGTGCAGGGAATAGGGTGCCCAGGCGAGGTCCTCCGTTTCCTGAAATGCTTACTAACGTTAAAGAAAGCACACCTAAAGCTAATGCCTCAAGGACTCTGCTCCAAGCTTCCACTTCGGCAGGGCTATTCAAGGCTTTACCTTTAGGAAAGGACTCACGTCATTTTCCTTTTACCCTTAGAGCGTATCAGGAGGAGCTCCCACCCAGGCTATGAAAGCACCCTGTTGATGTAGAGAAGACTCGTTCCTTTCCCAGAGCCCTGCCTGCAGTGACTAGAAACCCGTCCTAAAACTGTTATTTAGGTAGCTTCAAGGCAGCATGAATGGAGCATTCAAAATGGGAAAGCAAGGCTTGTGCCATAAGGCCCTGTTTCCAGCGAACACGCAGCCTACCTCCTTGTGATTTCTACCAAGTATACACTCTAGCTACACACTGGTCCCTTCCTTGAATAAAGTTTATTTGGCACGGAGTTCTGCGTGTAGCCAACCGCCTCCCCCAAGGAACGCTCTTGCTAGGCTCTCGGGCTTAGCTTCTTCTAAAACCCTGCAGTGTAAGAGGAAGAACTGTGCTTTATTTACAGCAGGAACGCAAGCCGAATTTCTCCTGTAAGGATGGGGTCTTAATGTATGACTTTGTGGAAGGAATGCGAAGCAGTTTTGGTTTCTCAGTGCCGCTCAGCCTAGGGCAATGAGGCAGATTGGCATGACATGTAGGACGTGAGAGAACACAGTTCCTGGAGCTGTCGGAGTGCTGAGGAAATCTAGCTCTCCCAGGGAAGAGTGCAGTGTGTTGCCCTACACTCAGCATACACTGAGTGACTGGGAAAGGATTCCGGGCCTGAAGTTTCTTAGCAGCCTAGTGGAGCCTGCCGGTGCTCGGTGTTCGTGCAGGGAGTAGGGTGCCCAGGCGAGGTCCTCCGTTTCCTGAAATGCTTACTAACGTTAAAGAAAGCAGACCTAAAGCTAATGCCTCAAGGACTCTGCTCCAAGCTTCCACTTCGGCAGGGCTATTCAAGGCTTTACCTTGAGGAAAGGACTCACGTCAAGTTTCCTTTTAGCTCTAGAGCGTATCAGGAGGAGCTCCCACCCAGGCTATGAAAGCACGCTGTTGATGTAGAGAAGACTCGTTCCTTTCCCAGAGCCCTGCCTGCAGTGACTAGAGACCCGTCCTAAAACTGTTATTTAGGTAGCTTCAAGGCAGCATGAATGGAGCATTCAAAATGGGAAAGCAAGGCTTGTGCCATAAGGCCCTGTTTCCAGCGAACACGCAGCCTACCTCCTTGTGATTTCTACCAAGTATACACTCTAGCTACACACTGGTCCCTTCCTTGAATAAAGTTTATTTGGCACGGAGTTCTGCGTGTAGCCAACCGCCTCCCCCAAGGAACGCTCTTGCTAGGCTCTCGGGCTTAGCTTCTTCTAAAACCCTGCAGTGTAAGAGGAAGAACTGTGCTTTATTTACAGCAGGAACGCAAGCCGAATTTCTCCTGTAAGGATGGGGTCTTAATGTATGACTTTGTGGAAGGAATGCGAAGCAGTTTTGGTTTCTCAGTGCCGCTCAGCCTAGGGCAATGAGGCAGATTGGCATGACATGTAGGACGTGAGAGAACACAGTTCCTGGAGCTGTCGGAGTGCTGAGGAAATCTAGCTCTCCCAGGGAAGAGTGCAGTGTGTTGCCCTACACTCAGCATACACTGAGTGACTGGGAAAGGATTCCGGGCCTGAAGTTTCTTAGCAGCCTAGTGGAGCCTGCCGGTGCTCGGTGTTCGTGCAGGGAGTAGGGTGCCCAGGCGAGGTCCTCCGTTTCCTGAAATGCTTACTAACGTTAAAGAAAGCAGACCTAAAGCTAATGCCTCAAGGACTCTGCTCCAAGCTTCCACTTCGGCAGGGCTATTCAAGGCTTTACCTTGAGGAAAGGACTCATGTCAAGTTTCCTTTTAGCTCTAGAGCGTATCAGGAGGAGCTCCCACCCAGGCTATGAAAGCACGCTGTTGATGTAGAGAAGACTCGTTCCTTTCCCAGAGCCCTGCCTGCAGTGACTAGAGACCCGTCCTAAACTGTGATTTAGGTAGCTTCAAGGCAGCATGAATGGAGCACTCAAAATGGGAAAGCAAGGCTTGTGCCATAAGGCCCCCGTTTCCAGCGAACACGTAGCCTACCTCCATGTGATTTCTACCAAGTAAGTAGACACTCTAGCTACACACTGGTCCCTTCCTTGAATAAAGTTTATTTGGCACGGAGTTCTGCGTGTAGCCAAACGCCTCCCCCAAGGAGCGCTCTTGCTAGGCTATCGGGCTTAGCTTCTTCTAAAACCCTGCAGTGTAAGAGGAAGAACTGTGCTTTGGTTACAGCAGCAAGGCAAGCTGACTTTCTCCTGTAAGGATGGGGTCCTAAGGTATGACTTTGTAGAAGGAATGCAAAGCAGTTTTCGTTTCTCAGTGCCGCTCAGCCTAGGGCAATGAGGCAGATTGGCATGACATGTAGGACGTGAGAGAACACAGTTCCTGGAGCTGTTGGAGTGCTGAGGAAATCTAGCTCTCCCAGGGAAGAGTGCAGTGTGTTGCCCTACACTCAGCATACACTGAGTGACTGGGAAAGGATTCCGGGCCTGGAAGTTTCTTAGCAGCCTAGTGGAGCCTGCCGGTGCTCGGTGTTCGTGCAGGGAATAGGGTGCCCAGGCGAGGTCCTCCGTTTCCTGAAATGCTTACTAACGTTAAAGAAAGCAGACCTAAAGCTAATGCCTCAAGGACTCTGCTCCAAGCTTCCACTTCGGCAGGGCTATTCAAGGCTTTACCTTGAGGAAAGGACTCACGTCAAGTTTCCTTTTAGCTCTAGAGCGTATCAGGAGGAGCTCCCACCCAGGCTATGAAAGCACCCTGTTGATGTAGAGAAGACTCGTTCCTTTCCCAGAGCCCTGCCTGCAGTGACTAGAGACCCGTCCTAAAACTGTTATTTAGGTAGCTTCAAGGCAGCATGAATGGAGCATTCAAAATGGGAAAGCAAGGCTTGTGCCATAAGGCCCTGTTTCCAACGAACACGCAGCCTACCTCCTTGTGATTTCTACCAAGTATACACTCTAGCTACACACTGGTCCCTTCCTTGAATAAAGTTTATTTGGCACGGAGTTCTGCGTGTAGCCAACCGCCTCCCCCAAGGAACGCTCTTGCTAGGCTCTCGGGCTTAGCTTCTTCTAAAACCCTGCAGTGTAAGAGGAAGAACTGTGCTTTGTTTACAGCAGGAACGCAAGCCGAATTTCTCCTGTAAGGATGGGGTCTTAATGTATGACTTTGTGGAAGGAATGCGAAGCAGTTTTGGTTTCTCAGTGCCGCTCAGCCTAGGGCAATGAGGCAGATTGGCATGACATGTAGGACGTGAGAGAACACAGTTCCTGGAGCTGTTGGAGTGCTGAGGAAATCTAGCTCTCCCAGGGAAGAGTGCAGTGTGTTGCCCTACACTCAGCATACACTGAGTGACTGGGAAAGGATTCCGGGCCTGGAAGTTTCTTAGCAGCCTAGTGGAGCCTGCCGGTGCTCGGTGTTCGTGCAGGGAATAGGGTGCCCAGGAGAGGTCCTCCGTTTCCTGAAATGCTTACTAACGTTAAAGAAAGCAGACCTAAAGCTAATGCCTCAAGGACTCTGCTCCAAGCTTCCACTTCGGCAGGGCTGTTCAAGGCTTTACCTTGAGGAAAGGACTCACGTCAAGTTTCCTTTTAGCTCTAGAGCGTATCAGGAGGAGCTCCCACCCAGGCTATGAAAGCACGCTGTTGATGTAGAGAAGACTCGTTCCTTTCCCAGAGCCCTGCCTGCAGTGACTAGAGACCCGTCCTAAAACTGTTATTTAGGTAGCTTCAAGGCAGCATGAATGGAGCATTCAAAATGGGAAAGCAAGGTTTGTGCCATAAGGCCCTGTTTCCAGCGAACACGCAGCGTACCTCCTTGTGATTTCTACCAAGTATACACTCTAGCTACACACTGGTCCCTTCCTTGAATAAAGTTTATTTGGCACGGAGTTCTGCGTGTAGCCAACCGCCTCCCCCAAGGAACGCTCTTGCTAGGCTCTCGGGCTTAGCTTCTTCTAAAACCCTGCAGTGTAAGAGGAAGAACTGTGCTTTGTTTACAGCAGGAACGCAAGCCGAATTTCTCCTGTAAGGATGGGGTCTTAATGTATGACTTTGTGGAAGGAATGCGAAGCAGTTTTGGTTTCTCAGTGCCGCTCAGCCTAGGGCAATGAGGCAGATTGGCATTACATGTAGGACGTGAGAGAACACAGTTCCTGGAGCTGTTGGAGTGCTGAGGAAATCTAGCTCTCCCAGGGAAGAGTGCAGTGTGTTGCCCTACACTCAGCATACACTGAGTGACTGGGAAAGGATTCCGGGCCTGGAAGTTTCTTAGCAGCCTAGTGGAGCCTGCCGGTGCTCGGTGTTCGTGCAGGGAGTAGGGTGCCCAGGCGAGGTCCTCCGTTTCCTGAAATGCTTACTAACGTTAAAGAAAGCAGACCTAAAGCTAATGCCTCAAGGACTCTGCTCCAAGCTTCCACTTCGGCAGGGCTATTCAAGGCTTTACCTTGAGGAAAGGACTCACGTCAAGTTTCCTTTTAGCTCTAGAGCGTATCAGGAGGAGCTCCCACCCAGGCTATGAAAGCACCCTGTTGATGTAGAGAACACTTGTTCCTTTCCCAGAGCCCTGCCTGCAGTGACTAGAGACCCGTCCTAAACTGTGATTTAGGTAGCTTCAAGGCAGCATGAATGGAGCACTCAAAATGGGAAAGCAAGGCTTGTGCCATAAGGCCCCCGTTTCCAGCGAACACGTAGCCTACCTCCATGTGATTTCTACCAAGTAAGTAGACACTCTAGCTACACACTGGTCCCTTCCTTGAATAAAGTTTATTTGGCACGGAGTTCTGCGTGTAGCCAAACGCCTCCCCCAAGGAGCGCTCTTGCTAGGCTATCGGGCTTAGCTTCTTCTAAAACCCTGCAGTGTAAGAGGAAGAACTGTGCTTTGGTTACAGCAGCAAGGCAAGCTGACTTTCTCCTGTAAGGATGGGGTCCTAAGGTATGACTTTGTAGAAGGAATGCAAAGCAGTTTTGGTTTCTCAGTGCCGCTCAGCCTAGGGCAATGAGGCAGATTGGCATGACATGTAGGACGTGAGAGAACACAGTTCCTGGAGCTGTTGGAGTGCTGAGGAAATCTAGCTCTCCCAGGGAAGAGCGCAGTGTGTTGCCCTACACTCAGCATACACTGAGTGACTGGGAAAGGATTCCGGGCCTGGAAGTTTCTTAGCAGCCTAGTGGAGCCTGCCGGTGCTCGGTGTTCGTGCAGGGAATAGGGTGCCCAGGCGAGGTCCTCCGTTTCCTGAAATGCTTACTAACGTTAAAGAAAGCACACCTAAAGCTAATGCCTCAAGGACTCTGCTCCAAGCTTCCACTTCGGCAGGGCTGTTCAAGGCTTTACCTTGAGGAAAGGACTCACGTCAAGTTTCCTTTTAGCTCTAGAGCGTATCAGGAGGAGCTCCCACCCAGGCTATGAAAGCACGCTGTTGATGTAGAGAAGACTCGTTCCTTTCCCAGAGCCCTGCCTGCAGTGACTAGAGACCCGTCCTAAAACTGTGATTTAGGTAGCTTCAAGGCAGCATGAATGGAGCATTCAAAATGGGAAAGCAAGGCTTGTGCCATAAGGCCCTGTTTCCAGCGAACACGCAGCCTACCTCCTTGTGATTTCTACCAAGTATACACTCTAGCTACACACTGGTCCCTTCCTTGAATAAAGTTTATTTGGCACGGAGTTCTGCGTGTAGCCAACCGCCTCCCCCAAGGAACGCTCTTGCTAGGCTCTCGGGCTTAGCTTCTTCTAAAACCCTGCAGTGTAAGAGGAAGAACTGTGCTTTGTTTACAGCAGGAACGCAAGCCGAATTTCTCCTGTAAGGATGGGGTCTTAATGTATGACTTTGTGAAAGGAATGCGAAGCAGTTTTGGTTTCTCAGTGCCGCTCAGCCTAGGGCAATGAGGCAGATTGGCATGACATGTAGGACGTGAGAGAACACAGTTCCTGGAGCTGTCGGAGTGCTGAGGAAATCTAGCTCTCCCAGGGAAGAGTGCAGTGTGTTGCCCTACACTCAGCATACACTGAGTGACTGGGAAAGGATTCCGGGCCTGGAAGTTTCTTAGCAGCCTAGTGGAGCCTGCCGGTGCTCGGTGTTCGTGCAGGGAATAGGGTGCCCAGGCGAGGTCCTCCGTTTCCTGAAATGCTTACTAACGTTAAAGAAAGCACACCTAAAGCTAATGCCTCAAGGACTCTGCTCCAAGCTTCCACTTCGGCAGGGCTATTCAAGGCTTTACCTTTAGGAAAGGACTCACGTCATTTTCCTTTTACCCTTAGAGCGTATCAGGAGGAGCTCCCACCCAGGCTATGAAAGCACCCTGTTGATGTAGAGAAGACTCGTTCCTTTCCCAGAGCCCTGCCTGCAGTGACTAGAAACCCATCCTAAAACTGTTATTTAGGTAGCTTCAAGGCAGCATGAATGGAGCATTCAAAATGGGAAAGCAAGGCTTGTGCCATAAGGCCCTGTTTCCAGCGAACACGCAGCCTACCTCCTTGTGATTTCTACCAAGTATACACTCTAGCTACACACTGGTCCCTTCCTTGAATAAAGTTTATTTGGCACGGAGTTCTGCGTGTAGCCAACCGCCTCCCCCAAGGAACGCTCTTGCTAGGCTCTCGGGCTTAGCTTCTTCTAAAACCCTGCAGTGTAAGAGGAAGAACTGTGCTTTATTTACAGCAGGAACGCAAGCCGAATTTCTCCTGTAAGGATGGGGTCTTAATGTATGACTTTGTGGAAGGAATGCGAAGCAGTTTTGGTTTCTCAGTGCCGCTCAGCCTAGGGCAATGAGGCAGATTGGCATGACATGTAGGACGTGAGAGAACACAGTTCCTGGAGCTGTCGGAGTGCTGAGGAAATCTAGCTCTCCCAGGGAAGAGTGCAGTGTGTTGCCCTACACTCAGCATACACTGAGTGACTGGGAAAGGATTCCGGGCCTGAAGTTTCTTAGCAGCCTAGTGGAGCCTGCCGGTGCTCGGTGTTCGTGCAGGGAGTAGGGTGCCCAGGCGAGGTCCTCCGTTTCCTGAAATGCTTACTAACGTTAAAGAAAGCAGACCTAAAGCTAATGCCTCAAGGACTCTGCTCCAAGCTTCCACTTCGGCAGGGCTATTCAAGGCTTTACCTTGAGGAAAGGACTCACGTCAAGTTTCCTTTTAGCTCTAGAGCGTATCAGGAGGAGCTCCCACCCAGGCTATGAAAGCACGCTGTTGATGTAGAGAAGACTCGTTCCTTTCCCAGAGCCCTGCCTGCAGTGACTAGAGACCCGTCCTAAAACTGTTATTTAGGTAGCTTCAAGGCAGCATGAATGGAGCATTCAAAATGGGAAAGCAAGGCTTGTGCCATAAGGCCCTGTTTCCAGCGAACACGCAGCCTACCTCCTTGTGATTTCTACCAAGTATACACTCTAGCTACACACTGGTCCCTTCCTTGAATAAAGTTTATTTGGCACGGAGTTCTGCGTGTAGCCAACCGCCTCCCCCAAGGAACGCTCTTGCTAGGCTCTCGGGCTTAGCTTCTTCTAAAACCCTGCAGTGTAAGAGGAAGAACTGTGCTTTATTTACAGCAGGAACGCAAGCCGAATTTCTCCTGTAAGGATGGGGTCTTAATGTATGACTTTGTGGAAGGAATGCGAAGCAGTTTTGGTTTCTCAGTGCCGCTCAGCCTAGGGCAATGAGGCAGATTGGCATGACATGTAGGACGTGAGAGAACACAGTTCCTGGAGCTGTCGGAGTGCTGAGGAAATCTAGCTCTCCCAGGGAAGAGTGCAGTGTGTTGCCCTACACTCAGCATACACTGAGTGACTGGGAAAGGATTCCGGGCCTGAAGTTTCTTAGCAGCCTAGTGGAGCCTGCCGGTGCTCGGTGTTCGTGCAGGGAGTAGGGTGCCCAGGCGAGGTCCTCCGTTTCCTGAAATGCTTACTAACGTTAAAGAAAGCAGACCTAAAGCTAATGCCTCAAGGACTCTGCTCCAAGCTTCCACTTCGGCAGGGCTATTCAAGGCTTTACCTTGAGGAAAGGACTCATGTCAAGTTTCCTTTTAGCTCTAGAGCGTATCAGGAGGAGCTCCCACCCAGGCTATGAAAGCACGCTGTTGATGTAGAGAAGACTCGTTCCTTTCCCAGAGCCCTGCCTGCAGTGACTAGAGACCCGTCCTAAACTGTGATTTAGGTAGCTTCAAGGCAGCATGAATGGAGCACTCAAAATGGGAAAGCAAGGCTTGTGCCATAAGGCCCCCGTTTCCAGCGAACACGTAGCCTACCTCCATGTGATTTCTACCAAGTAAGTAGACACTCTAGCTACACACTGGTCCCTTCCTTGAATAAAGTTTATTTGGCACGGAGTTCTGCGTGTAGCCAAACGCCTCCCCCAAGGAGCGCTCTTGCTAGGCTATCGGGCTTAGCTTCTTCTAAAACCCTGCAGTGTAAGAGGAAGAACTGTGCTTTGGTTACAGCAGCAAGGCAAGCTGACTTTCTCCTGTAAGGATGGGGTCCTAAGGTATGACTTTGTAGAAGGAATGCAAAGCAGTTTTCGTTTCTCAGTGCCGCTCAGCCTAGGGCAATGAGGCAGATTTGCATGACATGTAGGACGTGAGAGAACACAGTTCCTGGAGCTGTTGGAGTGCTGAGGAAATCTAGCTCTCCCAGGGAAGAGTGCAGTGTGTTGCCCTACACTCAGCATACACTGAGTGACTGGGAAAGGATTCCGGGCCTGGAAGTTTCTTAGCAGCCTAGTGGAGCCTGCCGGTGCTCGGTGTTCGTGCAGGGAATAGGGTGCCCAGGCGAGGTCCTCCGTTTCCTGAAATGCTTACTAACGTTAAAGAAAGCAGACCTAAAGCTAATGCCTCAAGGACTCTGCTCCAAGCTTCCACTTCGGCAGGGCTATTCAAGGCTTTACCTTGAGGAAAGGACTCACGTCAAGTTTCCTTTTAGCTCTAGAGCGTATCAGGAGGAGCTCCCACCCAGGCTATGAAAGCACCCTGTTGATGTAGAGAAGACTCGTTCCTTTCCCAGAGCCCTGCCTGCAGTGACTAGAGACCCGTCCTAAAACTGTTATTTAGGTAGCTTCAAGGCAGCATGAATGGAGCATTCAAAATGGGAAAGCAAGGCTTGTGCCATAAGGCCCTGTTTCCAACGAACACGCAGCCTACCTCCTTGTGATTTCTACCAACTATACACTCTAGCTACACACTGGTCCCTTCCTTGAATAAAGTTTATTTGGCACGGAGTTCTGCGTGTAGCCAACCGCCTCCCCCAAGGAACGCTCTTGCTAGGCTCTCGGGCTTAGCTTCTTCTAAAACCCTGCAGTGTAAGAGGAAGAACTGTGCTTTGTTTACAGCAGGAACGCAAGCCGAATTTCTCCTGTAAGGATGGGGTCTTAATGTATGACTTTGTGGAAGGAATGCGAAGCAGTTTTGGTTTCTCAGTGCCGCTCAGCCTAGGGCAATGAGGCAGATTGGCATGACATGTAGGACGTGAGAGAACACAGTTCCTGGAGCTGTTGGAGTGCTGAGGAAATCTAGCTCTCCCAGGGAAGAGTGCAGTGTGTTGCCCTACACTCAGCATACACTGAGTGACTGGGAAAGGATTCCGGGCCTGGAAGTTTCTTAGCAGCCTAGTGGAGCCTGCCGGTGCTCGGTGTTCGTGCAGGGAATAGGGTGCCCAGGAGAGGTCCTCCGTTTCCTGAAATGCTTACTAACGTTAAAGAAAGCAGACCTAAAGCTAATGCCTCAAGGACTCTGCTCCAAGCTTCCACTTCGGCAGGGCTGTTCAAGGCTTTACCTTGAGGAAAGGACTCACGTCAAGTTTCCTTTTAGCTCTAGAGCGTATCAGGAGGAGCTCCCACCCAGGCTATGAAAGCACGCTGTTGATGTAGAGAAGACTCGTTCCTTTCCCAGAGCCCTGCCTGCAGTGACTAGAGACCCGTCCTAAAACTGTTATTTAGGTAGCTTCAAGGCAGCATGAATGGAGCATTCAAAATGGGAAAGCAAGGTTTGTGCCATAAGGCCCTGTTTCCAGCGAACACGCAGCGTACCTCCTTGTGATTTCTACCAAGTATACACTCTAGCTACACACTGGTCCCTTCCTTGAATAAAGTTTATTTGGCACGGAGTTCTGCGTGTAGCCAACCGCCTCCCCCAAGGAACGCTCTTGCTAGGCTCTCGGGCTTAGCTTCTTCTAAAACCCTGCAGTGTAAGAGGAAGAACTGTGCTTTGTTTACAGCAGGAACGCAAGCCGAATTTCTCCTGTAAGGATGGGGTCTTAATGTATGACTTTGTGGAAGGAATGCGAAGCAGTTTTGGTTTCTCAGTGCCGCTCAGCCTAGGGCAATGAGGCAGATTGGCATTACATGTAGGACGTGAGAGAACACAGTTCCTGGAGCTGTTGGAGTGCTGAGGAAATCTAGCTCTCCCAGGGAAGAGTGCAGTGTGTTGCCCTACACTCAGCATACACTGAGTGACTGGGAAAGGATTCCGGGCCTGGAAGTTTCTTAGCAGCCTAGTGGAGCCTGCCGGTGCTCGGTGTTCGTGCAGGGAATAGGGTGCCCAGGAGAGGTCCTCCGTTTCCTGAAATGCTTACTAACGTTAAAGAAAGCAGACCTAAAGCTAATGCCTCAAGGACTCTGCTCCAAGCTTCCACTTCGGCAGGGCTGTTCAAGGCTTTACCTTGAGGAAAGGACTCACGTCAAGTTTCCTTTTAGCTCTAGAGCGTATCAGGAGGAGCTCCCACCCAGGCTATGAAAGCACGCTGTTGATGTAGAGAAGACTCGTTCCTTTCCCAGAGCCCTGCCTGCAGTGACTAGAGACCCGTCCTAAAACTGTTATTTAGGTAGCTTCAAGGCAGCATGAATGGAGCATTCAAAATGGGAAAGCAAGGTTTGTGCCATAAGGCCCTGTTTCCAGCGAACACGCAGCGTACCTCCTTGTGATTTCTACCAAGTATACACTCTAGCTACACACTGGTCCCTTCCTTGAATAAAGTTTATTTGGCACGGAGTTCTGCGTGTAGCCAACCGCCTCCCCCAAGGAACGCTCTTGCTAGGCTCTCGGGCTTAGCTTCTTCTAAAACCCTGCAGTGTAAGAGGAAGAACTGTGCTTTGTTTACAGCAGGAACGCAAGCCGAATTTCTCCTGTAAGGATGGGGTCTTAATGTATGACTTTGTGGAAGGAATGCGAAGCAGTTTTGGTTTCTCAGTGCCGCTCAGCCTAGGGCAATGAGGCAGATTGGCATTACATGTAGGACGTGAGAGAACACAGTTCCTGGAGCTGTTGGAGTGCTGAGGAAATCTAGCTCTCCCAGGGAAGAGTGCAGTGTGTTGCCCTACACTCAGCATACACTGAGTGACTGGGAAAGGATTCCGGGCCTGGAAGTTTCTTAGCAGCCTAGTGGAGCCTGCCGGTGCTCGGTGTTCGTGCAGGGAATAGGGTGCCCAGGAGAGGTCCTCCGTTTCCTGAAATGCTTACTAACGTTAAAGAAAGCAGACCTAAAGCTAATGCCTCAAGGACTCTGCTCCAAGCTTCCACTTCGGCAGGGCTGTTCAAGGCTTTACCTTGAGGAAAGGACTCACGTCAAGTTTCCTTTTAGCTCTAGAGCGTATCAGGAGGAGCTCCCACCCAGGCTATGAAAGCACGCTGTTGATGTAGAGAAGACTCGTTCCTTTCCCAGAGCCCTGCCTGCAGTGACTAGAGACCCGTCCTAAAACTGTTATTTAGGTAGCTTCAAGGCAGCATGAATGGAGCATTCAAAATGGGAAAGCAAGGTTTGTGCCATAAGGCCCTGTTTCCAGCGAACACGCAGCGTACCTCCTTGTGATTTCTACCAAGTATACACTCTAGCTACACACTGGTCCCTTCCTTGAATAAAGTTTATTTGGCACGGAGTTCTGCGTGTAGCCAACCGCCTCCCCAAGGAACGCTCTTGCTAGGCTCTCGGGCTTAGCTTCTTCTAAAACCCTGCAGTGTAAGAGGAAGAACTGTGCTTTGTTTACAGCAGGAACGCAAGCCGAATTTCTCCTGTAAGGATGGGGTCTTAATGTATGACTTTGTGGAAGGAATGCGAAGCAGTTTTGGTTTCTCAGTGCCGCTCAGCCTAGGGCAATGAGGCAGATTGGCATGACATGTAGGACGTGAGAGAACACAGTTCCTGGAGCTGTCGGAGTGCTGAGGAAATCTAGCTCTCCCAGGGAAGAGTGCAGTGTGTTGCCCTACACTCAGCATACACTGAGTGACTGGGAAAGGATTCCGGGCCTGGAAGTTTCTTAGCAGCCTAGTGGAGCCTGCCGGTGCTCGGTGTTCGTGCAGGGAGTAGGGTGCCCAGGCGAGGTCCTCCGTTTCCTGAAATGCTTACTAACGTTAAAGAAAGCAGACCTAAAGCTAATGCCTCAAGGACTCTGCTCCAAGCTTCCACTTCGGCAGGGCTATTCAAGGCTTTACCTTGAGGAAAGGACTCACGTCAAGTTTCCTTTTAGCTCTAGAGCGTATCAGGAGGAGCTCCCACCCAGGCTATGAAAGCACCCTGTTGATGTAGAGAACACTTGTTCCTTTCCCAGAGCCCTGCCTGCAGTGACTAGAGACCCGTCCTAAACTGTGATTTAGGTAGCTTCAAGGCAGCATGAATGGAGCACTCAAAATGGGAAAGCAAGGCTTGTGCCATAAGGCCCCCGTTTCCAGCGAACACGTAGCCTACCTCCATGTGATTTCTACCAAGTAAGTAGACACTCTAGCTACACACTGGTCCCTTCCTTGAATAAAGTTTATTTGGCACGGAGTTCTGCGTGTAGCCAAACGCCTCCCCCAAGGAGCGCTCTTGCTAGGCTATCGGGCTTAGCTTCTTCTAAAACCCTGCAGTGTAAGAGGAAGAAATGTGCTTTGGTTACAGCAGCAAGGCAAGCTGACTTTCTCCTGTAAGGATGGGGTCCTAAGGTATGACTTTGTAGAAGGAATGCAAAGCAGTTTTGGTTTCTCAGTGCCGCTCAGCCTAGGGCAATGAGGCAGATTGGCATGACATGTAGGACGTGAGAGAACACAGTTCCTGGAGCTGTTGGAGTGCTGAGGAAATCTAGCTCTCCCAGGGAAGAGTGCAGTGTGTTGCCCTACACTCAGCATACACTGAGTGACTGGGAAAGGATTCCGGGCCTGGAAGTTTCTTAGCAGCCTAGTGGAGCCTGCCGGTGCTCGGTGTTCGTGCAGGGAATAGGGTGCCCAGGCGAGGTCCTCCGTTTCCTGAAATGCTTACTAACGTTAAAGAAAGCACACCTAAAGCTAATGCCTCAAGGACTCTGCTCCAAGCTTCCACTTCGGCAGGGCTGTTCAAGGCTTTACCTTGAGGAAAGGACTCACGTCAAGTTTCCTTTTAGCTCTAGAGCGTATCAGGAGGAGCTCCCACCCAGGCTATGAAAGCACGCTGTTGATGTAGAGAAGACTCGTTCCTTTCCCAGAGCCCTGCCTGCAGTGACTAGAGACCCGTCCTAAAACTGTTATTTAGGTAGCTTCAAGGCAGCATGAATGGAGCATTCAAAATGGGAAAGCAAGGTTTGTGCCATAAGGCCCTGTTTCCAGCGAACACGCAGCGTACCTCCTTGTGATTTCTACCAAGTATACACTCTAGCTACACACTGGTCCCTTCCTTGAATAAAGTTTATTTGGCACGGAGTTCTGCGTGTAGCCAACCGCCTCCCCCAAGGAACGCTCTTGCTAGGCTCTCGGGCTTAGCTTCTTCTAAAACCCTGCAGTGTAAGAGGAAGAACTGTGCTTTGTTTACAGCAGGAACGCAAGCCGAATTTCTCCTGTAAGGATGGGGTCTTAATGTATGACTTTGTGGAAGGAATGCGAAGCAGTTTTGGTTTCTCAGTGCCGCTCAGCCTAGGGCAATGAGGCAGATTGGCATTACATGTAGGACGTGAGAGAACACAGTTCCTGGAGCTGTTGGAGTGCTGAGGAAATCTAGCTCTCCCAGGGAAGAGTGCAGTGTGTTGCCCTACACTCAGCATACACTGAGTGACTGGGAAAGGATTCCGGGCCTGGAAGTTTCTTAGCAGCCTAGTGGAGCCTGCCGGTGCTCGGTGTTCGTGCAGGGAATAGGGTGCCCAGGAGAGGTCCTCCGTTTCCTGAAATGCTTACTAACGTTAAAGAAAGCAGACCTAAAGCTAATGCCTCAAGGACTCTGCTCCAAGCTTCCACTTCGGCAGGGCTGTTCAAGGCTTTACCTTGAGGAAAGGACTCACGTCAAGTTTCCTTTTAGCTCTAGAGCGTATCAGGAGGAGCTCCCACCCAGGCTATGAAAGCACGCTGTTGATGTAGAGAAGACTCGTTCCTTTCCCAGAGCCCTGCCTGCAGTGACTAGAGACCCGTCCTAAAACTGTTATTTAGGTAGCTTCAAGGCAGCATGAATGGAGCATTCAAAATGGGAAAGCAAGGTTTGTGCCATAAGGCCCTGTTTCCAGCGAACACGCAGCGTACCTCCTTGTGATTTCTACCAAGTATACAATCTAGCTACACACTGGTCCCTTCCTTGAATAAAGTTTATTTGGCACGGAGTTCTGCGTGTAGCCAACCGCCTCCCCCAAGGAACGCTCTTGCTAGGCTCTCGGGCTTAGCTTCTTCTAAAACCCTGCAGTGTAAGAGGAAGAACTGTGCTTTGTTTACAGCAGGAACGCAAGCCGAATTTCTCCTGTAAGGATGGGGTCTTAATGTATGACTTTGTGGAAGGAATGCGAAGCAGTTTTGGTTTCTCAGTGCCGCTCAGCCTAGGGCAATGAGGCAGATTGGCATGACATGTAGGACGTGAGAGAATACAGTTCCTGGAGCTGTCGGAGTGCTGAGGAAATCTAGCTCTCCCAGGGAAGAGTGCAGTGT
The DNA here is from genome assembly GCF_965194805.1 of Balaenoptera borealis. Taxonomy (NCBI): domain Eukaryota; kingdom Metazoa; phylum Chordata; class Mammalia; order Artiodactyla; family Balaenopteridae; genus Balaenoptera; species Balaenoptera borealis. The sequence goes on from NW_028123384.1 coordinate 158,304, forward strand.
GTTGCCCTACACTCAGCATACACTGAGTGACTGGGAAAGGATTCCGGGCCTGGAAGTTTCTTAGCAGCCTAGTGGAGCCTGCCGGTGCTCGGTGTTCGTGCAGGGAGTAGGGTGCCCAGGCGAGGTCCTCCGTTTCCTGAAATGCTTACTAACGTTAAAGAAAGCAGACCTAAAGCTAATGCTTCAAGGACTCTGCTCCAAGCTTCCACTTCGGCAGGGCTATTCAAGGCTTTACCTTGAGGAAAGGACTCACGTCAAGTTTCCTTTTAGCTCTAGAGCGTATCAGGAGGAGCTCCCACCCAGGCTATGAAAGCACCCTGTTGATGTAGAGAACACTTGTTCCTTTCCCAGAGCCCTGCCTGCAGTGACTAGAGACCCGTCCTAAACTGTGATTTAGGTAGCTTCAAGGCAGCATGAATGGAGCACTCAAAATGGGAAAGCAAGGCTTGTGCCATAAGGCCCCCGTTTCCAGCGAACACGTAGCCTACCTCCATGTGATTTCTACCAAGTAAGTAGACACTCTAGCTACACACTGGTCCCTTCCTTGAATAAAGTTTATTTGGCACGGAGTTCTGCGTGTAGCCAAACGCCTCCCCCAAGGAGCGCTCTTGCTAGGCTATCGGGCTTAGCTTCTTCTAAAACCCTGCAGTGTAAGAGGAAGAACTGTGCTTTGGTTACAGCAGCAAGGCAAGCTGACTTTCTCCTGTAAGGATGGGGTCCTAAGGTATGACTTTGTAGAAGGAATGCAAAGCAGTTTTGGTTTCTCAGTGCCGCTCAGCCTAGGGCAATGAGGCAGATTTGCATGACATGTAGGACGTGAGAGAAAACAGTTCCTGGAGCTGTTGGAGTGCTGAGGAAATCTAGCTCTCCCAGGGAAGAGTGCAGTGTGTTACCCTACACTCAGCATACACTGAGTGACTGGGAAAGGATTCCGGGCCTGGAAGTTTCTTAGCAGCCTAGTGGAGCCTGCCGGTGCTCGGTGTTCGTGCAGGGAATAGGGTGCCCAGGAGAGGTCCTCCGTTTCCTGAAATGCTTACTAACGTTAAAGAAAGCAGACCTAAAGCTAATGCCTCAAGGACTCTGCTCCAAGCTTCCACTTCGGCAGGGCTATTCAAGGCTTTACCTTGAGGAAAGGACTCACGTCAAGTTTCCTTTTAGCTCTAGAGCGTATCAGGAGGAGCTCCCACCCAGGCTATGAAAGCACCCTGTTGATGTAGAGAAGACTCGTTCCTTTCCCAGAGCCCTGCCTGCAGTGACTAGAGACCCGTCCTAAAACTGTTATTTAGGTAGCTTCAAGGCAGCATGAATGGAGCATTCAAAATGGGAAAGCAAGGCTTGTGCCATAAGGCCCTGTTTCCAGCGAACACGCAACCTACCTCCTTGTGATTTCTACCAAGTATACACTCTAGCTACACACTGGTCCCTTCCTTGAATAAAGTTTATTTGGCACGGAGTTCTGCGTGTAGCCAACCGCCTCCCCCAAGGAACGCTCTTGCTAGGCTCTCGGGCTTAGCTTCTTCTAAAACCCTGCAGTGTAAGAGGAAGAACTGTGCTTTGTTTACAGCAGGAACGCAAGCCGAATTTCTCCTGTAAGGATGGGGTCTTAATGTATGACTTTGTGGAAGCAATGCGAAGCAGTTTTGGTTTCTCAGTGCCGCTCAGCCTAGGGCAATGAGGCAGATTGGCATGACATGTAGGACGTGAGAGAACACAGTTCCTGGAGCTGTTGGAGTGCTGAGGAAATCTAGCTCTCCCAGGGAAGAGTGCAGTGTGTTGCCCTACACTCAGCATACACTGAGTGACTGGGAAAGGATTCCGGGCCTGGAAGTTTCTTAGCAGCCTAGTGGAGCCTGCCGGTGCTCGGTGTTCGTGCAGGGAATAGGGTCCCCAGGAGAGGTCCTCCGTTTCCTGAAATGCTTACTAACGTTAAAGAAAGCACACCTAAAGCTAATGCCTCAAGGACTCTGCTCCAAGCTTCCACTTCGGCAGGGCTATTCAAGGCTTTACCTTGAGGAAAGGACTCACGTCAAGTTTCCTTTTAGCTCTAGAGCGTATCAGGAGGAGCTCCCACCCAGGCTATGAAAGCACCCTGTTGATGTAGAGAAGACTCGTTCCTTTCCCAGAGCCCTGCCTGCAGTGACTAGAGACCCGTCCTAAAACTGTGATTTAGGTAGCTTCAAGGCAGCATGAATGGAGCATTCAAAATGGGAAAGCAAGGCTTGTGCCATAAGGCCCTGTTTCCAGCGAACATGCAGCCTACCTCCTTGTGATTTCTACCAAGTATACACTCTAGCTACACACTGGTCCCTTCCTTGAATAAAGTTTATTTGGCACGGAGTTCTGCGTGTAGCCAACCGCCTCCCCCAAGGAACGCTCTTGCTAGGCTCTCGGGCTTAGCTTCTTCTAAAACCCTGCAGTGTAAGAGGAAGAACTGTGCTTTGTTTACAGCAGGAACGCAAGCCGAATTTCTCCTGTAAGGATGGGGTCTTAATGTATGACTTTGTGGAAGGAATGCGAAGCAGTTTTGGTTTCTCAGTGCCGCTCAGCCTAGGGCAATGAGGCAGATTTGCATGACATGTAGGACGTGAGAGAACACAGTTCCTGGAGCTGTCGGAGTGCTGAGGAAATCTAGCTCTCCCAGGGAAGAGTGCAGTGTGTTGCCCTACACTCAGCATACACTGAGTGACTGGGAAAGGATTCCGGGCCTGAAGTTTCTTAGAAGCCTAGTGGAGCCTGCCGGTGCTCGGTGTTCGTGCATGGAGTAGGGTGCCCAGGCGAGGTCCTCCGTTTCCTGAAATGCTTACTAACGTTAAAGAAAGCAGACCTAAAGCTAATGCCTCAAGGACTCTGCTCCAAGCTTCCACTTCGGCAGGGCTATTCAAGGCTTTACCTTGAGGAAAGGACTCACGTCAAGTTTCCTTTTAGCTCTAGAGCGTATCAGGAGGAGCTCCCACCCAGGCTATGAAAGCACCCTGTTGATGTAGAGAACACTTGTTCCTTTCCCAGAGCCCTGCCTGCAGTGACTAGAGACCCGTCCTAAACTGTGATTTAGGTAGCTTCAAGGCAGCATGAATGGAGCACTCAAAATGGGAAAGCAAGGCTTGTGCCATAAGGCCCCCGTTTCCAGCGAACACGTAGCCTACCTCCATGTGATTTCTACCAAGTAAGTAGACACTCTAGCTACACACTGGTCCCTTCCTTGAATAAAGTTTATTTGGCACGGAGTTCTGCGTGTAGCCAAACGCCTCCCCCAAGGAGCGCTCTTGCTAGGCTATCGGGCTTAGCTTCTTCTAAAACCCTGCAGTGTAAGAGGAAGAACTGTGCTTTGGTTACAGCAGCAAGGCAAGCTGACTTTCTCCTGTAAGGATGGGGTCCTAAGGTATGACTTTGTAGAAGGAATGCAAAGCAGTTTTGGTTTCTCAGTGCCGCTCAGCCTAGGGCAATGAGGCAGATTGGCATGACATGTAGGACGTGAGAGAACACAGTTCCTGGAGCTGTTGGAGTGCTGAGGAAATCTAGCTCTCCCAGGGAAGAGTGCAGTGTGTTGCCCTACACTCAGCATACACTGAGTGACTGGGAAAGGATTCCGGGCCTGGAAGTTTCTTAGCAGCCTAGTGGAGCCTGCCGGTGCTCGGTGTTCGTGCAGGGAATAGGGTGCCCAGGAGAGGTCCTCCGTTTCCTGAAATGCTTACTAACGTTAAAGAAAGCACACCTAAAGCTAATGCCTCAAGGACTCTGCTCCAAGCTTCCACTTCGGCAGGGCTATTCAAGGCTTTACCTTGAGGAAAGGACTCACGTCAAGTTTCCTTTTAGCTCTAGAGCGTATCAGGAGGAGCTCCCACCCAGGCTATGAAAGCACCCTGTTGATGTAGAGAAGACTCGTTCCTTTCCCAGAGCCCTGCCTGCAGTGACTAGAGACCCGTCCTAAAACTGTGATTTAGGTAGCTTCAAGGCCGCATGAATGGAGCATTCAAAATGGGAAAGCAAGGCTTGTGCCATAAGGCCCTGTTTCCAGCGAACACGCAGCCTACCTCCTTGTGATTTCTACCAAGTATACACTCTAGCTACACACTGGTCCCTTCCTTGAATAAAGTTTATTTGGCACGGAGTTCTGCGTGTAGCCAACCGCCTCCCCCAAGGAGCGCTCTTGCTAGGCTATCGGGCTTAGCTTCTTCTAAAACCCTGCAGTGTAAGAGGAAGAACTGTGCTTTGTTTACAGCAGGAACGCAAGCCGAATTTCTCCTGTAAGGATGGGGTCTTAATGTATGACTTTGTGGAAGGAATGCGAAGCAGTTTTGGTTTCTCAGTGCCGCTCAGCCTAGGGCAATGAGGCAGATTGGCATGACATGTAGGACGTGAGAGAACACAGTTCCTGGAGCTGTCGGAGTGCTGAGGAAATCTAGCTCTCCCAGGGAAGAGTGCAGTGTGTTGCCCTACACTCAGCATACACTGAGTGACTGGGAAAGGATTCCGGGCCTGGAAGTTTCTTAGCAGCCTAGTGGAGCCTGCCGGTGCTCGGTGTTCGTGCAGGGAGTAGGGTGCCCAGGCGAGGTCCTCCGTTTCCTGAAATGCTTACTAACGTTAAAGAAAGCAGACCTAAAGCTAATGCCTCAAGGACTCTGCTCCAAGCTTCCACTTCGGCAGGGCTATTCAAGGCTTTACCTTGAGGAAAGGACTCACGTCAAGTTTCCTTTTAGCTCTAGAGCGTATCAGGAGGAGCTCCCACCCAGGCTATGAAAGCACCCTGTTGATGTAGAGAACACTTGTTCCTTTCCCAGAGCCCTGCCTGCAGTGACTAGAGACCCGTCCTAAACTGTGATTTAGGTAGCTTCAAGGCAGCATGAATGGAGCACTCAAAATGGGAAAGCAAGGCTTGTGCCATAAGGCCCCCGTTTCCAGCGAACACGTAGCCTACCTCCATGTGATTTCTACCAAGTAAGTAGACACTCTAGCTACACACTGGTCCCTTCCTTGAATAAAGTTTATTTGGCACGGAGTTCTGCGTGTAGCCAAACGCCTCCCCCAAGGAGCGCTCTTGCTAGGCTATCGGGCTTAGCTTCTTCTAAAACCCTGCAGTGTAAGAGGAAGAACTGTGCTTTGGTTACAGCAGCAAGGCAAGCTGACTTTCTCCTGTAAGGATGGGGTCCTAAGGTATGACTTTGTAGAAGGAATGCAAAGCAGTTTTGGTTTCTCAGTGCCGCTCAGCCTAGGGCAATGAGGCAGATTGGCATGACATGTAGGACGTGAGAGAACACAGTTCCTGGAGCTGTTGGAGTGCTGAGGAAATCTAGCTCTCCCAGGGAAGAGTGCAGTGTGTTGCCCTACACTCAGCATACACTGAGTGACTGGGAAAGGATTCCGGGCCTGGAAGTTTCTTAGCAGCCTAGTGGAGCCTGCCGGTGCTCGGTGTTCGTGCAGGGAATAGGGTGCCCAGGCGAGGTCCTCCGTTTCCTGAAATGCTTACTAACGTTAAAGAAAGCAGACCTAAAGCTAATGCCTCAAGGACTCTGCTCCAAGCTTCCACTTCGGCAGGGCTATTCAAGGCTTTACCTTTAGGAAAGGACTCACGTCATTTTCCTTTTACCCTTAGAGCGTATCAGGAGGAGCTCCCACCCAGGCTATGAAAGCACGCTGTTGATGTAGAGAAGACTCGTTCCTTTCCCAGAGCCCTGCCTGCAGTGACTAGAGACCCGTCCTAAAACTGTTATTTAGGTAGCTTCAAGGCAGCATGAATGGAGCATTCAAAATGGGAAAGCAAGGCTTGTGCCATAAGGCCCTGTTTCCAGCGAACACGCAGCCTACCTCCTTGTGATTTCTACCAAGTATACACTCTAGCTACACACTGGTCCCTTCCTTGAATAAAGTTTATTTGGCACGGAGTTCTGCGTGTAGCCAACCGCCTCCCCCAAGGAACGCTCTTGCTAGGCTCTCGGGCTTAGCTTCTTCTAAAACCCTGCAGTGTAAGAGGAAGAACTGTGCTTTGTTTACAGCAGGAACGCAAGCCGAATTTCTCCTGTAAGGATGGGGTCTTAATGTATGACTTTGTGGAAGGAATGCGAAGCAGTTTTGGTTTCTCAGTGCCGCTCAGCCTAGGGCAATGAGGCAGATTGGCATGACATGTAGGACGTGAGAGAACACAGTTCCTGGAGCTGTTGGAGTGCTGAGGAAATCTAGCTCTCCCAGGGAAGAGTGCAGTGTGTTGCCCTACACTCAGCATACACTGAGTGACTGGGAAAGGATTCCGGGCCTGGAAGTTTCTTAGCAGCCTAGTGGAGCCTGCCGGTGCTCGGTGTTCGTGCAGGGAATAGGGTGCCCAGGCGAGGTCCTCCGTTTCCTGAAATGCTTACTAACGTTAAAGAAAGCAGACCTAAAGCTAATGCCTCAAGGACTCTGCTCCAAGCTTCCACTTCGGCAGGGCTGTTCAAGGCTTTACCTTGAGGAAAGGACTCACGTCAAGTTTCCTTTTAGCTCTAGAGCGTATCAGGAGGAGCTCCCACCCAGGCTATGAAAGCACGCTGTTGATGTAGAGAAGACTCGTTCCTTTCCCAGAGCCCTGCCTGCAGTGACTAGAGACCCGTCCTAAAACTGTTATTTAGGTAGCTTCAAGGCAGCATGAATGGAGCATTCAAAATGGGAAAGCAAGGTTTGTGCCATAAGGCCCTGTTTCCAGCGAACACGCAGCCTACCTCCTTGTGATTTCTACCAAGTATACACTCTAGCTACACACTGGTCCCTTCCTTGAATAAAGTTTATTTGGCACGGAGTTCTGCGTGTAGCCAACCGCCTCCCCCAAGGAACGCTCTTGCTAGGCTCTCGGGCTTAGCTTCTTCTAAAACCCTGCAGTGTAAGAGGAAGAACTGTGCTTTGTTTACAGCAGGAACGCAAGCCGAATTTCTCCTGTAAGGATGGGGTCTTAATGTATGACTTTGTGGAAGGAATGCGAAGCAGTTTTGGTTTCTCAGTGCCGCTCAGCCTAGGGCAATGAGGCAGATTGGCATGACATGTAGGACGTGAGAGAACACAGTTCCTGGAGCTGTTGGAGTGCTGAGGAAATCTAGCTCTCCCAGGGAAGAGTGCAGTGTGTTGCCCTACACTCAGCATACACTGAGTGACTGGGAAAGGATTCCGGGCCTGGAAGTTTCTTAGCAGCCTAGTGGAGCCTGCCGGTGCTCGGTGTTCGTGCAGGGAGTAGGGTGCCCAGGCGAGGTCCTCCGTTTCCTGAAATGCTTACTAACGTTAAAGAAAGCAGACCTAAAGCTAATGCCTCAAGGACTCTGCTCCAAGCTTCCACTTCGGCAGGGCTATTCAAGGCTTTACCTTGAGGAAAGGACTCACGTCAAGTTTCCTTTTAGCTCTAGAGCGTATCAGGAGGAGCTCCCACCCAGGCTATGAAAGCACCCTGTTGATGTAGAGAACACTTGTTCCTTTCCCAGAGCCCTGCCTGCAGTGACTAGAGACCCGTCCTAAACTGTGATTTAGGTAGCTTCAAGGCAGCATGAATGGAGCACTCAAAATGGGAAAGCAAGGCTTGTGCCATAAGGCCCCCGTTTCCAGCGAACACGTAGCCTACCTCCATGTGATTTCTACCAAGTAAGTAGACACTCTAGCTACACACTGGTCCCTTCCTTGAATAAAGTTTATTTGGCACGGAGTTCTGCGTGTAGCCAAACGCCTCCCCCAAGGAGCGCTCTTGCTAGGCTATCGGGCTTAGCTTCTTCTAAAACCCTGCAGTGTAAGAGGAAGAACTGTGCTTTGGTTACAGCAGCAAGGCAAGCTGACTTTCTCCTGTAAGGATGGGGTCCTAAGGTATGACTTTGTAGAAGGAATGCAAAGCAGTTTTGGTTTCTCAGTGCCGCTCAGCCTAGGGCAATGAGGCAGATTTGCATGACATGTAGGACGTGAGAGAACACAGTTCCTGGAGCTGTTGGAGTGCTGAGGAAATCTAGCTCTCCCAGGGAAGAGTGCAGTGTGTTGCCCTACACTCAGCATACACTGAGTGACTGGGAAAGGATTCCGGGCCTGGAAGTTTCTTAGCAGCCTAGTGGAGCCTGCCGGTGCTCGGTGTTCGTGCAGGGAATAGGGTGCCCAGGCGAGGTCCTCCGTTTCCTGAAATGCTTACTAACGTTAAAGAAAGCACACCTAAAGCTAATGCCTCAAGGACTCTGCTCCAAGCTTCCACTTCGGCAGGGCTGTTCAAGGCTTTACCTTGTGGAAAGGACTCACGTCAAGTTTCCTTTTAGCTCTAGAGCGTATCAGGAGGAGCTCCCACCCAGGCTATGAAAGCACCCTGTTGATGTAGAGAAGACTCGTTCCTTTCCCAGAGCCCTGCCTGCAGTGACTAGAGACCCGTCCTAAAACTGTTATTTAGGTAGCTTCAAGGCAGCATGAATGGAGCATTCAAAATGGGAAAGCAAGGCTTGTGCCATAAGGCCCTGTTTCCAGCGAACACGCAGCCTACCTCCTTGTGATTTCTACCAAGTATACACTCTAGCTACACACTGGTCCCTTCCTTGAATAAAGTTTATTTGGCACGGAGTTCTGCGTGTAGCCAACCGCCTCCCCCAAGGAACGCTCTTGCTAGGCTCTCGGGCTTAGCTTCTTCTAAAACCCTGCAGTGTAAGAGGAAGAACTGTGCTTTGTTTACAGCAGGAACGCAAGCCGAATTTCTCCTGTAAGGATGGGGTCTTAATGTATGACTTTGTGGAAGGAATGCGAAGCAGTTTTGGTTTCTCAGTGCCGCTCAGCCTAGGGCAATGAGGCAGATTGGCATGACATGTAGGACGTGAGAGAACACAGTTCCTGGAGCTGTTGGAGTGCTGAGGAAATCTAGCTCTCCCAGGGAAGAGTGCAGTGTGTTGCCCTACACTCAGCATACACTGAGTGACTGGGAAAGGATTCCGGGCCTGGAAGTTTCTTAGCAGCCTAGTGGAGCCTGCCGGTGCTCGGTGTTCGTGCAGGGAATAGGGTGCCCAGGCGAGGTCCTCCGTTTCCTGAAATGCTTACTAACGTTAAAGAAAGCACACCTAAAGCTAATGCCTCAAGGACTCTGCTCCAAGCTTCCACTTCGGCAGGGCTATTCAAGGCTTTACCTTTAGGAAAGGACTCACGTCATTTTCCTTTTACCCTTAGAGCGTATCAGGAGGAGCTCCCACCCAGGCTATGAAAGCACGCTGTTGATGTAGAGAAGACTCGTTCCTTTCCCAGAGCCCTGCCTGCAGTGACTAGAGACCCGTCCTAAAACTGTTATTTAGGTAGCTTCAAGGCAGCATGAATGGAGCATTCAAAATGGGAAAGCAAGGCTTGTGCCATAAGGCCCTGTTTCCAGCGAACACGCAGCCTACCTCCTTGTGATTTCTACCAAGTATACACTCTAGCTACACACTGGTCCCTTCCTTGAATAAAGTTTATTTGGCACGGAGTTCTGCGTGTAGCCAACCGCCTCCCCCAAGGAACGCTCTTGCTAGGCTCTCGGGCTTAGCTTCTTCTAAAACCCTGAAGTGTAAGAGGAAGAACTGTGCTTTGTTTACAGCAGGAACGCAAGCCGAATTTCTCCTGTAAGGATGGGGTCTTAATGTATGACTTTGTGGAAGGAATGCGAAGCAGTTTTGGTTTCTCAGTGCCGCTCAGCCTAGGGCAATGAGGCAGATTGGCATGACATGTAGGACGTGAGAGAACACAGTTCCTGGAGCTGTTGGAGTGCTGAGGAAATCTAGCTCTCCCAGGGAAGAGTGCAGTGTGTTGCCCTACACTCAGCATACACTGAGTGACTGGGAAAGGATTCCGGGCCTGGAAGTTTCTTAGCAGCCTAGTGGAGCCTGCCGGTGCTCGGTGTTCGTGCAGGGAATAGGGTGCCCAGGCGAGGTCCTCCGTTTCCTGAAATGCTTACTAACGTTAAAGAAAGCAGACCTAAAGCTAATGCCTCAAGGACTCTGCTCCAAGCTTCCACTTCGGCAGGGCTGTTCAAGGCTTTACCTTGAGGAAAGGACTCACGTCAAGTTTCCTTTTAGCTCTAGAGCGTATCAGGAGGAGCTCCCACCCAGGCTATGAAAGCACGCTGTTGATGTAGAGAAGACTCGTTCCTTTCCCAGAGCCCTGCCTGCAGTGACTAGAGACCCGTCCTAAAACTGTTATTTAGGTAGCTTCAAGGCAGCATGAATGGAGCATTCAAAATGGGAAAGCAAGGTTTGTGCCATAAGGCCCTGTTTCCAGCGAACACGCAGCCTACCTCCTTGTGATTTCTACCAAGTATACACTCTAGCTACACACTGGTCCCTTCCTTGAATAAAGTTTATTTGGCACGGAGTTCTGCGTGTAGCCAACCGCCTCCCCCAAGGAACGCTCTTGCTAGGCTCTCGGGCTTAGCTTCTTCTGAAACCCTGCAGTGTAAGAGGAAGAACTGTGCTTTGTTTACAGCAGGAACGCAAGCCGAATTTCTCCTGTAAGGATGGGGTCTTAATGTATGACTTTGTGGAAGGAATGCGAAGCAGTTTTGGTTTCTCAGTGCCGCTCAGCCTAGGGCAATGAGGCAGATTGGCATGACATGTAGGACGTGAGAGAACACAGTTCCTGGAGCTGTTGGAGTGCTGAGGAAATCTAGCTCTCCCAGGGAAGAGTGCAGTGTGTTGCCCTACACTCAGCATACACTGAGTGACTGGGAAAGGATTCCGGGCCTGGAAGTTTCTTAGCAGCCTAGTGGAGCCTGCCGGTGCTCGGTGTTCGTGCAGGGAATAGGGTGCCCAGGCGAGGTCCTCCGTTTCCTGAAATGCTTACTAACGTTAAAGAAAGCAGACCTAAAGCTAATGCCTCAAGGACTCTGCTCCAAGCTTCCACTTCGGCAGGGCTGTTCAAGGCTTTACCTTGAGGAAAGGACTCACGTCAAGTTTCCTTTTAGCTCTAGAGCGTATCAGGAGGAGCTCCCACCCAGGCTATGAAAGCACGCTGTTGATGTAGAGAAGACTCGTTCCTTTCCCAGAGCCCTGCCTGCAGTGACTAGAGACCCGTCCTAAAACTGTTATTTAGGTAGCTTCAAGGCAGCATGAATGGAGCATTCAAAATGGGAAAGCAAGGTTTGTGCCATAAGGCCCTGTTTCCAGCGAACACGCAGCCTACCTCCTTGTGATTTCTACCAAGTATACACTCTAGCTACACACTGGTCCCTTCCTTGAATAAAGTTTATTTGGCACGGAGTTCTGCGTGTAGCCAACCGCCTCCCCCAAGGAACGCTCTTGCTAGGCTCTCGGGCTTAGCTTCTTCTAAAACCCTGCAGTGTAAGAGGAAGAACTGTGCTTTGTTTACAGCAGGAACGCAAGCCGAATTTCTCCTGTAAGGATGGGGTCTTAATGTATGACTTTGTGGAAGGAATGCGAAGCAGTTTTGGTTTCTCAGTGCCGCTCAGCCTAGGGCAATGAGGCAGATTGGCATGACATGTAGGACGTGAGAGAACACAGTTCCTGGAGCTGTTGGAGTGCTGAGGAAATCTAGCTCTCCCAGGGAAGAGTGCAGTGTGTTGCCCTACACTCAGCATACACTGAGTGACTGGGAAAGGATTCCGGGCCTGGAAGTTTCTTAGCAGCCTAGTGGAGCCTGCCGGTGCTCGGTGTTCGTGCAGGGAGTAGGGTGCCCAGGCGAGGTCCTCCGTTTCCTGAAATGCTTACTAACGTTAAAGAAAGCAGACCTAAAGCTAATGCCTCAAGGACTCTGCTCCAAGCTTCCACTTCGGCAGGGCTATTCAAGGCTTTACCTTGAGGAAAGGACTCACGTCAAGTTTCCTTTTAGCTCTAGAGCGTATCAGGAGGAGCTCCCACCCAGGCTATGAAAGCACCCTGTTGATGTAGAGAACACTTGTTCCTTTCCCAGAGCCCTGCCTGCAGTGACTAGAGACCCGTCCTAAACTGTGATTTAGGTAGCTTCAAGGCAGCATGAATGGAGCACTCAAAATGGGAAAGCAAGGCTTGTGCCATAAGGCCCCCGTTTCCAGCGAACACGTAGCCTACCTCCATGTGATTTCTACCAAGTAAGTAGACACTCTAGCTACACACTGGTCCCTTCCTTGAATAAAGTTTATTTGGCACGGAGTTCTGCGTGTAGCCAAACGCCTCCCCCAAGGAGCGCTCTTGCTAGGCTATCGGGCTTAGCTTCTTCTAAAACCCTGCAGTGTAAGAGGAAGAACTGTGCTTTGGTTACAGCAGCAAGGCAAGCTGACTTTCTCCTGTAAGGATGGGGTCCTAAGGTATGACTTTGTAGAAGGAATGCAAAGCAGTTTTGGTTTCTCAGTGCCGCTCAGCCTAGGGCAATGAGGCAGATTGGCATGACATGTAGGACGTGAGAGAACACAGTTCCTGGAGCTGTTGGAGTGCTGAGGAAATCTAGCTCTCCCAGGGAAGAGCGCAGTGTGTTGCCCTACACTCAGCATACACTGAGTGACTGGGAAAGGATTCCGGGCCTGGAAGTTTCTTAGCAGCCTAGTGGAGCCTGCCGGTGCTCGGTGTTCGTGCAGGGAATAGGGTGCCCAGGCGAGGTCCTCCGTTTCCTGAAATGCTTACTAACGTTAAAGAAAGCAGACCTAAAGCTAATGCCTCAAGGACTCTGCTCCAAGCTTCCACTTCGGCAGGGCTGTTCAAGGCTTTACCTTGAGGAAAGGACTCACGTCAAGTTTCCTTTTAGCTCTAGAGCGTATCAGGAGGAGCTCCCACCCAGGCTATGAAAGCACGCTGTTGATGTAGAGAAGACTCGTTCCTTTCCCAGAGCCCTGCCTGCAGTGACTAGAGACCCGTCCTAAAACTGTGATTTAGGTAGCTTCAAGGCAGCATGAATGGAGCATTCAAAATGGGAAAGCAAGGCTTGTGCCATAAGGCCCTGTTTCCAGCGAACACGCAGCCTACCTCCTTGTGATTTCTACCAAGTATACACTCTAGCTACACACTGGTCCCTTCCTTGAATAAAGTTTATTTGGCACGGAGTTCTGCGTGTAGCCAACCGCCTCCCCCAAGGAACGCTCTTGCTAGGCTCTCGGGCTTAGCTTCTTCTAAAACCCTGCAGTGTAAGAGGAAGAACTGTGCTTTGTTTACAGCAGGAACGCAAGCCGAATTTCTCCTGTAAGGATGGGGTCTTAATGTATGACTTTGTGAAAGGAATGCGAAGCAGTTTTGGTTTCTCAGTGCCGCTCAGCCTAGGGCAATGAGGCAGATTGGCATGACATGTAGGACGTGAGAGAACACAGTTCCTGGAGCTGTCGGAGTGCTGAGGAAATCTAGCTCTCCCAGGGAAGAGTGCAGTGTGTTGCCCTACACTCAGCATACACTGAGTGACTGGGAAAGGATTCCGGGCCTGGAAGTTTCTTAGCAGCCTAGTGGAGCCTGCCGGTGCTCGGTGTTCGTGCAGGGAATAGGGTGCCCAGGCGAGGTCCTCCGTTTCCTGAAATGCTTACTAACGTTAAAGAAAGCAGACCTAAAGCTAATGCCTCAAGGACTCTGCTCCAAGCTTCCACTTCGGCAGGGCTATTCAAGGCTTTACCTTGAGGAAAGGACTCATGTCAAGTTTCCTTTTAGCTCTAGAGCGTATCAGGAGGAGCTCCCACCCAGGCTATGAAAGCACGCTGTTGATGTAGAGAAGACTCGTTCCTTTCCCAGAGCCCTGCCTGCAGTGACTAGAGACCCGTCCTAAACTGTGATTTAGGTAGCTTCAAGGCAGCATGAATGGAGCACTCAAAATGGGAAAGCAAGGCTTGTGCCATAAGGCCCCCGTTTCCAGCGAACACGTAGCCTACCTCCATGTGATTTCTACCAAGTAAGTAGACACTCTAGCTACACACTGGTCCCTTCCTTGAATAAAGTTTATTTGGCACGGAGTTCTGCGTGTAGCCAAACGCCTCCCCCAAGGAGCGCTCTTGCTAGGCTATCGGGCTTAGCTTCTTCTAAAACCCTGCAGTGTAAGAGGAAGAACTGTGCTTTGGTTACAGCAGCAAGGCAAGCTGACTTTCTCCTGTAAGGATGGGGTCCTAAGGTATGACTTTGTAGAAGGAATGCAAAGCAGTTTTCGTTTCTCAGTGCCGCTCAGCCTAGGGCAATGAGGCAGATTTGCATGACATGTAGGACGTGAGAGAACACAGTTCCTGGAGCTGTTGGAGTGCTGAGGAAATCTAGCTCTCCCAGGGAAGAGTGCAGTGTGTTGCCCTACACTCAGCATACACTGAGTGACTGGGAAAGGATTCCGGGCCTGGAAGTTTCTTAGCAGCCTAGTGGAGCCTGCCGGTGCTCGGTGTTCGTGCAGGGAATAGGGTGCCCAGGCGAGGTCCTCCGTTTCCTGAAATGCTTACTAACGTTAAAGAAAGCAGACCTAAAGCTAATGCCTCAAGGACTCTGCTCCAAGCTTCCACTTCGGCAGGGCTATTCAAGGCTTTACCTTGAGGAAAGGACTCACGTCAAGTTTCCTTTTAGCTCTAGAGCGTATCAGGAGGAGCTCCCACCCAGGCTATGAAAGCACCCTGTTGATGTAGAGAAGACTCGTTCCTTTCCCAGAGCCCTGCCTGCAGTGACTAGAGACCCGTCCTAAAACTGTTATTTAGGTAGCTTCAAGGCAGCATGAATGGAGCATTCAAAATGGGAAAGCAAGGCTTGTGCCATAAGGCCCTGTTTCCAACGAACACGCAGCCTACCTCCTTGTGATTTCTACCAAGTATACACTCTAGCTACACACTGGTCCCTTCCTTGAATAAAGTTTATTTGGCACGGAGTTCTGCGTGTAGCCAACCGCCTCCCCCAAGGAACGCTCTTGCTAGGCTCTCGGGCTTAGCTTCTTCTAAAACCCTGCAGTGTAAGAGGAAGAACTGTGCTTTGTTTACAGCAGGAACGCAAGCCGAATTTCTCCTGTAAGGATGGGGTCTTAATGTATGACTTTGTGGAAGGAATGCGAAGCAGTTTTGGTTTCTCAGTGCCGCTCAGCCTAGGGCAATGAGGCAGATTGGCATGACATGTAGGACGTGAGAGAACACAGTTCCTGGAGCTGTTGGAGTGCTGAGGAAATCTAGCTCTCCCAGGGAAGAGTGCAGTGTGTTGCCCTACACTCAGCATACACTGAGTGACTGGGAAAGGATTCCGGGCCTGGAAGTTTCTTAGCAGCCTAGTGGAGCCTGCCGGTGCTCGGTGTTCGTGCAGGGAATAGGGTGCCCAGGAGAGGTCCTCCGTTTCCTGAAATGCTTACTAACGTTAAAGAAAGCAGACCTAAAGCTAATGCCTCAAGGACTCTGCTCCAAGCTTCCACTTCGGCAGGGCTGTTCAAGGCTTTACCTTGAGGAAAGGACTCACGTCAAGTTTCCTTTTAGCTCTAGAGCGTATCAGGAGGAGCTCCCACCCAGGCTATGAAAGCACGCTGTTGATGTAGAGAAGACTCGTTCCTTTCCCAGAGCCCTGCCTGCAGTGACTAGAGACCCGTCCTAAAACTGTTATTTAGGTAGCTTCAAGGCAGCATGAATGGAGCATTCAAAATGGGAAAGCAAGGTTTGTGCCATAAGGCCCTGTTTCCAGCGAACACGCAGCGTACCTCCTTGTGATTTCTACCAAGTATACACTCTAGCTACACACTGGTCCCTTCCTTGAATAAAGTTTATTTGGCACGGAGTTCTGCGTGTAGCCAACCGCCTCCCCCAAGGAACGCTCTTGCTAGGCTCTCGGGCTTAGCTTCTTCTAAAACCCTGCAGTGTAAGAGGAAGAACTGTGCTTTGTTTACAGCAGGAACGCAAGCCGAATTTCTCCTGTAAGGATGGGGTCTTAATGTATGACTTTGTGGAAGGAATGCGAAGCAGTTTTGGTTTCTCAGTGCCGCTCAGCCTAGGGCAATGAGGCAGATTGGCATTACATGTAGGACGTGAGAGAACACAGTTCCTGGAGCTGTTGGAGTGCTGAGGAAATCTAGCTCTCCCAGGGAAGAGTGCAGTGTGTTGCCCTACACTCAGCATACACTGAGTGACTGGGAAAGGATTCCGGGCCTGGAAGTTTCTTAGCAGCCTAGTGGAGCCTGCCGGTGCTCGGTGTTCGTGCAGGGAGTAGGGTGCCCAGGCGAGGTCCTCCGTTTCCTGAAATGCTTACTAACGTTAAAGAAAGCAGACCTAAAGCTAATGCCTCAAGGACTCTGCTCCAAGCTTCCACTTCGGCAGGGCTATTCAAGGCTTTACCTTGAGGAAAGGACTCACGTCAAGTTTCCTTTTAGCTCTAGAGCGTATCAGGAGGAGCTCCCACCCAGGCTATGAAAGCACCCTGTTGATGTAGAGAACACTTGTTCCTTTCCCAGAGCCCTGCCTGCAGTGACTAGAGACCCGTCCTAAACTGTGATTTAGGTAGCTTCAAGGCAGCATGAATGGAGCACTCAAAATGGGAAAGCAAGGCTTGTGCCATAAGGCCCCCGTTTCCAGCGAACACGTAGCCTACCTCCATGTGATTTCTACCAAGTAAGTAGACACTCTAGCTACACACTGGTCCCTTCCTTGAATAAAGTTTATTTGGCACGGAGTTCTGCGTGTAGCCAAACGCCTCCCCCAAGGAGCGCTCTTGCTAGGCTCTCGGGCTTAGCTTCTTCTAAAACCCTGCAGTGTAAGAGGAAGAACTGTGCTTTGGTTACAGCAGCAAGGCAAGCTGACTTTCTCCTGTAAGGATGGGGTCCTAAGGTATGACTTTGTAGAAGGAATGCAAAGCAGTTTTGGTTTCTCAGTGCCGCTCAGCCTAGGGCAATGAGGCAGATTGGCATGACATGTAGGACGTGAGAGAACACAGTTCCTGGAGCTGTTGGAGTGCTGAGGAAATCTAGCTCTCCCAGGGAAGAGCGCAGTGTGTTGCCCTACACTCAGCATACACTGAGTGACTGGGAAAGGATTCCGGGCCTGGAAGTTTCTTAGCAGCCTAGTGGAGCCTGCCGGTGCTCGGTGTTCGTGCAGGGAATAGGGTGCCCAGGCGAGGTCCTCCGTTTCCTGAAATGCTTACTAACGTTAAAGAAAGCAGACCTAAAGCTAATGCCTCAAGGACTCTGCTCCAAGCTTCCACTTCGGCAGGGCTGTTCAAGGCTTTACCTTGAGGAAAGGACTCACGTCAAGTTTCCTTTTAGCTCTAGAGCGTATCAGGAGGAGCTCCCACCCAGGCTATGAAAGCACCCTGTTGATGTAGAGAAGACTCGTTCCTTTCCCAGAGCCCTGCCTGCAGTGACTAGAGACCCGTCCTAAAACTGTGATTTAGGTAGCTTCAAGGCAGCATGAATGGAGCATTCAAAATGGGAAAGCAAGGCTTGTGCCATAAGGCCCTGTTTCCAGCGAACACGCAGCCTACCTCCTTGTGATTTCTACCAAGTATACACTCTAGCTACACACTGGTCCCTTCCTTGAATAAAGTTTATTTGGCACGGAGTTCTGCGTGTAGCCAACCGCCTCCCCCAAGGAACGCTCTTGCTAGGCTCTCGGGCTTAGCTTCTTCTAAAACCCTGCAGTGTAAGAGGAAGAACTGTGCTTTGTTTACAGCAGGAACGCAAGCCGAATTTCTCCTGTAAGGATGGGGTCTTAATGTATGACTTTGTGAAAGGAATGCGAAGCAGTTTTGGTTTCTCAGTGCCGCTCAGCCTAGGGCAATGAGGCAGATTGGCATGACATGTAGGACGTGAGAGAACACAGTTCCTGGAGCTGTCGGAGTGCTGAGGAAATCTAGCTCTCCCAGGGAAGAGTGCAGTGTGTTGCCCTACACTCAGCATACACTGAGTGACTGGGAAAGGATTCCGGGCCTGGAAGTTTCTTAGCAGCCTAGTGGAGCCTGCCGGTGCTCGGTGTTCGTGCAGGGAATAGGGTGCCCAGGCGAGGTCCTCCGTTTCCTGAAATGCTTACTAACGTTAAAGAAAGCACACCTAAAGCTAATGCCTCAAGGACTCTGCTCCAAGCTTCCACTTCGGCAGGGCTATTCAAGGCTTTACCTTTAGGAAAGGACTCACGTCATTTTCCTTTTACCCTTAGAGCGTATCAGGAGGAGCTCCCACCCAGGCTATGAAAGCACCCTGTTGATGTAGAGAAGACTCGTTCCTTTCCCAGAGCCCTGCCTGCAGTGACTAGAAACCCGTCCTAAAACTGTTATTTAGGTAGCTTCAAGGCAGCATGAATGGAGCATTCAAAATGGGAAAGCAAGGCTTGTGCCATAAGGCCCTGTTTCCAGCGAACACGCAGCCTACCTCCTTGTGATTTCTACCAAGTATACACTCTAGCTACACACTGGTCCCTTCCTTGAATAAAGTTTATTTGGCACGGAGTTCTGCGTGTAGCCAACCGCCTCCCCCAAGGAACGCTCTTGCTAGGCTCTCGGGCTTAGCTTCTTCTAAAACCCTGCAGTGTAAGAGGAAGAACTGTGCTTTATTTACAGCAGGAACGCAAGCCGAATTTCTCCTGTAAGGATGGGGTCTTAATGTATGACTTTGTGGAAGGAATGCGAAGCAGTTTTGGTTTCTCAGTGCCGCTCAGCCTAGGGCAATGAGGCAGATTGGCATGACATGTAGGACGTGAGAGAACACAGTTCCTGGAGCTGTCGGAGTGCTGAGGAAATCTAGCTCTCCCAGGGAAGAGTGCAGTGTGTTGCCCTACACTCAGCATACACTGAGTGACTGGGAAAGGATTCCGGGCCTGAAGTTTCTTAGCAGCCTAGTGGAGCCTGCCGGTGCTCGGTGTTCGTGCAGGGAGTAGGGTGCCCAGGCGAGGTCCTCCGTTTCCTGAAATGCTTACTAACGTTAAAGAAAGCAGACCTAAAGCTAATGCCTCAAGGACTCTGCTCCAAGCTTCCACTTCGGCAGGGCTATTCAAGGCTTTACCTTGAGGAAAGGACTCACGTCAAGTTTCCTTTTAGCTCTAGAGCGTATCAGGAGGAGCTCCCACCCAGGCTATGAAAGCACGCTGTTGATGTAGAGAAGACTCGTTCCTTTCCCAGAGCCCTGCCTGCAGTGACTAGAGACCCGTCCTAAAACTGTTATTTAGGTAGCTTCAAGGCAGCATGAATGGAGCATTCAAAATGGGAAAGCAAGGCTTGTGCCATAAGGCCCTGTTTCCAGCGAACACGCAGCCTACCTCCTTGTGATTTCTACCAAGTATACACTCTAGCTACACACTGGTCCCTTCCTTGAATAAAGTTTATTTGGCACGGAGTTCTGCGTGTAGCCAACCGCCTCCCCCAAGGAACGCTCTTGCTAGGCTCTCGGGCTTAGCTTCTTCTAAAACCCTGCAGTGTAAGAGGAAGAACTGTGCTTTATTTACAGCAGGAACGCAAGCCGAATTTCTCCTGTAAGGATGGGGTCTTAATGTATGACTTTGTGGAAGGAATGCGAAGCAGTTTTGGTTTCTCAGTGCCGCTCAGCCTAGGGCAATGAGGCAGATTGGCATGACATGTAGGACGTGAGAGAACACAGTTCCTGGAGCTGTCGGAGTGCTGAGGAAATCTAGCTCTCCCAGGGAAGAGTGCAGTGTGTTGCCCTACACTCAGCATACACTGAGTGACTGGGAAAGGATTCCGGGCCTGAAGTTTCTTAGCAGCCTAGTGGAGCCTGCCGGTGCTCGGTGTTCGTGCAGGGAGTAGGGTGCCCAGGCGAGGTCCTCCGTTTCCTGAAATGCTTACTAACGTTAAAGAAAGCAGACCTAAAGCTAATGCCTCAAGGACTCTGCTCCAAGCTTCCACTTCGGCAGGGCTATTCAAGGCTTTACCTTGAGGAAAGGACTCATGTCAAGTTTCCTTTTAGCTCTAGAGCGTATCAGGAGCTCCCACCCAGGCTATGAAAGCACGCTGTTGATGTAGAGAAGACTCGTTCCTTTCCCAGAGCCCTGCCTGCAGTGACTAGAGACCCGTCCTAAACTGTGATTTAGGTAGCTTCAAGGCAGCATGAATGGAGCACTCAAAATGGGAAAGCAAGGCTTGTGCCATAAGGCCCCCGTTTCCAGCGAACACGTAGCCTACCTCCATGTGATTTCTACCAAGTAAGTAGACACTCTAGCTACACACTGGTCCCTTCCTTGAATAAAGTTTATTTGGCACGGAGTTCTGCGTGTAGCCAAACGCCTCCCCCAAGGAGCGCTCTTGCTAGGCTATCGGGCTTAGCTTCTTCTAAAACCCTGCAGTGTAAGAGGAAGAACTGTGCTTTGGTTACAGCAGCAAGGCAAGCTGACTTTCTCCTGTAAGGATGGGGTCCTAAGGTATGACTTTGTAGAAGGAATGCAAAGCAGTTTTCGTTTCTCAGTGCCGCTCAGCCTAGGGCAATGAGGCAGATTTGCATGACATGTAGGACGTGAGAGAACACAGTTCCTGGAGCTGTTGGAGTGCTGAGGAAATCTAGCTCTCCCAGGGAAGAGTGCAGTGTGTTGCCCTACACTCAGCATACACTGAGTGACTGGGAAAGGATTCCGGGCCTGGAAGTTTCTTAGCAGCCTAGTGGAGCCTGCCGGTGCTCGGTGTTCGTGCAGGGAATAGGGTGCCCAGGCGAGGTCCTCCGTTTCCTGAAATGCTTACTAACGTTAAAGAAAGCAGACCTAAAGCTAATGCCTCAAGGACTCTGCTCCAAGCTTCCACTTCGGCAGGGCTATTCAAGGCTTTACCTTGAGGAAAGGACTCACGTCAAGTTTCCTTTTAGCTCTAGAGCGTATCAGGAGGAGCTCCCACCCAGGCTATGAAAGCACGCTGTTGATGTAGAGAAGACTCGTTCCTTTCCCAGAGCCCTGCCTGCAGTGACTAGAGACCCGTCCTAAAACTGTTATTTAGGTAGCTTCAAGGCAGCATGAATGGAGCATTCAAAATGGGAAAGCAAGGCTTGTGCCATAAGGCCCTGTTTCCAACGAACACGCAGCCTACCTCCTTGTGATTTCTACCAACTATACACTCTAGCTACACACTGGTCCCTTCCTTGAATAAAGTTTATTTGGCACGGAGTTCTGCGTGTAGCCAACTGCCTCCCCCAAGGAACGCTCTTGCTAGGCTCTCGGGCTTAGCTTCTTCTAAAACCCTGCAGTGTAAGAGGAAGAACTGTGCTTTGTTTACAGCAGGAACGCAAGCCGAATTTCTCCTGTAAGGATGGGGTCTTAATGTATGACTTTGTGGAAGGAATGCGAAGCAGTTTTGGTTTCTCAGTGCCGCTCAGCCTAGGGCAATGAGGCAGATTGGCATGACATGTAGGACGTGAGAGAACACAGTTCCTGGAGCTGTTGGAGTGCTGAGGAAATCTAGCTCTCCCAGGGAAGAGTGCAGTGTGTTGCCCTACACTCAGCATACACTGAGTGACTGGGAAAGGATTCCGGGCCTGGAAGTTTCTTAGCAGCCTAGTGGAGCCTGCCGGTGCTCGGTGTTCGTGCAGGGAATAGGGTGCCCAGGAGAGGTCCTCCGTTTCCTGAAATGCTTACTAACGTTAAAGAAAGCAGACCTAAAGCTAATGCCTCAAGGACTCTGCTCCAAGCTTCCACTTCGGCAGGGCTGTTCAAGGCTTTACCTTGAGGAAAGGACTCACGTCAAGTTTCCTTTTAGCTCTAGAGCGTATCAGGAGGAGCTCCCACCCAGGCTATGAAAGCACGCTGTTGATGTAGAGAAGACTCGTTCCTTTCCCAGAGCCCTGCCTGCAGTGACTAGAGACCCGTCCTAAAACTGTTATTTAGGTAGCTTCAAGGCAGCATGAATGGAGCATTCAAAATGGGAAAGCAAGGTTTGTGCCATAAGGCCCTGTTTCCAGCGAACACGCAGCGTACCTCCTTGTGATTTCTACCAAGTATACACTCTAGCTACACACTGGTCCCTTCCTTGAATAAAGTTTATTTGGCACGGAGTTCTGCGTGTAGCCAACCGCCTCCCCCAAGGAACGCTCTTGCTAGGCTCTCGGGCTTAGCTTCTTCTAAAACCCTGCAGTGTAAGAGGAAGAACTGTGCTTTGTTTACAGCAGGAACGCAAGCCGAATTTCTCCTGTAAGGATGGGGTCTTAATGTATGACTTTGTGGAAGGAATGCGAAGCAGTTTTGGTTTCTCAGTGCCGCTCAGCCTAGGGCAATGAGGCAGATTGGCATTACATGTAGGACGTGAGAGAACACAGTTCCTGGAGCTGTTGGAGTGCTGAGGAAATCTAGCTCTCCCAGGGAAGAGTGCAGTGTGTTGCCCTACACTCAGCATACACTGAGTGACTGGGAAAGGATTCCGGGCCTGGAAGTTTCTTAGCAGCCTAGTGGAGCCTGCCGGTGCTCGGTGTTCGTGCAGGGAATAGGGTGCCCAGGAGAGGTCCTCCGTTTCCTGAAATGCTTACTAACGTTAAAGAAAGCAGACCTAAAGCTAATGCCTCAAGGACTCTGCTCCAAGCTTCCACTTCGGCAGGGCTGTTCAAGGCTTTACCTTGAGGAAAGGACTCACGTCAAGTTTCCTTTTAGCTCTAGAGCGTATCAGGAGGAGCTCCCACCCAGGCTATGAAAGCACGCTGTTGATGTAGAGAAGACTCGTTCCTTTCCCAGAGCCCTGCCTGCAGTGACTAGAGACCCGTCCTAAAACTGTTATTTAGGTAGCTTCAAGGCAGCATGAATGGAGCATTCAAAATGGGAAAGCAAGGTTTGTGCCATAAGGCCCTGTTTCCAGCGAACACGCAGCGTACCTCCTTGTGATTTCTACCAAGTATACACTCTAGCTACACACTGGTCCCTTCCTTGAATAAAGTTTATTTGGCACGGAGTTCTGCGTGTAGCCAACCGCCTCCCCCAAGGAACGCTCTTGCTAGGCTCTCGGGCTTAGCTTCTTCTAAAACCCTGCAGTGTAAGAGGAAGAACTGTGCTTTGTTTACAGCAGGAACGCAAGCCGAATTTCTCCTGTAAGGATGGGGTCTTAATGTATGACTTTGTGGAAGGAATGCGAAGCAGTTTTGGTTTCTCAGTGCCGCTCAGCCTAGGGCAATGAGGCAGATTGGCATTACATGTAGGACGTGAGAGAACACAGTTCCTGGAGCTGTTGGAGTGCTGAGGAAATCTAGCTCTCCCAGGGAAGAGTGCAGTGTGTTGCCCTACACTCAGCATACACTGAGTGACTGGGAAAGGATTCCGGGCCTGGAAGTTTCTTAGCAGCCTAGTGGAGCCTGCCGGTGCTCGGTGTTCGTGCAGGGAATAGGGTGTCCAGGAGAGGTCCTCCGTTTCCTGAAATGCTTACTAACGTTAAAGAAAGCAGACCTAAAGCTAATGCCTCAAGGACTCTGCTCCAAGCTTCCACTTCGGCAGGGCTGTTCAAGGCTTTACCTTGAGGAAAGGACTCACGTCAAGTTTCCTTTTAGCTCTAGAGCGTATCAGGAGGAGCTCCCACCCAGGCTATGAAAGCACGCTGTTGATGTAGAGAAGACTCGTTCCTTTCCCAGAGCCCTGCCTGCAGTGACTAGAGACCCGTCCTAAAACTGTTATTTAGGTAGCTTCAAGGCAGCATGAATGGAGCATTCAAAATGGGAAAGCAAGGTTTGTGCCATAAGGCCCTGTTTCCAGCGAACACGCAGCGTACCTCCTTGTGATTTCTACCAAGTATACACTCTAGCTACACACTGGTCCCTTCCTTGAATAAAGTTTATTTGGCACGGAGTTCTGCGTGTAGCCAACCGCCTCCCCCAAGGAACGCTCTTGCTAGGCTCTCGGGCTTAGCTTCTTCTAAAACCCTGCAGTGTAAGAGGAAGAACTGTGCTTTGTTTACAGCAGGAACGCAAGCCGAATTTCTCCTGTAAGGATGGGGTCTTAATGTATGACTTTGTGGAAGGAATGCGAAGCAGTTTTGGTTTCTCAGTGCCACTCAGCCTAGGGCAATGAGGCAGATTGGCATGACATGTAGGACGTGAGAGAACACAGTTCCTGGAGCTGTCGGAGTGCTGAGGAAATCTAGCTCTCCCAGGGAAGAGTGCAGTGTGTTGCCCTACACTCAGCATACACTGAGTGACTGGGAAAGGATTCCGGGCCTGGAAGTTTCTTAGCAGCCTAGTGGAGCCTGCCGGTGCTCGGTGTTCGTGCAGGGAGTAGGGTGCCCAGGCGAGGTCCTCCGTTTCCTGAAATGCTTACTAACGTTAAAGAAAGCAGACCTAAAGCTAATGCCTCAAGGACTCTGCTCCAAGCTTCCACTTCGGCAGGGCTATTCAAGGCTTTACCTTGAGGAAAGGACTCACGTCAAGTTTCCTTTTAGCTCTAGAGCGTATCAGGAGGAGCTCCCACCCAGGCTATGAAAGCACCCTGTTGATGTAGAGAACACTTGTTCCTTTCCCAGAGCCCTGCCTGCAGTGACTAGAGACCCGTCCTAAACTGTGATTTAGGTAGCTTCAAGGCAGCATGAATGGAGCACTCAAAATGGGAAAGCAAGGCTTGTGCCATAAGGCCCCCGTTTCCAGCGAACACGTAGCCTACCTCCATGTGATTTCTACCAAGTAAGTAGACACTCTAGCTACACACTGGTCCCTTCCTTGAATAAAGTTTATTTGGCATGGAGTTCTGCGTGTAGCCAAACGCCTCCCCCAAGGAGCGCTCTTGCTAGGCTATCGGGCTTAGCTTCTTCTAAAACCCTGCAGTGTAAGAGGAAGAACTGTGCTTTGGTTACAGCAGCAAGGCAAGCTGACTTTCTCCTGTAAGGATGGGGTCCTAAGGTATGACTTTGTAGAAGGAATGCAAAGCAGTTTTGGTTTCTCAGTGCCGCTCAGCCTAGGGCAATGAGGCAGATTTGCATGACATGTAGGACGTGAGAGAACACAGTTCCTGGAGCTGTTGGAGTGCTGAGGAAATCTAGCTCTCCCAGGGAAGAGTGCAGTGTGTTGCCCTACACTCAGCATACACTGAGTGACTGGGAAAGGATTCCGGGCCTGGAAGTTTCTTAGCAGCCTAGTGGAGCCTGCCGGTGCTCGGTGTTCGTGCAGGGAATAGGGTGCCCAGGCGAGGTCCTCCGTTTCCTGAAATGCTTACTAACGTTAAAGAAAGCACACCTAAAGCTAATGCCTCAAGGACTCTGCTCCAAGCTTCCACTTCGGCAGGGCTATTCAAGGCTTTACCTTGAGGAAAGGACTCACGTCAAGTTTCCTTTTAGCTCTAGAGCGTATCAGGAGGAGCTCCCACCCAGGCTATGAAAGCACCCTGTTGATGTAGAGAAGACTCGTTCCTTTCCCAGAGCCCTGCCTGCAGTGACTAGAGACCCGTCCTAAAACTGTGATTTAGGTAGCTTCAAGGCAGCATGAATGGAGCATTCAAAATGGGAAAGCAAGGCTTGTGCCATAAGGCCCTGTTTCCAGCGAACACGCAGCCTACCTCCTTGTGATTTCTACCAAGTATACACTCTAGCTACACACTGGTCCCTTCCTTGAATAAAGTTCATTTGGCACGGAGTTCTGCGTGTAGCCAACCGCCTCCCCCAAGGAACGCTCTTGCTAGGCTCTCGGGCTTAGCTTCTTCTAAAACCCTGCAGTGTAAGAGGAAGAACTGTGCTTTGTTTACAGCAGGAACGCAAGCCGAATTTCTCCTGTAAGGATGGGGTCTTAATGTATGACTTTGTGGAAGGAATGCGAAGCAGTTTTGGTTTCTCAGTGCCGCTCAGCCTAGGGCAATGAGGCAGATTGGCATGACATGTAGGACGTGAGAGAACACAGTTCCTGGAGCTGTCGGAGTGCTGAGGAAATCTAGCTCTCCCAGGGAAGAGTGCAGTGTGTTGCCCTACACTCAGCATACACTGAGTGACTGGGAAAGGATTCCGGGCCTGGAAGTTTCTTAGCAGCCTAGTGGAGCCTGCCGGTGCTCGGTGTTCGTGCAGGGAGTAGGGTGCCCAGGCGAGGTCCTCCGTTTCCTGAAATGCTTACTAACGTTAAAGAAAGCAGACCTAAAGCTAATGCCTCAAGGACTCTGCTCCAAGCTTCCACTTCGGCAGGGCTATTCAAGGCTTTACCTTGAGGAAAGGACTCACGTCAAGTTTCCTTTTAGCTCTAGAGCGTATCAGGAGGAGCTCCCACCCAGGCTATGAAAGCACCCTGTTGATGTAGAGAACACTTGTTCCTTTCCCAGAGCCCTGCCTGCAGTGACTAGAGACCCGTCCTAAACTGTGATTTAGGTAGCTTCAAGGCAGCATGAATGGAGCACTCAAAATGGGAAAGCAAGGCTTGTGCCATAAGGCCCCCGTTTCCAGCGAACACGTAGCCTACCTCCATGTGATTTCTACCAAGTAAGTAGACACTCTAGCTACACACTGGTCCCTTCCTTGAATAAAGTTTATTTGGCACGGAGTTCTGCATGTAGCCAAACGCCTCCCCCAAGGAGCGCTCTTGCTAGGCTATCGGGCTTAGCTTCTTCTAAAACCCTGCAGTGTAAGAGGAAGAACTGTGCTTTGGTTACAGCAGCAAGGCAAGCTGACTTTCTCCTGTAAGGATGGGGTCCTAAGGTATGACTTTGTAGAAGGAATGCAAAGCAGTTTTGGTTTCTCAGTGCCGCTCAGCCTAGGGCAATGAGGCAGATTTGCATGACATGTAGGACGTGAGAGAACACAGTTCCTGGAGCTGTTGGAGTGCTGAGGAAATCTAGCTCTCCCAGGGAAGAGTGCAGTGTGTTGCCCTACACTCAGCATACACTGAGTGACTGGGAAAGGATTCCGGGCCTGGAAGTTTCTTAGCAGCCTAGTGGAGCCTGCCGGTGCTCGGTGTTCGTGCAGGGAATAGGGTGCCCAGGAGAGGTCCTCCGTTTCCTGAAATGCTTACTAACGTTAAAGAAAGCAGACCTAAAGCTAATGCCTCAAGGACTCTGCTCCAAGCTTCCACTTCGGCAGGGCTATTCAAGGCTTTACCTTGAGGAAAGGACTCACGTCAAGTTTCCTTTTAGCTCTAGAGCGTATCAGGAGGAGCTCCCACCCAGGCTATGAAAGCACCCTGTTGATGTAGAGAAGACTCGTTCCTTTCCCAGAGCCCTGCCTGCAGTGACTAGAGACCCGTCCTAAAACTGTTATTTAGGTAGCATCAAGGCAGCATGAATGGAGCATTCAAAATGGGAAAGCAAGGCTTGTGCCATAAGGCCCTGTTTCCAGCGAACACGCAGCCTACCTCCTTGTGATTTCTACCAAGTATACACTCTAGCTACACACTGGTCCCTTCCTTGAATAAAGTTTATTTGGCACGGAGTTCTGCGTGTAGCCAACCGCCTCCCCCAAGGAACGCTCTTGCTAGGCTCTCGGGCTTAGCTTCTTCTAAAACCCTGCAGTGTAAGAGGAAGAACTGTGCTTTGTTTACAGCAGGAACGCAAGCCGAATTTCTCCTGTAAGGATGGGGTCTTAATGTATGACTTTGTGGAAGCAATGCGAAGCAGTTTTGGTTTCTCAGTGCCGCTCAGCCTAGGGCAATGAGGCAGATTTGCATGACATGTAGGACGTGAGAGAACACAGTTCCTGGAGCTGTCGGAGTGCTGAGGAAATCTAGCTCTCCCAGGGAAGAGTGCAGTGTGTTGCCCTACACTCAGCATACACTGAGTGACTGGGAAAGGATTCCGGGCCTGGAAGTTTCTTAGCAGCCTAGTGGAGCCTGCCGGTGCTCGGTGTTCGTGCAGGGAGTAGGGTGCCCAGGCGAGGTCCTCCGTTTCCTGAAATGCTTACTAACGTTAAAGAAAGCAGACCTAAAGCTAATGCCTCAAGGACTCTGCTCCAAGCTTCCACTTCGGCAGGGCTATTCAAGGCTTTACCTTGAGGAAAGGACTCACGTCAAGTTTCCTTTTAGCTCTAGAGCGTATCAGGAGGAGCTCCCACCCAGGCTATGAAAGCACCCTGTTGATGTAGAGAACACTTGTTCCTTTCCCAGAGCCCTGCCTGCAGTGACTAGAGACCCGTCCTAAACTGTGATTTAGGTAGCTTCAAGGCAGCATGAATGGAGCACTCAAAATGGGAAAGCAAGGCTTGTGCCATAAGGCCCCCGTTTCCAGCGAACACGTAGCCTACCTCCATGTGATTTCTACCAAGTAAGTAGACACTCTAGCTACACACTGGTCCCTTCCTTGAATAAAGTTTATTTGGCACGGAGTTCTGCGTGTAGCCAAACGCCTCCCCCAAGGAGCGCTCTTGCTAGGCTATCGGGCTTAGCTTCTTCTAAAACCCTGCAGTGTAAGAGGAAGAACTGTGCTTTGGTTACAGCAGCAAGGCAAGCTGACTTTCTCCTGTAAGGATGGGGTCCTAAGGTATGACTTTGTAGAAGGAATGCAAAGCAGTTTTGGTTTCTCAGTGCCGCTCAGCCTAGGGCAATGAGGCAGATTTGCATGACATGTAGGACGTGAGAGAACACAGTTCCTGGAGCTGTTGGAGTGCTGAGGAAATCTAGCTCTCCCAGGGAAGAGTGCAGTGTGTTGCCCTACACTCAGCATACACTGAGTGACTGGGAAAGGATTCCGGGCCTGGAAGTTTCTTAGCAGCCTAGTGGAGCCTGCCGGTGCTCGGTGTTCGTGCAGGGAATAGGGTGCCCAGGCGAGGTCCTCCGTTTCCTGAAATGCTTACTAACGTTAAAGAAAGCACACCTAAAGCTAATGCCTCAAGGACTCTGCTCCAAGCTTCCACTTCGGCAGGGCTGTTCAAGGCTTTACCTTGAGGAAAGGACTCACGTCAAGTTTCCTTTTAGCTCTAGAGCGTATCAGGAGGAGCTCCCACCCAGGCTATGAAAGCACCCTGTTGATGTAGAGAAGACTCGTTCCTTTCCCAGAGCCCTGCCTGCAGTGACTAGAGACCCGTCCTAAAACTGTGATTTAGGTAGCTTCAAGGCAGCATGAATGGAGCATTCAAAATGGGAAAGCAAGGCTTGTGCCATAAGGCCCTGTTTCCAGCGAACACGCAGCCTACCTCCTTGTGATTTCTACCAAGTATACACTCTAGCTACACACTGGTCCCTTCCTTGAATAAAGTTTATTTGGCACGGAGTTCTGCGTGTAGCCAACCGCCTCCCCCAAGGAACGCTCTTGCTAGGCTCTCGGGCTTAGCTTCTTCTAAAACCCTGCAGTGTAAGAGGAAGAACTGTGCTTTGTTTACAGCAGGAACGCAAGCCGAATTTCTCCTGTAAGGATGGGGTCTTAATGTATGACTTTGTGGAAGGAATGCGAAGCAGTTTTGGTTTCTCAGTGCCTCTCAGCCTAGGGCAATGAGGCAGATTGGCATGACATGTAGGACGTGAGAGAACACAGTTCCTGGAGCTGTCGGAGTGCTGAGGAAATCTAGCTCTCCCAGGGAAGAGTGCAGTGTGTTGCCCTACACTCAGCATACACTGAGTGACTGGGAAAGGATTCCGGGCCTGGAAGTTTCTTAGCAGCCTAGTGGAGCCTGCCGGTGCTCGGTGTTCGTGCAGGGAGTAGGGTGCCCAGGCGAGGTCCTCCGTTTCCTGAAATGCTTACTAACGTTAAAGAAAGCAGACCTAAAGCTAATGCCTCAAGGACTCTGCTCCAAGCTTCCACTTCGGCAGGGCTATTCAAGGCTTTACCTTGAGGAAAGGACTCACGTCAAGTTTCCTTTTAGCTCTAGAGCGTATCAGGAGGAGCTCCCACCCAGGCTATGAAAGCACCCTGTTGATGTAGAGAACACTTGTTCCTTTCCCAGAGCCCTGCCTGCAGTGACTAGAGACCCGTCCTAAACTGTGATTTAGGTAGCTTCAAGGCAGCATGAATGGAGCACTCAAAATGGGAAAGCAAGGCTTGTGCCATAAGGCCCCCGTTTCCAGCGAACACGTAGCCTACCTCCATGTGATTTCTACCAAGTAAGTAGACACTCTAGCTACACACTGGTCCCTTCCTTGAATAAAGTTTATTTGGCACGGAGTTCTGCGTGTAGCCAAACGCCTCCCCCAAGGAGCGCTCTTGCTAGGCTATCGGGCTTAGCTTCTTCTAAAACCCTGCAGTGTAAGAGGAAGAACTGTGCTTTGGTTACAGCAGCAAGGCAAGCTGACTTTCTCCTGTAAGGATGGGGTCCTAAGGTATGACTTTGTAGAAGGAATGCAAAGCAGTTTTGGTTTCTCAGTGCCGCTCAGCCTAGGGCAATGAGGCAGATTTGCATGACATGTAGGACGTGAGAGAAAACAGTTCCTGGAGCTGTTGGAGTGCTGAGGAAATCTAGCTCTCCCAGGGAAGAGTGCAGTGTGTTGCCCTACACTCAGCATACACTGAGTGACTGGGAAAGGATTCCGGGCCTGGAAGTTTCTTAGCAGCCTAGTGGAGCCTGCCGGTGCTCGGTGTTCGTGCAGGGAATAGGGTGCCCAGGAGAGGTCCTCCGTTTCCTGAAATGCTTACTAACGTTAAAGAAAGCAGACCTAAAGCTAATGCCTCAAGGACTCTGCTCCAAGCTTCCACTTCGGCAGGGCTATTCAAGGCTTTACCTTGAGGAAAGGACTCACGTCAAGTTTCCTTTTAGCTCTAGAGCGTATCAGGAGGAGCTCCCACCCAGGCTATGAAAGCACCCTGTTGATGTAGAGAAGACTCGTTCCTTTCCCAGAGCCCTGCCTGCAGTGACTAGAGACCCGTCCTAAAACTGTTATTTAGGTAGCTTCAAGGCAGCATGAATGGAGCATTCAAAATGGGAAAGCAAGGCTTGTGCCATAAGGCCCTGTTTCCAGCGAACACGCAACCTACCTCCTTGTGATTTCTACCAAGTATACACTCTAGCTACACACTGGTCCCTTCCTTGAATAAAGTTTATTTGGCACGGAGTTCTGCGTGTAGCCAACCGCCTCCCCCAAGGAACGCTCTTGCTAGGCTCTCGGGCTTAGCTTCTTCTAAAACCCTGCAGTGTAAGAGGAAGAACTGTGCTTTGTTTACAGCAGGAACGCAAGCCGAATTTCTCCTGTAAGGATGGGGTCTTAATGTATGACTTTGTGGAAGCAATGCGAAGCAGTTTTGGTTTCTCAGTGCCGCTCAGCCTAGGGCAATGAGGCAGATTGGCATGACATGTAGGACGTGAGAGAACACAGTTCCTGGAGCTGTTGGAGTGCTGAGGAAATCTAGCTCTCCCAGGGAAGAGTGCAGTGTGTTGCCCTACACTCAGCATACACTGAGTGACTGGGAAAGGATTCCGGGCCTGGAAGTTTCTTAGCAGCCTAGTGGAGCCTGCCGGTGCTCGGTGTTCGTGCAGGGAATAGGGTCCCCAGGAGAGGTCCTCCGTTTCCTGAAATGCTTACTAACGTTAAAGAAAGCACACCTAAAGCTAATGCCTCAAGGACTCTGCTCCAAGCTTCCACTTTGGCAGGGCTATTCAAGGCTTTACCTTGAGGAAAGGACTCACGTCAAGTTTCCTTTTAGCTCTAGAGCGTATCAGGAGGAGCTCCCACCCAGGCTATGAAAGCACCCTGTTGATGTAGAGAAGACTCGTTCCTTTCCCAGAGCCCTGCCTGCAGTGACTAGAGACCCGTCCTAAAACTGTGATTTAGGTAGCTTCAAGGCAGCATGAATGGAGCATTCAAAATGGGAAAGCAAGGCTTGTGCCATAAGGCCCTGTTTCCAGCGAACACGCAGCCTACCTCCTTGTGATTTCTACCAAGTATACACTCTAGCTACACACTGGTCCCTTCCTTGAATAAAGTTTATTTGGCACGGAGTTCTGCGTGTAGCCAACCGCCTCCCCCAAGGAACGCTCTTGCTAGGCTCTCGGGCTTAGCTTCTTCTAAAACCCTGCAGTGTAAGAGGAAGAACTGTGCTTTGTTTACAGCAGGAACGCAAGCCGAATTTCTCCTGTAAGGATGGGGTCTTAATGTATGACTTTGTGGAAGGAATGCGAAGCAGTTTTGGTTTCTCAGTGCCTCTCAGCCTAGGGCAATGAGGCAGATTGGCATGACATGTAGGACGTGAGAGAACACAGTTCCTGGAGCTGTCGGAGTGCTGAGGAAATCTAGCTCTCCCAGGGAAGAGTGCAGTGTGTTGCCCTACACTCAGCATACACTGAGTGACTGGGAAAGGATTCCGGGCCTGGAAGTTTCTTAGCAGCCTAGTGGAGCCTGCCGGTGCTCGGTGTTCGTGCAGGGAGTAGGGTGCCCAGGCGAGGTCCTCCGTTTCCTGAAATGCTTACTAACGTTAAAGAAAGCAGACCTAAAGCTAATGCCTCAAGGACTCTGCTCCAAGCTTCCACTTCGGCAGGGCTATTCAAGGCTTTACCTTGAGGAAAGGACTCACGTCAAGTTTCCTTTTAGCTCTAGAGCGTATCAGGAGGAGCTCCCACCCAGGCTATGAAAGCACCCTGTTGATGTAGAGAACACTTGTTCCTTTCCCAGAGCCCTGCCTGCAGTGACTAGAGACCCGTCCTAAACTGTGATTTAGGTAGCTTCAAGGCAGCATGAATGGAGCACTCAAAATGGGAAAGCAAGGCTTGTGCCATAAGGCCCCCGTTTCCAGCGAACACGTAGCCTACCTCCATGTGATTTCTACCAAGTAAGTAGACACTCTAGCTACACACTGGTCCCTTCCTTGAATAAAGTTTATTTGGCACGGAGTTCTGCGTGTAGCCAAACGCCTCCCCCAAGGAGCGCTCTTGCTAGGCTATCGGGCTTAGCTTCTTCTAAAACCCTGCAGTGTAAGAGGAAGAACTGTGCTTTGGTTACAGCAGCAAGGCAAGCTGACTTTCTCCTGTAAGGATGGGGTCCTAAGGTATGACTTTGTAGAAGGAATGCAAAGCAGTTTTGGTTTCTCAGTGCCGCTCAGCCTAGGGCAATGAGGCAGATTTGCATGACATGTAGGACGTGAGAGAAAACAGTTCCTGGAGCTGTTGGAGTGCTGAGGAAATCTAGCTCTCCCAGGGAAGAGTGCAGTGTGTTGCCCTACACTCAGCATACACTGAGTGACTGGGAAAGGATTCCGGGCCTGGAAGTTTCTTAGCAGCCTAGTGGAGCCTGCCGGTGCTCGGTGTTCGTGCAGGGAATAGGGTGCCCAGGAGAGGTCCTCCGTTTCCTGAAATGCTTACTAACGTTAAAGAAAGCAGACCTAAAGCTAATGCCTCAAGGACTCTGCTCCAAGCTTCCACTTCGGCAGGGCTATTCAAGGCTTTACCTTGAGGAAAGGACTCACGTCAAGTTTCCTTTTAGCTCTAGAGCGTATCAGGAGGAGCTCCCACCCAGGCTATGAAAGCACCCTGTTGATGTAGAGAAGACTCGTTCCTTTCCCAGAGCCCTGCCTGCAGTGACTAGAGACCCGTCCTAAAACTGTTATTTAGGTAGCTTCAAGGCAGCATGAATGGAGCATTCAAAATGGGAAAGCAAGGCTTGTGCCATAAGGCCCTGTTTCCAGCGAACACGCAACCTACCTCCTTGTGATTTCTACCAAGTATACACTCTAGCTACACACTGGTCCCTTCCTTGAATAAAGTTTATTTGGCACGGAGTTCTGCGTGTAGCCAACCGCCTCCCCCAAGGAACGCTCTTGCTAGGCTCTCGGGCTTAGCTTCTTCTAAAACCCTGCAGTGTAAGAGGAAGAACTGTGCTTTGTTTACAGCAGGAACGCAAGCCGAATTTCTCCTGTAAGGATGGGGTCTTAATGTATGACTTTGTGGAAGCAATGCGAAGCAGTTTTGGTTTCTCAGTGCCGCTCAGCCTAGGGCAATGAGGCAGATTGGCATGACATGTAGGACGTGAGAGAACACAGTTCCTGGAGCTGTTGGAGTGCTGAGGAAATCTAGCTCTCCCAGGGAAGAGTGCAGTGTGTTGCCCTACACTCAGCATACACTGAGTGACTGGGAAAGGATTCCGGGCCTGGAAGTTTCTTAGCAGCCTAGTGGAGCCTGCCGGTGCTCGGTGTTCGTGCAGGGAATAGGGTCCCCAGGAGAGGTCCTCCGTTTCCTGAAATGCTTACTAACGTTAAAGAAAGCACACCTAAAGCTAATGCCTCAAGGACTCTGCTCCAAGCTTCCACTTTGGCAGGGCTATTCAAGGCTTTACCTTGAGGAAAGGACTCACGTCAAGTTTCCTTTTAGCTCTAGAGCGTATCAGGAGGAGCTCCCACCCAGGCTATGAAAGCACCCTGTTGATGTAGAGAAGACTCGTTCCTTTCCCAGAGCCCTGCCTGCAGTGACTAGAGACCCGTCCTAAAACTGTGATTTAGGTAGCTTCAAGGCAGCATGAATGGAGCATTCAAAATGGGAAAGCAAGGCTTGTGCCATAAGGCCCTGTTTCCAGCGAACACGCAGCCTACCTCCTTGTGATTTCTACCAAGTATACACTCTAGCTACACACTGGTCCCTTCCTTGAATAAAGTTTATTTGGCACGGAGTTCTGCGTGTAGCCAACCGCCTCCCCCAAGGAACGCTCTTGCTAGGCTCTCGGGCTTAGCTTCTTCTAAAACCCTGCAGTGTAAGAGGAAGAACTGTGCTTTGTTTACAGCAGGAACGCAAGCCGAATTTCTCCTGTAAGGATGGGGTCTTAATGTATGACTTTGTGGAAGGAATGCGAAGCAGTTTTGGTTTCTCAGTGCCGCTCAGCCTAGGGCAATGAGGCAGATTTGCATGACATGTAGGACGTGAGAGAACACAGTTCCTGGAGCTGTCGGAGTGCTGAGGAAATCTAGCTCTCCCAGGGAAGAGTGCAGTGTGTTGCCCTACACTCAGCATACACTGAGTGACTGGGAAAGGATTCCGGGCCTGAAGTTTCTTAGAAGCCTAGTGGAGCCTGCCGGTGCTCGGTGTTCGTGCATGGAGTAGGGTGCCCAGGCGAGGTCCTCCGTTTCCTGAAATGCTTACTAACGTTAAAGAAAGCAGACCTAAAGCTAATGCCTCAAGGACTCTGCTCCAAGCTTCCACTTCGGCAGGGCTATTCAAGGCTTTACCTTGAGGAAAGGACTCACGTCAAGTTTCCTTTTAGCTCTAGAGCGTATCAGGAGGAGCTCCCACCCAGGCTATGAAAGCACCCTGTTGATGTAGAGAACACTTGTTCCTTTCCCAGAGCCCTGCCTGCAGTGACTAGAGACCCGTCCTAAACTGTGATTTAGGTAGCTTCAAGGCAGCATGAATGGAGCACTCAAAATGGGAAAGCAAGGCTTGTGCCATAAGGCCCCCGTTTCCAGCGAACACGTAGCCTACCTCCATGTGATTTCTACCAAGTAAGTAGACACTCTAGCTACACACTGGTCCCTTCCTTGAATAAAGTTTATTTGGCACGGAGTTCTGCGTGTAGCCAAACGCCTCCCCCAAGGAGCGCTCTTGCTAGGCTATCGGGCTTAGCTTCTTCTAAAACCCTGCAGTGTAAGAGGAAGAACTGTGCTTTGGTTACAGCAGCAAGGCAAGCTGACTTTCTCCTGTAAGGATGGGGTCCTAAGGTATGACTTTGTAGAAGGAATGCAAAGCAGTTTTGGTTTCTCAGTGCCGCTCAGCCTAGGGCAATGAGGCAGATTGGCATGACATGTAGGACGTGAGAGAACACAGTTCCTGGAGCTGTCGGAGTGCTGAGGAAATCTAGCTCTCCCAGGGAAGAGTGCAGTGTGTTGCCCTACACTCAGCATACACTGAGTGACTGGGAAAGGATTCCGGGCCTGGAAGTTTCTTAGCAGCCTAGTGGAGCCTGCCGGTGCTCGGTGTTCGTGCAGGGAATAGGGTGCCCAGGAGAGGTCCTCCGTTTCCTGAAATGCTTACTAACGTTAAAGAAAGCACACCTAAAGCTAATGCCTCAAGGACTCTGCTCCAAGCTTCCACTTCGGCAGGGCTATTCAAGGCTTTACCTTGAGGAAAGGACTCACGTCAAGTTTCCTTTTAGCTCTAGAGCGTATCAGGAGGAGCTCCCACCCAGGCTATGAAAGCACCCTGTTGATGTAGAGAAGACTCGTTCCTTTCCCAGAGCCCTGCCTGCAGTGACTAGAGACCCGTCCTAAAACTGTGATTTAGGTAGCTTCAAGGCCGCATGAATGGAGCATTCAAAATGGGAAAGCAAGGCTTGTGCCATAAGGCCCTGTTTCCAGCGAACACGCAGCCTACCTCCTTGTGATTTCTACCATGTATACACTCTAGCTACACACTGGTCCCTTCCTTGAATAAAGTTTATTTGGCACGGAGTTCTGCGTGTGGCCAACCGCCTCCCCCAAGGAGCGCTCTTGCTAGGCTATCGGGCTTAGCTTCTTCTAAAACCCTGCAGTGTAAGAGGAAGAACTGTGCTTTGTTTACAGCAGGAACGCAAGCCGAATTTCTCCTGTAAGGATGGGGTCTTAATGTATGACTTTGTGGAAGGAATGCGAAGCAGTTTTGGTTTCTCAGTGCCGCTCAGCCTAGGGCAATGAGGCAGATTGGCATGACATGTAGGACGTGAGAGAACACAGTTCCTGGAGCTGTCGGAGTGCTGAGGAAATCTAGCTCTCCCAGGGAAGAGTGCAGTGTGTTGCCCTACACTCAGCATACACTGAGTGACTGGGAAAGGATTCCGGGCCTGGAAGTTTCTTAGCAGCCTAGTGGAGCCTGCCGGTGCTCGGTGTTCGTGCAGGGAGTAGGGTGCCCAGGCGAGGTCCTCCGTTTCCTGAAATGCTTACTAACGTTAAAGAAAGCAGACCTAAAGCTAATGCCTCAAGGACTCTGCTCCAAGCTTCCACTTCGGCAGGGCTGTTCAAGGCTTTACCTTGAGGAAAGGACTCACGTCAAGTTTCCTTTTAGCTCTAGAGCGTATCAGGAGGAGCTCCCACCCAGGCTATGAAAGCACCCTGTTGATGTAGAGAACACTTGTTCCTTTCCCAGAGCCCTGCCTGCAGTGACTAGAGACCCGTCCTAAACTGTGATTTAGGTAGCTTCAAGGCAGCATGAATGGAGCACTCAAAATGGGAAAGCAAGGCTTGTGCCATAAGGCCCCCGTTTCCAGCGAACACGTAGCCTACCTCCATGTGATTTCTACCAAGTAAGTAGACACTCTAGCTACACACTGGTCCCTTCCTTGAATAAAGTTTATTTGGCACGGAGTTCTGCATGTAGCCAAACGCCTCCCCCAAGGAGCGCTCTTGCTAGGCTATCGGGCTTAGCTTCTTCTAAAACCCTGCAGTGTAAGAGGAAGAACTGTGCTTTGGTTACAGCAACAAGGCAAGCTGACTTTCTCCTGTAAGGATGGGGTCCTAAGGTATGACTTTGTAGAAGGAATGCAAAGCAGTTTTGGTTTCTCAGTGCCGCTCAGCCTAGGGCAATGAGGCAGATTTGCATGACATGTAGGACGTGAGAGAACACAGTTCCTGGAGCTGTTGGAGTGCTGAGGAAATCTAGCTCTCCCAGGGAAGAGTGCAGTGTGTTGCCCTACACTCAGCATACACTGAGTGACTGGGAAAGGATTCCGGGCCTGGAAGTTTCTTAGCAGCCTAGTGGAGCCTGCCGGTGCTCGGTGTTCGTGCAGGGAATAGGGTGCCCAGGAGAGGTCCTCCGTTTCCTGAAATGCTTACTAACGTTAAAGAAAGCAGACCTAAAGCTAATGCCTCAAGGACTCTGCTCCAAGCTTCCACTTCGGCAGGGCTGTTCAAGGCTTTACCTTGAGGAAAGGACTCACGTCAAGTTTCCTTTTAGCTCTAGAGCGTATCAGGAGGAGCTCCCACCCAGGCTATGAAAGCACCCTGTTGATGTAGAGAAGACTCGTTCCTTTCCCAGAGCCCTGCCTGCAGTGACTAGAGACCCGTCCTAAAACTGTGATTTAGGTAGCTTCAAGGCAGCATGAATGGAGCATTCAAAATGGGAAAGCAAGGCTTGTGCCATAAGGCCCTGTTTCCAGCGAACACGCAGCCTACCTCCTTGTGATTTCTACCAAGTATACACTCTAGCTACACACTGGTCCCTTCCTTGAATAAAGTTTATTTGGCACGGAGTTCTGCGTGTAGCCAACCGCCTCCCCCAAGGAACGCTCTTGCTAGGCTCTCGGGCTTAGCTTCTTCTAAAACCCTGCAGTGTAAGAGGAAGAACTGTGCTTTGTTTACAGCAGGAACGCAAGCCGAATTTCTCCTGTAAGGATGGGGTCTTAATGTATGACTTTGTGGAAGGAATGCGAAGCAGTTTTGGTTTCTCAGTGCCGCTCAGCCTAGGGCAATGAGGCAGATTTGCATGACATGTAGGACGTGAGAGAACACAGTTCCTGGAGCTGTCGGAGTGCTGAGGAAATCTAGCTCTCCCAGGGAAGAGTGCAGTGTGTTGCCCTACACTCAGCATACACTGAGTGACTGGGAAAGGATTCCGGGCCTGGAAGTTTCTTAGCAGCCTAGTGGAGCCTGCCGGTGCTCGGTGTTCGTGCAGGGAGTAGGGTGCCCAGGCGAGGTCCTCCGTTTCCTGAAATGCTTACTAACGTTAAAGAAAGCAGACCTAAAGCTAATGCCTCAAGGACTCTGCTCCAAGCTTCCACTTCGGCAGGGCTATTCAAGGCTTTACCTTGAGGAAAGGACTCACGTCAAGTTTCCTTTTAGCTCTAGAGCGTATCAGGAGGAGCTCCCACCCAGGCTATGAAAGCACCCTGTTGATGTAGAGAACACTTGTTCCTTTCCCAGAGCCCTGCCTGCAGTGACTAGAGACCCGTCCTAAACTGTGATTTAGGTAGCTTCAAGGCAGCATGAATGGAGCACTCAAAATGGGAAAGCAAGGCTTGTGCCATAAGGCCCCCGTTTCCAGCGAACACGTAGCCTACCTCCATGTGATTTCTACCAAGTAAGTAGACACTCTAGCTACACACTGGTCCCTTCCTTGAATAAAGTTTATTTGGCACGGAGTTCTGCGTGTAGCCAAACGCCTCCCCCAAGGAGCGCTCTTGCTAGGCTATCGGGCTTAGCTTCTTCTAAAACCCTGCAGTGTAAGAGGAAGAACTGTGCTTTGGTTACAGCAGCAAGGCAAGCTGACTTTCTCCTGTAAGGATGGGGTCCTAAGGTATGACTTTGTAGAAGGAATGCAAAGCAGTTTTGGTTTCTCAGTGCCGCTCAGCCTAGGGCAATGAGGCAGATTTGCATGACATGTAGGACGTGAGAGAACACAGTTCCTGGAGCTGTTGGAGTGCTGAGGAAATCTAGCTCTCCCAGGGAAGAGTGCAGTGTGTTGCCCTACACTCAGCATACACTGAGTGACTGGGAAAGGATTCCGGGCCT
Source organism: Balaenoptera borealis (assembly GCF_965194805.1). Taxonomy (NCBI): domain Eukaryota; kingdom Metazoa; phylum Chordata; class Mammalia; order Artiodactyla; family Balaenopteridae; genus Balaenoptera; species Balaenoptera borealis. Next base: position 197,305 of record NW_028123384.1, read on the forward strand.
GGAAGTTTCTTAGCAGCCTAGTGGAGCCTGCCGGTGCTCGGTGTTCGTGCAGGGAATAGGGTGCCCAGGCGAGGTCCTCCGTTTCCTGAAATGCTTACTAACGTTAAAGAAAGCACACCTAAAGCTAATGCCTCAAGGACTCTGCTCCAAGCTTCCACTTCGGCAGGGCTATTCAAGGCTTTACCTTGAGGAAAGGACTCACGTCAAGTTTCCTTTTAGCTCTAGAGCGTATCAGGAGGAGCTCCCACCCAGGCTATGAAAGCACCCTGTTGATGTAGAGAAGACTCGTTCCTTTCCCAGAGCCCTGCCTGCAGTGACTAGAGACCCGTCCTAAAACTGTGATTTAGGTAGCTTCAAGGCAGCATGAATGGAGCATTCAAAATGGGAAAGCAAGGCTTGTGCCATAAGGCCCTGTTTCCAGCGAACACGCAGCCTACCTCCTTGTGATTTCTACCAAGTATACACTCTAGCTACACACTGGTCCCTTCCTTGAATAAAGTTTATTTGGCACGGAGTTCTGCGTGTAGCCAACCGCCTCCCCCAAGGAACGCTCTTGCTAGGCTCTCGGGCTTAGCTTCCTCTAAAACCCTGCAGTGTAAGAGGAAGAACTGTGCTTTGTTTACAGCAGGAACGCAAGCCGAATTTCTCCTGTAAGGATGGGGTCTTAATGTATGACTTTGTGGAAGGAATGCGAAGCAGTTTTGGTTTCTCAGTGCCGCTCAGCCTAGGGCAATGAGGCAGATTGGCATGACATGTAGGACGTGAGAGAACACAGTTCCTGGAGCTGTCGGAGTGCTGAGGAAATCTAGCTCTCCCAGGGAAGAGTGCAGTGTGTTGCCCTACACTCAGCATACACTGAGTGACTGGGAAAGGATTCCGGGCCTGAAGTTTCTTAGAAGCCTAGTGGAGCCTGCCGGTGCTCGGTGTTCGTGCATGGAGTAGGGTGCCCAGGCGAGGTCCTCCGTTTCCTGAAATGCTTACTAACGTTAAAGAAAGCAGACCTAAAGCTAATGCCTCAAGGACTCTGCTCCAAGCTTCCACTTCGGCAGGGCTATTCAAGGCTTTACCTTGAGGAAAGGACTCACGTCAAGTTTCCTTTTAGCTCTAGAGCGTATCAGGAGGAGCTCCCACCCAGGCTATGAAAGCACCCTGTTGATGTAGAGAACACTTGTTCCTTTCCCAGAGCCCTGCCTGCAGTGACTAGAGACCCGTCCTAAACTGTGATTTAGGTAGCTTCAAGGCAGCATGAATGGAGCACTCAAAATGGGAAAGCAAGGCTTGTGCCATAAGGCCCCCGTTTCCAGCGAACACGTAGCCTACCTCCATGTGATTTCTACCAAGTAAGTAGACACTCTAGCTACACACTGGTCCCTTCCTTGAATAAAGTTTATTTGGCACGGAGTTCTGCGTGTAGCCAAACGCCTCCCCCAAGGAGCGCTCTTGCTAGGCTATCGGGCTTAGCTTCTTCTAAAACCCTGCAGTGTAAGAGGAAGAACTGTGCTTTGGTTACAGCAGCAAGGCAAGCTGACTTTCTCCTGTAAGGATGGGGTCCTAAGGTATGACTTTGTAGAAGGAATGCAAAGCAGTTTTGGTTTCTCAGTGCCGCTCAGCCTAGGGCAATGAGGCAGATTGGCATGACATGTAGGACGTGAGAGAACACAGTTCCTGGAGCTGTTGGAGTGCTGAGGAAATCTAGCTCTCCCAGGGAAGAGTGCAGTGTGTTGCCCTACACTCAGCATACACTGAGTGACTGGGAAAGGATTCCGGGCCTGGAAGTTTCTTAGCAGCCTAGTGGAGCCTGCCGGTGCTCGGTGTTCGTGCAGGGAATAGGGTGCCCAGGAGAGGTCCTCCGTTTCCTGAAATGCTTACTAACGTTAAAGAAAGCACACCTAAAGCTAATGCCTCAAGGACTCTGCTCCAAGCTTCCACTTCGGCAGGGCTATTCAAGGCTTTACCTTGAGGAAAGGACTCACGTCAAGTTTCCTTTTAGCTCTAGAGCGTATCAGGAGGAGCTCCCACCCAGGCTATGAAAGCACCCTGTTGATGTAGAGAAGACTCGTTCCTTTCCCAGAGCCCTGCCTGCAGTGACTAGAGACCCGTCCTAAAACTGTGATTTAGGTAGCTTCAAGGCCGCATGAATGGAGCATTCAAAATGGGAAAGCAAGGCTTGTGCCATAAGGCCCTGTTTCCAGCGAACACGCAGCCTACCTCCTTGTGATTTCTACCAAGTATACACTCTAGCTACACACTGGTCCCTTCCTTGAATAAAGTTTATTTGGCACGGAGTTCTGCGTGTAGCCAACCGCCTCCCCCAAGGAGCGCTCTTGCTAGGCTATCGGGCTTAGCTTCTTCTAAAACCCTGCAGTGTAAGAGGAAGAACTGTGCTTTGTTTACAGCAGGAACGCAAGCCGAATTTCTCCTGTAAGGATGGGGTCTTAATGTATGACTTTGTGGAAGCAATGCGAAGCAGTTTTGGTTTCTCAGTGCCGCTCAGCCTAGGGCAATGAGGCAGATTGGCATGACATGTAGGACGTGAGAGAACACAGTTCCTGGAGCTGTCGGAGTGCTGAGGAAATCTAGCTCTCCCAGGGAAGAGTGCAGTGTGTTGCCCTACACTCAGCATACACTGAGTGACTGGGAAAGGATTCCGGGCCTGGAAGTTTCTTAGCAGCCTAGTGGAGCCTGCCGGTGCTCGGTGTTCGTGCAGGGAATAGGGTGCACAGGCGAGGTCCTCCGTTTCCTGAAATGCTTACTAACGTTAAAGAAAGCAGACCTAAAGCTAATGCCTCAAGGACTCTGCTCCAAGCTTCCACTTCGGCAGGGCTGTTCAAGGCTTTACCTTGAGGAAAGGACTCACGTCAAGTTTCCTTTTAGCTCTAGAGCGTATCAGGAGGAGCTCCCACCCAGGCTATGAAAGCACCCTGTTGATGTAGAGAACACTTGTTCCTTTCCCAGAGCCCTGCCTGCAGTGACTAGAGACCCGTCCTAAACTGTGATTTAGGTAGCTTCAAGGCAGCATGAATGGAGCACTCAAAATGGGAAAGCAAGGCTTGTGCCATAAGGCCCCCGTTTCCAGCGAACACGTAGCCTACCTCCATGTGATTTCTACCAAGTAAGTAGACACTCTAGCTACACACTGGTCCCTTCCTTGAATAAAGTTTATTTGGCACGGAGTTCTGCATGTAGCCAAACGCCTCCCCCAAGGAGCGCTCTTGCTAGGCTATCGGGCTTAGCTTCTTCTAAAACCCTGCAGTGTAAGAGGAAGAACTGTGCTTTGGTTACAGCAACAAGGCAAGCTGACTTTCTCCTGTAAGGATGGGGTCCTAAGGTATGACTTTGTAGAAGGAATGCAAAGCAGTTTTGGTTTCTCAGTGCCGCTCAGCCTAGGGCAATGAGGCAGATTTGCATGACATGTAGGACGTGAGAGAACACAGTTCCTGGAGCTGTTGGAGTGCTGAGGAAATCTAGCTCTCCCAGGGAAGAGTGCAGTGTGTTGCCCTACACTCAGCATACACTGAGTGACTGGGAAAGGATTCCGGGCCTGGAAGTTTCTTAGCAGCCTAGTGGAGCCTGCCGGTGCTCGGTGTTCGTGCAGGGAATAGGGTGCCCAGGAGAGGTCCTCCGTTTCCTGAAATGCTTACTAACGTTAAAGAAAGCAGACCTAAAGCTAATGCCTCAAGGACTCTGCTCCAAGCTTCCACTTCGGCAGGGCTGTTCAAGGCTTTACCTTGAGGAAAGGACTCACGTCAAGTTTCCTTTTAGCTCTAGAGCGTATCAGGAGGAGCTCCCACCCAGGCTATGAAAGCACGCTGTTGATGTAGAGAAGACTCGTTCCTTTCCCAGAGCCCTGCCTGCAGTCACTAGAGACCCGTCCTAAAACTGTGATTTAGGTAGCTTCAAGGCAGCATGAATGGAGCATTCAAAATGGGAAAGCAAGGCTTGTGCCATAAGGCCCTGTTTCCAGCGAACACGCAGCCTACCTCCTTGTGATTTCTACCAAGTATACACTCTAGCTACACACTGGTCCCTTCCTTGAATAAAGTTTATTTGGCACGGAGTTCTGCGTGTAGCCAACCGCCTCCCCCAAGGAACGCTCTTGCTAGGCTCTCGGGCTTAGCTTCTTCTAAAACCCTGCAGTGTAAGAGGAAGAACTGTGCTTTGTTTACAGCAGGAACGCAAGCCGAATTTCTCCTGTAAGGATGGGGTCTTAATGTATGACTTTGTGGAAGGAATGCGAAGCAGTTTTGGTTTCTCAGTGCCGCTCAGCCTAGGGCAATGAGGCAGATTTGCATGACATGTAGGACGTGAGAGAACACAGTTCCTGGAGCTGTCGGAGTGCTGAGGAAATCTAGCTCTCCCAGGGAAGAGTGCAGTGTGTTGCCCTACACTCAGCATACACTGAGTGACTGGGAAAGGATTCCGGGCCTGGAAGTTTCTTAGCAGCCTAGTGGAGCCTGCCGGTGCTCGGTGTTCGTGCAGGGAGTAGGGTGCCCAGGCGAGGTCCTCCGTTTCCTGAAATGCTTACTAACGTTAAAGAAAGCAGACCTAAAGCTAATGCCTCAAGGACTCTGCTCCAAGCTTCCACTTCGGCAGGGCTATTCAAGGCTTTACCTTGAGGAAAGGACTCACGTCAAGTTTCCTTTTAGCTCTAGAGCGTATCAGGAGGAGCTCCCACCCAGGCTATGAAAGCACCCTGTTGATGTAGAGAACACTTGTTCCTTTCCCAGAGCCCTGCCTGCAGTGACTAGAGACCCGTCCTAAACTGTGATTTAGGTAGCTTCAAGGCAGCATGAATGGAGCACTCAAAATGGGAAAGCAAGGCTTGTGCCATAAGGCCCCCGTTTCCAGCGAACACGTAGCCTACCTCCATGTGATTTCTACCAAGTAAGTAGACACTCTAGCTACACACTGGTCCCTTCCTTGAATAAAGTTTATTTGGCACGGAGTTCTGCGTGTAGCCAAACGCCTCCCCCAAGGAGCGCTCTTGCTAGGCTATCGGGCTTAGCTTCTTCTAAAACCCTGCAGTGTAAGAGGAAGAACTGTGCTTTGGTTACAGCAGCAAGGCAAGCTGACTTTCTCCTGTAAGGATGGGGTCCTAAGGTATGACTTTGTAGAAGGAATGCAAAGCAGTTTTGGTTTCTCAGTGCCGCTCAGCCTAGGGCAATGAGGCAGATTTGCATGACATGTAGGACGTGAGAGAACACAGTTCCTGGAGCTGTTGGAGTGCTGAGGAAATCTAGCTCTCCCAGGGAAGAGTGCAGTGTGTTGCCCTACACTCAGCATACACTGAGTGACTGGGAAAGGATTCCGGGCCTGGAAGTTTCTTAGCAGCCTAGTGGAGCCTGCCGGTGCTCGGTGTTCGTGCAGGGAATAGGGTGCCCAGGCGAGGTCCTCCGTTTCCTGAAATGCTTACTAACGTTAAAGAAAGCACACCTAAAGCTAATGCCTCAAGGACTCTGCTCCAAGCTTCCACTTCGGCAGGGCTATTCAAGGCTTTACCTTGAGGAAAGGACTCACGTCAAGTTTCCTTTTAGCTCTAGAGCGTATCAGGAGGAGCTCCCACCCAGGCTATGAAAGCACCCTGTTGATGTAGAGAAGACTCGTTCCTTTCCCAGAGCCCTGCCTGCAGTGACTAGAGACCCGTCCTAAAACTGTGATTTAGGTAGCTTCAAGGCAGCATGAATGGAGCATTCAAAATGGGAAAGCAAGGCTTGTGCCATAAGGCCCTGTTTCCAGCGAACACGCAGCCTACCTCCTTGTGATTTCTACCAAGTATACACTCTAGCTACACACGGGTCCCTTCCTTGAATAAAGTTTATTTGGCACGGAGTTCTGCGTGTAGCCAACCGCCTCCCCCAAGGAACGCTCTTGCTAGGCTCTCGGGCTTAGCTTCTTCTAAAACCCTGCAGTGTAAGAGGAAGAACTGTGCTTTGTTTACAGCAGGAACGCAAGACGAATTTCTCCTGTAAGGATGGGGTCTTAATGTATGACTTTGTGGAAGGAATGCGAAGCAGTTTTGGTTTCTCAGTGCCGCTCAGCCTAGGGCAATGAGGCAGATTGGCATGACATGTAGGACGTGAGAGAACACAGTTCCTGGAGCTGTCGGAGTGCTGAGGAAATCTAGCTCTCCCAGGGAAGAGTGCAGTGTGTTGCCCTACACTCAGCATACACTGAGTGACTGGGAAAGGATTCCGGGCCTGGAAGTTTCTTAGCAGCCTAGTGGAGCCTGCCGGTGCTCGGTGTTCGTGCAGGGAGTAGGGTGCCCAGGCGAGGTCCTCCGTTTCCTGAAATGCTTACTAACGTTAAAGAAAGCAGACCTAAAGCTAATGCCTCAAGGACTCTGCTCCAAGCTTCCACTTCGGCAGGGCTATTCAAGGCTTTACCTTGAGGAAAGGACTCACGTCAAGTTTCCTTTTAGCTCTAGAGCGTATCAGGAGGAGCTCCCACCCAGGCTATGAAAGCACCCTGTTGATGTAGAGAACACTTGTTCCTTTCCCAGAGCCCTGCCTGCAGTGACTAGAGACCCGTCCTAAACTGTGATTTAGGTAGCTTCAAGGCAGCATGAATGGAGCACTCAAAATGGGAAAGCAAGGCTTGTGCCATAAGGCCCCCGTTTCCAGCGAACACGTAGCCTACCTCCATGTGATTTCTACCAAGTAAGTAGACACTCTAGCTACACACTGGTCCCTTCCTTGAATAAAGTTTATTTGGCACGGAGTTCTGCATGTAGCCAAACGCCTCCCCCAAGGAGCGCTCTTGCTAGGCTATCGGGCTTAGCTTCTTCTAAAACCCTGCAGTGTAAGAGGAAGAACTGTGCTTTGGTTACAGCAGCAAGGCAAGCTGACTTTCTCCTGTAAGGATGGGGTCCTAAGGTATGACTTTGTAGAAGGAATGCAAAGCAGTTTTGGTTTCTCAGTGCCGCTCAGCCTAGGGCAATGAGGCAGATTTGCATGACATGTAGGACGTGAGAGAACACAGTTCCTGGAGCTGTTGGAGTGCTGAGGAAATCTAGCTCTCCCAGGGAAGAGTGCAGTGTGTTGCCCTACACTCAGCATACACTGAGTGACTGGGAAAGGATTCCGGGCCTGGAAGTTTCTTAGCAGCCTAGTGGAGCCTGCCGGTGCTCGGTGTTCGTGCAGGGAATAGGGTGCCCAGGAGAGGTCCTCCGTTTCCTGAAATGCTTACTAACGTTAAAGAAAGCAGACCTAAAGCTAATGCCTCAAGGACTCTGCTCCAAGCTTCCACTTCGGCAGGGCTATTCAAGGCTTTACCTTGAGGAAAGGACTCACGTCAAGTTTCCTTTTAGCTCTAGAGCGTATCAGGAGGAGCTCCCACCCAGGCTATGAAAGCACCCTGTTGATGTAGAGAAGACTCGTTCCTTTCCCAGAGCCCTGCCTGCAGTGACTAGAGACCCGTCCTAAAACTGTTATTTAGGTAGCATCAAGGCAGCATGAATGGAGCATTCAAAATGGGAAAGCAAGGCTTGTGCCATAAGGCCCTGTTTCCAGCGAACACGCAGCCTACCTCCTTGTGATTTCTACCAAGTATACACTCTAGCTACACACTGGTCCCTTCCTTGAATAAAGTTTATTTGGCACGGAGTTCTGCGTGTAGCCAACCGCCTCCCCCAAGGAACGCTCTTGCTAGGCTCTCGGGCTTAGCTTCTTCTAAAACCCTGCAGTGTAAGAGGAAGAACTGTGCTTTGTTTACAGCAGGAACGCAAGCCGAATTTCTCCTGTAAGGATGGGGTCTTAATGTATGACTTTGTGGAAGCAATGCGAAGCAGTTTTGGTTTCTCAGTGCCGCTCAGCCTAGGGCAATGAGGCAGATTTGCATGACATGTAGGACGTGAGAGAACACAGTTCCTGGAGCTGTCGGAGTGCTGAGGAAATCTAGCTCTCCCAGGGAAGAGTGCAGTGTGTTGCCCTACACTCAGCATACACTGAGTGACTGGGAAAGGATTCCGGGCCTGGAAGTTTCTTAGCAGCCTAGTGGAGCCTGCCGGTGCTCGGTGTTCGTGCAGGGAGTAGGGTGCCCAGGCGAGGTCCTCCGTTTCCTGAAATGCTTACTAACGTTAAAGAAAGCAGACCTAAAGCTAATGCCTCAAGGACTCTGCTCCAAGCTTCCACTTCGGCAGGGCTATTCAAGGCTTTACCTTGAGGAAAGGACTCACGTCAAGTTTCCTTTTAGCTCTAGAGCGTATCAGGAGGAGCTCCCACCCAGGCTATGAAAGCACCCTGTTGATGTAGAGAACACTTGTTCCTTTCCCAGAGCCCTGCCTGCAGTGACTAGAGACCCGTCCTAAACTGTGATTTAGGTAGCTTCAAGGCAGCATGAATGGAGCACTCAAAATGGGAAAGCAAGGCTTGTGCCATAAGGCCCCCGTTTCCAGCGAACACGTAGCCTACCTCCATGTGATTTCTACCAAGTAAGTAGACACTCTAGCTACACACTGGTCCCTTCCTTGAATAAAGTTTATTTGGCACGGAGTTCTGCGTGTAGCCAAACGCCTCCCCCAAGGAGCGCTCTTGCTAGGCTATCGGGCTTAGCTTCTTCTAAAACCCTGCAGTGTAAGAGGAAGAACTGTGCTTTGGTTACAGCAGCAAGGCAAGCTGACTTTCTCCTGTAAGGATGGGGTCCTAAGGTATGACTTTGTAGAAGGAATGCAAAGCAGTTTTGGTTTCTCAGTGCCGCTCAGCCTAGGGCAATGAGGCAGATTTGCATGACATGTAGGACGTGAGAGAACACAGTTCCTGGAGCTGTTGGAGTGCTGAGGAAATCTAGCTCTCCCAGGGAAGAGTGCAGTGTGTTGCCCTACACTCAGCATACACTGAGTGACTGGGAAAGGATTCCGGGCCTGGAAGTTTCTTAGCAGCCTAGTGGAGCCTGCCGGTGCTCGGTGTTCGTGCAGGGAATAGGGTGCCCAGGCGAGGTCCTCCGTTTCCTGAAATGCTTACTAACGTTAAAGAAAGCACACCTAAAGCTAATGCCTCAAGGACTCTGCTCCAAGCTTCCACTTCGGCAGGGCTATTCAAGGCTTTACCTTGAGGAAAGGACTCACGTCAAGTTTCCTTTTAGCTCTAGAGCGTATCAGGAGGAGCTCCCACCCAGGCTATGAAAGCACCCTGTTGATGTAGAGAAGACTCGTTCCTTTCCCAGAGCCCTGCCTGCAGTGACTAGAGACCCGTCCTAAAACTGTGATTTAGGTAGCTTCAAGGCAGCATGAATGGAGCATTCAAAATGGGAAAGCAAGGCTTGTGCCATAAGGCCCTGTTTCCAGCGAACACGCAGCCTACCTCCTTGTGATTTCTACCAAGTATACACTCTAGCTACACACTGGTCCCTTCCTTGAATAAAGTTTATTTGGCACGGAGTTCTGCGTGTAGCCAACCGCCTCCCCCAAGGAACGCTCTTGCTAGGCTCTCGGGCTTAGCTTCTTCTAAAACCCTGCAGTGTAAGAGGAAGAACTGTGCTTTGTTTACAGCAGGAACGCAAGCCGAATTTCTCCTGTAAGGATGGGGTCTTAATGTATGACTTTGTGGAAGCAATGCGAAGCAGTTTTGGTTTCTCAGTGCCGCTCAGCCTAGGGCAATGAGGCAGATTGGCATGACATGTAGGACGTGAGAGAACACAGTTCCTGGAGCTGTCGGAGTGCTGAGGAAATCTAGCTCTCCCAGGGAAGAGTGCAGTGTGTTGCCCTACACTCAGCATACACTGAGTGACTGGGAAAGGATTCCGGGCCTGGAAGTTTCTTAGCAGCCTAGTGGAGCCTGCCGGTGCTCGGTGTTCGTGCAGGGAGTAGGGTGCCCAGGCGAGGTCCTCCGTTTCCTGAAATGCTTACTAACGTTAAAGAAAGCAGACCTAAAGCTAATGCCTCAAGGACTCTGCTCCAAGCTTCCACTTCGGCAGGGCTATTCAAGGCTTTACCTTGAGGAAAGGACTCACGTCAAGTTTCCTTTTAGCTCTAGAGCGTATCAGGAGGAGCTCCCACCCAGGCTATGAAAGCACCCTGTTGATGTAGAGAACACTTGTTCCTTTCCCAGAGCCCTGCCTGCAGTGACTAGAGACCCGTCCTAAACTGTGATTTAGGTAGCTTCAAGGCAGCATGAATGGAGCACTCAAAATGGGAAAGCAAGGCTTGTGCCATAAGGCCCCCGTTTCCAGCGAACACGTAGCCTACCTCCATGTGATTTCTACCAAGTAAGTAGACACTCTAGCTACACACTGGTCCCTTCCTTGAATAAAGTTTATTTGGCACGGAGTTCTGCATGTAGCCAAACGCCTCCCCCAAGGAGCGCTCTTGCTAGGCTATCGGGCTTAGCTTCTTCTAAAACCCTGCAGTGTAAGAGGAAGAACTGTGCTTTGGTTACAGCAGCAAGGCAAGCTGACTTTCTCCTGTAAGGATGGGGTCCTAAGGTATGACTTTGTAGAAGGAATGCAAAGCAGTTTTGGTTTCTCAGTGCCGCTCAGCCTAGGGCAATGAGGCAGATTTGCATGACATGTAGGACGTGAGAGAACACAGTTCCTGGAGCTGTTGGAGTGCTGAGGAAATCTAGCTCTCCCAGGGAAGAGTGCAGTGTGTTGCCCTACACTCAGCATACACTGAGTGACTGGGAAAGGATTCCGGGCCTGGAAGTTTCTTAGCAGCCTAGTGGAGCCTGCCGGTGCTCGGTGTTCGTGCAGGGAATAGGGTGCCCAGGCGAGGTCCTCCGTTTCCTGAAATGCTTACTAACGTTAAAGAAAGCACACCTAAAGCTAATGCCTCAAGGACTCTGCTCCAAGCTTCCACTTCGGCAGGGCTATTCAAGGCTTTACCTTGAGGAAAGGACTCACGTCAAGTTTCCTTTTAGCTCTAGAGCGTATCAGGAGGAGCTCCCACCCAGGCTATGAAAGCACCCTGTTGATGTAGAGAAGACTCGTTCCTTTCCCAGAGCCCTGCCTGCAGTGACTAGAGACCCGTCCTAAAACTGTTATTTAGGTAGCTTCAAGGCAGCATGAATGGAGCATTCAAAATGGGAAAGCAAGGCTTGTGCCATAAGGCCCTGTTTCCAGCGAACACGCAGCCTACCTCCTTGTGATTTCTACCAAGTATACACTCTAGCTACACACTGGTCCCTTCCTTGAATAAAGTTTATTTGGCACGGAGTTCTGCGTGTAGCCAACCGCCTCCCCCAAGGAACGCTCTTGCTAGGCTCTCGGGCTTAGCTTCTTCTAAAACCCTGCAGTGTAAGAGGAAGAACTGTGTTTTGTTTACAGCAGGAACGCAAGCCGAATTTCTCCTGTAAGGATGGGGTCTTAATGTATGACTTTGTGGAAGGAATGCGAAGCAGTTTTGGTTTCTCAGTGCCGCTCAGCCTAGGGCAATGAGGCAGATTTGCATGACATGTAGGACGTGAGAGAACACAGTTCCTGGAGCTGTCGGAGTGCTGAGGAAATCTAGCTCTCCCAGGGAAGAGTGCAGTGTGTTGCCCTACACTCAGCATACACTGAGTGACTGGGAAAGGATTCCGGGCCTGGAAGTTTCTTAGCAGCCTAGTGGAGCCTGCCGGTGCTCGGTGTTCGTGCAGGGAGTAGGGTGCCCAGGCGAGGTCCTCCGTTTCCTGAAATGCTTACTAACGTTAAAGAAAGCACACCTAAAGCTAATGCCTCAAGGACTCTGCTCCAAGCTTCCACTTCGGCAGGGCTATTCAAGGCTTTACCTTGAGGAAAGGACTCACGTCAAGTTTCCTTTTAGCTCTAGAGCGTATCAGGAGGAGCTCCCACCCAGGCTATGAAAGCACCCTGTTGATGTAGAGAACACTTGTTCCTTTCCCAGAGCCCTGCCTGCAGTGACTAGAGACCCGTCCTAAACTGTGATTTAGGTAGCTTCAAGGCAGCATGAATGGAGCACTCAAAATGGGAAAGCAAGGCTTGTGCCATAAGGCCCCCGTTTCCAGCGAACACGTAGCCTACCTCCATGTGATTTCTACCAAGTAAGTAGACACTCTAGCTACACACTGGTCCCTTCCTTGAATAAAGTTTATTTGGCACGGAGTTCTGCATGTAGCCAAACGCCTCCCCCAAGGAGCGCTCTTGCTAGGCTATCGGGCTTAGCTTCTTCTAAAACCCTGCAGTGTAAGAGGAAGAACTGTGCTTTGGTTACAGCAGCAAGGCAAGCTGACTTTCTCCTGTAAGGATGGGGTCCTAAGGTATGACTTTGTAGAAGGAATGCAAAGCAGTTTTGGTTTCTCAGTGCCGCTCAGCCTAGGGCAATGAGGCAGATTTGCATGACATGTAGGACGTGAGAGAACACAGTTCCTGGAGCTGTTGGAGTGCTGAGGAAATCTAGCTCTCCCAGGGAAGAGTGCAGTGTGTTGCCCTACACTCAGCATACACTGAGTGACTGGGAAAGGATTCCGGGCCTGGAAGTTTCTTAGCAGCCTAGTGGAGCCTGCCGGTGCTCGGTGTTCGTGCAGGGAATAGGGTGCCCAGGAGAGGTCCTCCGTTTCCTGAAATGCTTACTAACGTTAAAGAAAGCAGACCTAAAGCTAATGCCTCAAGGACTCTGCTCCAAGCTTCCACTTCGGCAGGGCTATTCAAGGCTTTACCTTGAGGAAAGGACTCACGTCAAGTTTCCTTTTAGCTCTAGAGCGTATCAGGAGGAGCTCCCACCCAGGCTATGAAAGCACCCTGTTGATGTAGAGAAGACTCGTTCCTTTCCCAGAGCCCTGCCTGCAGTGACTAGAGACCCGTCCTAAAACTGTTATTTAGGTAGCTTCAAGGCAGCATGAATGGAGCATTCAAAATGGGAAAGCAAGGCTTGTGCCATAAGGCCCTGTTTCCAGCGAACACGCAGCCTACCTCCTTGTGATTTCTACCAAGTATACACTCTAGCTACACACTGGTCCCTTCCTTGAATAAAGTTTATTTGGCACGGAGTTCTGCGTGTAGCCAACCGCCTCCCCCAAGGAACGCTCTTGCTAGGCTCTCGGGCTTAGCTTCTTCTAAAACCCTGCAGTGTAAGAGGAAGAACTGTGCTTTGTTTACAGCAGGAACGCAAGCCGAATTTCTCCTGTAAGGATGGGGTCTTAATGTATGACTTTGTGGAAGGAATGCGAAGCAGTTTTGGTTTCTCAGTGCCGCTCAGCCTAGGGCAATGAGGCAGATTGGCATGACATGTAGGACGTGAGAGAACACAGTTCCTGGAGCTGTTGGAGTGCTGAGGAAATCTAGCTCTCCGAGGGAAGAGTGCAGTGTGTTGCCCTACACTCAGCATACACTGAGTGACTGGGAAAGGATTCCGGGCCTGGAAGTTTCTTAGCAGCCTAGTGGAGCCTGCCGGTGCTCGGTGTTCGTGCAGGGAATAGGGTGCCCAGGCGAGGTCCTCCGTTTCCTGAAATGCTTACTAACGTTAAAGAAAGCACACCTAAAGCTAATGCCTCAAGGACTCTGCTCCAAGCTTCCACTTCGGCAGGGCTATTCAAGGCTTTACCTTGAGGAAAGGACTCACGTCAAGTTTCCTTTTAGCTCTAGAGCGTATCAGGAGGAGCTCCCACCCAGGCTATGAAAGCACCCTGTTGATGTAGAGAAGACTCGTTCCTTTCCCAGAGCCCTGCCTGCAGTGACTAGAGACCCGTCCTAAAACTGTGATTTAGGTAGCTTCAAGGCAGCATGAATGGAGCATTCAAAATGGGAAAGCAAGGCTTGTGCCATAAGGCCCTGTTTCCAGCGAACACGCAGCCTACCTCCTTGTGATTTCTACCAAGTATACACTCTAGCTACACACTGGTCCCTTCCTTGAATAAAGTTTATTTGGCACGGAGTTCTGCGTGTAGCCAACCGCCTCCCCCAAGGAACGCTCTTGCTAGGCTCTCGGGCTTAGCTTCTTCTAAAACCCTGCAGTGTAAGAGGAAGAACTGTGCTTTGTTTACAGCAGGAACGCAAGCCGAATTTCTCCTGTAAGGATGGGGTCTTAATGTAATGCTTTGTGGAAGGAATGTGAAGCAGTTTTGGTTTCTCAGTGCCGCTCAGCCTAGGGCAATGAGGCAGATTTGCATGACATGTAGGACGTGAGAGAACACAGTTCCTGGAGCTGTCGGAGTGCTGAGGAAATCTAGCTCTCCCAGGGAAGAGTGCAGTGTGTTGCCCTACACTCAGCATACACTGAGTGACTGGGAAAGGATTCCGGGCCTGAAGTTTCTTAGAAGCCTAGTGGAGCCTGCCGGTGCTCGGTGTTCGTGCATGGAGTAGGGTGCCCAGGCGAGGTCCTCCGTTTCCTGAAATGCTTACTAACGTTAAAGAAAGCAGACCTAAAGCTAATGCCTCAAGGACTCTGCTCCAAGCTTCCACTTCGGCAGGGCTATTCAAGGCTTTACCTTGAGGAAAGGACTCACGTCAAGTTTCCTTTTAGCTCTAGAGCGTATCAGGAGGAGCTCCCACCCAGGCTATGAAAGCACCCTGTTGATGTAGAGAACACTTGTTCCTTTCCCAGAGCCCTGCCTGCAGTGACTAGAGACCCGTCCTAAACTGTGATTTAGGTAGCTTCAAGGCAGCATGAATGGAGCACTCAAAATGGGAAAGCAAGGCTTGTGCCATAAGGCCCCCGTTTCCAGCGAACACGTAGCCTACCTCCATGTGATTTCTACCAAGTAAGTAGACACTCTAGCTACACACTGGTCCCTTCCTTGAATAAAGTTTATTTGGCACGGAGTTCTGCGTGTAGCCAAACGCCTCCCCCAAGGAGCGCTCTTGCTAGGCTATCGGGCTTAGCTTCTTCTAAAACCCTGCAGTGTAAGAGGAAGAACTGTGCTTTGGTTACAGCAGCAAGGCAAGCTGACTTTCTCCTGTAAGGATGGGGTCCTAAGGTATGACTTTGTAGAAGGAATGCAAAGCAGTTTTGGTTTCTCAGTGCCGCTCAGCCTAGGGCAATGAGGCAGATTGGCATGACATGTAGGACGTGAGAGAACACAGTTCCTGGAGCTGTTGGAGTGCTGAGGAAATCTAGCTCTCCCAGGGAAGAGTGCAGTGTGTTGCCCTACACTCAGCATACACTGAGTGACTGGGAAAGGATTCCGGGCCTGGAAGTTTCTTAGCAGCCTAGTGGAGCCTGCCGGTGCTCGGTGTTCGTGCAGGGAATAGGGTGCCCAGGAGAGGTCCTCCGTTTCCTGAAATGCTTACTAACGTTAAAGAAAGCACACCTAAAGCTAATGCCTCAAGGACTCTGCTCCAAGCTTCCACTTCGGCAGGGCTATTCAAGGCTTTACCTTGAGGAAAGGACTCACGTCAAGTTTCCTTTTAGCTCTAGAGCGTATCAGGAGGAGCTCCCACCCAGGCTATGAAAGCACCCTGTTGATGTAGAGAAGACTCGTTCCTTTCCCAGAGCCCTGCCTGCAGTGACTAGAGACCCGTCCTAAAACTGTGATTTAGGTAGCTTCAAGGCCGCATGAATGGAGCATTCAAAATGGGAAAGCAAGGCTTGTGCCATAAGGCCCTGTTTCCAGCGAACACGCAGCCTACCTCCTTGTGATTTCTACCAAGTATACACTCTAGCTACACACTGGTCCCTTCCTTGAATAAAGTTTATTTGGCACGGAGTTCTGCGTGTAGCCAACCGCCTCCCCCAAGGAGCGCTCTTGCTAGGCTATCGGGCTTAGCTTCTTCTAAAACCTGTAGTGTAAGAGGAAGAACTGTGCTTTGTTTACAGCAGGAACGCAAGCCGAATTTCTCCTGTAAGGATGGGGTCTTAATGTATGACTTTGTGGAAGGAATGCGAAGCAATTTTGGTTTCTCAGTGCCGCTCAGCCTAGGGCAATGAGGCAGATTTGCATGACATGTAGGACGTGAGAGAACACAGTTCCTGGAGCTGTTGGAGTGCTGAGGAAATCTAGCTCTCCCAGGGAAGAGTGCAGTGTGTTGCCCTACACTCAGCATACACTGAGTGACTGGGAAAGGATTCCGGGCCTGGAAGTTTCTTAGCAGCCTAGTGGAGCCTGCCGGTGCTCGGTGTTCGTGCAGGGAATAGGGTGCACAGGCGAGGTCCTCCGTTTCCTGAAATGCTTACTAACGTTAAAGAAAGCAGACCTAAAGCTAATGCCTCAAGGACTCTGCTCCAAGCTTCCACTTCGGCAGGGCTATTCAAGGCTTTAACTTGAGGAAAGGACTCACGCCAAGTTTCCTTTTAGTTCTAGAGCGTATCAGGAGGAGCTCCCACCCAGGCTATGAAAGCACCCTGTTGATGTAGAGAACACTTGTTCCTTTCCCAGAGCCCTGCCTGCAGTGACTAGAGACCCGTCCTAAACTGTGATTTAGGTAGCTTCAAGGCAGCATGAATGGAGCATTCAAAATGGGAAAGCAAGGCTTGTGCCATAAGGCCCTGTTTCCAGCGAACACGCAGCCTACCTCCTTGTGATTTCTACCAAGTATACACTCTAGCTACACACTGGTCCCTTGCTTGAATAAAGTTTATTTGGCACGGAGTTCTGCGTGTAGCCAACCGCCTACCCCAAGGAATGCTCTTGCTAGGCTCTCGGGCTTAGCTTCTTCTAAAACCCTGCAGTGTAAGAGGAAGAACTGTGCTTTGTTTACAGCAGGAACGCAAGCCGAATTTCTCCTGTAAGGATGTGGTCTTAATGTATGACTTTGTGGAAGGAATGCGAAGCAGTTTTGGTTTCTCAGTGCCGCTCAGCCTAGGGCAATGAGGCAGATTGGCATGACATGTAGGACGTGAGAGAACACAGTTCCTGGAGCTGTTGGAGTGCTGAGGAAATCTAGCTCTCCCAGGGAAGAGTGCAGTGTGTTGCCCTACACTCAGCATACACTGAGTGACTGGGAAAGGATTCCGGGCCTGGAAGTTTCTTAGCAGCCTAGTGGAGCCTGCCGGTGCTCGGTGTTCGTGCAGGGAATAGGGTGCCCAGGCGAGGTCCTCCGTTTCCTGAAATGCTTACTAACGTTAAAGAAAGCAGACCTAAAGCTAATGCCTCAAGGACTCTGCTCCAAGCTTCCACTTCGGCAGGGCTGTTCAAGGCTTTACCTTGAGGAAAGGACTCACGTCAAGTTTCCTTTTAGCTCTAGAGCGTATCAGGAGGAGCTCCCACCCAGGCTGTGAAAGCACGCTGTTGATGTAGAGAAGACTCGTTCCTTTCCCAGAGCCCTGCCTGCAGTGACTAGAGACCCGTCCTAAAACTGTTATTTAGGTAGCTTCAAGGCAGCATGAATGGAGCATTCAAAATGGGAAAGCAAGGCTTGTGCCATAAGGCCCTGTTTCCAGCGAACACGCAGCCTACCTCCTTGTGATTTCTACCAAGTATACACTCTAGCTACACACTGGTCCCTTCCTTGAATAAAGTTTATTTGGCACGGAGTTCTGCGTGTAGCCAACCGCCTCCCCCAAGGAACGCTCTTGCTAGGCTCTCGGGCTTAGCTTCTTCTAAAACCCTGCAGTGTAAGAGGAAGAACTGTGCTTTGTTTACAGCAGGAACGCAAGCCGAATTTCTCCTGTAAGGATGGGGTCTTAATGTATGACTTTGTGGAAGGAATGCGAAGCAGTTTTGGTTTCTCAGTGCCGCTCAGCCTAGGGCAATGAGGCAGATTGGCATGACATGTAGGACGTGAGAGAACACAGTTCCTGGAGCTGTCGGAGTGCTGAGGAAATCTAGCTCTCCCAGGGAAGAGTGCAGTGTGTTGCCCTACACTCAGCATACACTGAGTGACTGGGAAAGGATTCCGGGCCTGGAAGTTTCTTAGCAGCCTAGTGGAGCCTGCCGGTGCTCGGTGTTCGTGCAGGGAGTAGGGTGCCCAGGCGAGGTCCTCCGTTTCCTGAAATGCTTACTAACGTTAAAGAAAGCAGACCTAAAGCTAATGCCTCAAGGACTCTGCTCCAAGCTTCCACTTCGGCAGGGCTATTCAAGGCTTTACCTTGAGGAAAGGACTCACGTCAAGTTTCCTTTTAGCTCTAGAGCGTATCAGGAGGAGCTCCCACCCAGGCTATGAAAGCACCCTGTTGATGTAGAGAACACTTGTTCCTTTCCCAGAGCCCTGCCTGCAGTGACTAGAGACCCGTCCTAAACTGTGATTTAGGTAGCTTCAAGGCAGCATGAATGGAGCACTCAAAATGGGAAAGCAAGGCTTGTGCCATAAGGCCCCCGTTTCCAGCGAACACGTAGCCTACCTCCATGTGATTTCTACCAAGTAAGTAGACACTCTAGCTACACACTGGTCCCTTCCTTGAATAAAGTTTATTTGGCACGGAGTTCTGCATGTAGCCAAACGCCTCCCCCAAGGAGCGCTCTTGCTAGGCTATCGGGCTTAGCTTCTTCTAAAACCCTGCAGTGTAAGAGGAAGAACTGTGCTTTGGTTACAGCAGCAAGGCAAGCTGACTTTCTCCTGTAAGGATGGGGTCCTAAGGTATGACTTTGTAGAAGGAATGCAAAGCAGTTTTGGTTTCTCAGTGCCGCTCAGCCTAGGGCAATGAGGCAGATTTGCATGACATGTAGGACGTGAGAGAACACAGTTCCTGGAGCTGTTGGAGTGCTGAGGAAATCTAGCTCTCCCAGGGAAGAGTGCAGTGTGTTGCCCTACACTCAGCATACACTGAGTGACTGGGAAAGGATTCCGGGCCTGGAAGTTTCTTAGCAGCCTAGTGGAGCCTGCCGGTGCTCGGTGTTCGTGCAGGGAATAGGGTGCCCAGGCGAGGTCCTCCGTTTCCTGAAATGCTTACTAACCTTAAAGAAAGCAGACCTAAAGCTAATGCCTCAAGGACTCTGCTCCAAGCTTCCACTTCGGCAGGGCTATTCAAGGCTTTACCTTGAGGAAAGGACTCACGTCAAGTTTCCTTTTAGCTCTAGAGCGTATCAGGAGGAGCTCCCACCCAGGCTATGAAAGCACCCTGTTGATGTAGAGAAGACTCGTTCCTTTCCCAGAGCCCTGCCTGCAGTGACTAGAGACCCGTCCTAAAACTGTTATTTAGGTAGCTTCAAGGCAGCATGAATGGAGCATTCAAAATGGGAAAGCAAGGCTTGTGCCATAAGGCCCTGTTTCCAGCGAACACGCAGCCTACCTCCTTGTGATTTCTACCAAGTATACACTCTAGCTACACACTGGTCCCTTCCTTGAATAAAGTTTATTTGGCACGGAGTTCTGCGTGTAGCCAACCGCCTCCCCCAAGGAACGCTCTTGCTAGGCTCTCGGGCTTAGCTTCTTCTAAAACCCTGCAGTGTAAGAGGAAGAACTGTGCTTTGTTTACAGCAGGAACGCAAGCCGAATTTCTCCTGTAAGGATGGGGTCTTAATGTATGACTTTGTGGAAGCAATGCGAAGCAGTTTTGGTTTCTCAGTGCCGCTCAGCCTAGGGCAATGAGGCAGATTGGCATGACATGTAGGACGTGAGAGAACACAGTTCCTGGAGCTGTTGGAGTGCTGAGGAAATCTAGCTCTCCGAGGGAAGAGTGCAGTGTGTTGCCCTACACTCAGCATACACTGAGTGACTGGGAAAGGATTCCGGGCCTGGAAGTTTCTTAGCAGCCTAGTGGAGCCTGCCGGTGCTCGGTGTTCGTGCAGGGAATAGGGTGCCCAGGCGAGGTCCTCCGTTTCCTGAAATGCTTACTAACGTTAAAGAAAGCACACCTAAAGCTAATGCCTCAAGGACTCTGCTCCAAGCTTCCACTTCGGCAGGGCTATTCAAGGCTTTACCTTGAGGAAAGGACTCACGTCAAGTTTCCTTTTAGCTCTAGAGCGTATCAGGAGGAGCTCCCACCCAGGCTATGAAAGCACCCTGTTGATGTAGAGAAGACTCGTTCCTTTCCCAGAGCCCTGCCTGCAGTGACTAGAGACCCGTCCTAAAACTGTGATTTAGGTAGCTTCAAGGCAGCATGAATGGAGCATTCAAAATGGGAAAGCAAGGCTTGTGCCATAAGGCCCTGTTTCCAGCGAACACGCAGCCTACCTCCTTGTGATTTCTACCAAGTATACACTCTAGCTACACACTGGTTCCTTCCTTGAATAAAGTTTATTTGGCACGGAGTTCTGCGTGTAGCCAACCGCCTCCCCCAAGGAACGCTCTTGCTAGGCTCTCGGGCTTAGCTTCTTCTAAAACCCTGCAGTGTAAGAGGAAGAACTGTGCTTTGTTTACAGCAGGAACGCAAGCCGAATTTCTCCTGTAAGGATGGGGTCTTAATGTAATGCTTTGTGGAAGGAATGTGAAGCAGTTTTGGTTTCTCAGTGCCGCTCAGCCTAGGGCAATGAGGCAGATTTGCATGACATGTAGGACGTGAGAGAACACAGTTCCTGGAGCTGTCGGAGTGCTGAGGAAATCTAGCTCTCCCAGGGAAGAGTGCAGTGTGTTGCCCTACACTCAGCATACACTGAGTGACTGGGAAAGGATTCCGGGCCTGAAGTTTCTTAGAAGCCTAGTGGAGCCTGCCGGTGCTCGGTGTTCGTGCATGGAGTAGGGTGCCCAGGCGAGGTCCTCCGTTTCCTGAAATGCTTACTAACGTTAAAGAAAGCAGACCTAAAGCTAATGCCTCAAGGACTCTGCTCCAAGCTTCCACTTCGGCAGGGCTATTCAAGGCTTTACCTTGAGGAAAGGACTCACGTCAAGTTTCCTTTTAGCTCTAGAGCGTATCAGGAGGAGCTCCCACCCAGGCTATGAAAGCACCCTGTTGATGTAGAGAACACTTGTTCCTTTCCCAGAGCCCTGCCTGCAGTGACTAGAGACCCGTCCTAAACTGTGATTTAGGTAGCTTCAAGGCAGCATGAATGGAGCACTCAAAATGGGAAAGCAAGGCTTGTGCCATAAGGCCCCCGTTTCCAGCGAACACGTAGCCTACCTCCATGTGATTTCTACCAAGTAAGTAGACACTCTAGCTACACACTGGTCCCTTCCTTGAATAAAGTTTATTTGGCACGGAGTTCTGCGTGTAGCCAAACGCCTCCCCCAAGGAGCGCTCTTGCTAGGCTATCGGGCTTAGCTTCTTCTAAAACCCTGCAGTGTAAGAGGAAGAACTGTGCTTTGGTTACAGCAGCAAGGCAAGCTGACTTTCTCCTGTAAGGATGGGGTCCTAAGGTATGACTTTGTAGAAGGAATGCAAAGCAGTTTTGGTTTCTCAGTGCCGCTCAGCCTAGGGCAATGAGGCAGATTGGCATGACATGTAGGACGTGAGAGAACACAGTTCCTGGAGCTGTTGGAGTGCTGAGGAAATCTAGCTCTCCCAGGGAAGAGTGCAGTGTGTTGCCCTACACTCAGCATACACTGAGTGACTGGGAAAGGATTCCGGGCCTGGAAGTTTCTTAGCAGCCTAGTGGAGCCTGCCGGTGCTCGGTGTTCGTGCAGGGAATAGGGTGCCCAGGAGAGGTCCTCCGTTTCCTGAAATGCTTACTAACGTTAAAGAAAGCAGACCTAAAGCTAATGCCTCAAGGACTCTGCTCCAAGCTTCCACTTCGGCAGGGCTATTCAAGGCTTTACCTTGAGGAAAGGACTCACGTCAAGTTTCCTTTTAGCTCTAGAGCGTATCAGGAGGAGCTCCCACCCAGGCTATGAAAGCACCCTGTTGATGTAGAGAAGACTCGTTCCTTTCCCAGAGCCCTGCCTGCAGTGACTAGAGACCCGTCCTAAAACTGTGATTTAGGTAGCTTCAAGGCCGCATGAATGGAGCATTCAAAATGGGAAAGCAAGGCTTGTGCCATAAGGCCCTGTTTCCAGCGAACACGCAGCCTACCTCCTTGTGATTTCTACCAAGTATACACTCTAGCTACACACTGGTCCCTTCCTTGAATAAAGTTTATTTGGCACGGAGTTCTGCGTGTAGCCAACCGCCTCCCCCAAGGAGCGCTCTTGCTAGGCTATCGGGCTTAGCTTCTTCTAAAACCTGCAGTGTAAGAGGAAGAACTGTGCTTTGTTTACAGCAGGAACGCAAGCCGAATTTCTCCTGTAAGGATGGGGTCTTAATGTATGACTTTGTGGAAGGAATGCGAAGCAGTTTTGGTTTCTCAGTGCCGCTCAGCCTAGGGCAATGAGGCAGATTTGCATGACATGTAGGACGTGAGAGAACACAGTTCCTGGAGCTGTTGGAGTGCTGAGGAAATCTAGCTCTCCCAGGGAAGAGTGCAGTGTGTTGCCCTACACTCAGCATACACTGAGTGACTGGGAAAGGATTCCGGGCCTGGAAGTTTCTTAGCAGCCTAGTGGAGCCTGCCGGTGCTCGGTGTTCGTGCAGGGAATAGGGTGCACAGGCGAGGTCCTCCGTTTCCTGAAATGCTTACTAACGTTAAAGAAAGCAGACCTAAAGCTAATGCCTCAAGGACTCTGCTCCAAGCTTCCACTTCGGCAGGGCTATTCAAGGCTTTAACTTGAGGAAAGGACTCACGCCAAGTTTCCTTTTAGTTCTAGAGCGTATCAGGAGGAGCTCCCACCCAGGCTATGAAAGCACCCTGTTGATGTAGAGAACACTTGTTCCTTTCCCAGAGCCCTGCCTGCAGTGACTAGAGACCCGTCCTAAACTGTGATTTAGGTAGCTTCAAGGCAGCATGAATGGAGCATTCAAAATGGGAAAGCAAGGCTTGTGCCATAAGGCCCTGTTTCCAGCGAACACGCAGCCTACCTCCTTGTGATTTCTACCAAGTATACACTCTAGCTACACACTGGTCCCTTGCTTGAATAAAGTTTATTTGGCACGGAGTTCTGCGTGTAGCCAACCGCCTACCCCAAGGAACGCTCTTGCTAGGCTCTCGGGCTTAGCTTCTTCTAAAACCCTGCAGTGTAAGAGGAAGAACTGTGCTTTGTTTACATCAGGAACGCAAGCCGAATTTCTCCTGTAAGGATGTGGTCTTAATGTATGACTTTGTGGAAGGAATGCGAAGCAGTTTTGGTTTCTCAGTGCCGCTCAGCCTAGGGCAATGAGGCAGATTGGCATGACATGTAGGACGTGAGAGAACACAGTTCCTGGAGCTGTTGGAGTGCTGAGGAAATCTAGCTCTCCCAGGGAAGAGTGCAGTGTGTTGCCCTACACTCAGCATACACTGAGTGACTGGGAAAGGATTCCGGGCCTGGAAGTTTCTTAGCAGCCTAGTGGAGCCTGCCGGTGCTCGGTGTTCGTGCAGGGAATAGGGTGCCCAGGCGAGGTCCTCCGTTTCCTGAAATGCTTACTAACGTTAAAGAAAGCAGACCTAAAGCTAATGCCTCAAGGACTCTGCTCCAAGCTTCCACTTCGGCAGGGCTGTTCAAGGCTTTACCTTGAGGAAAGGACTCACGTCAAGTTTCCTTTTAGCTCTAGAGCGTATCAGGAGGAGCTCCCACCCAGGCTGTGAAAGCACGCTGTTGATGTAGAGAAGACTCGTTCCTTTCCCAGAGCCCTGCCTGCAGTGACTAGAGACCCGTCCTAAAACTGTTATTTAGGTAGCTTCAAGGCAGCATGAATGGAGCATTCAAAATGGGAAAGCAAGGCTTGTGCCATAAGGCCCTGTTTCCAGCGAACACGCAGCCTACCTCCTTGTGATTTCTACCAAGTATACACTCTAGCTACACACTGGTCCCTTCCTTGAATAAAGTTTATTTGGCACGGAGTTCTGCGTGTAGCCAACCGCCTACCCCAAGGAACGCTCTTGCTAGGCTCTCGGGCTTAGCTTCTTCTAAAACCCTGCAGTGTAAGAGGAAGAACTGTGCTTTGTTTACAGCAGGAACGCAAGCCGAATTTCTCCTGTAAGGATGGGGTCTTAATGTATGACTTTGTGGAAGGAATGCGAAGCAGTTTTGGTTTCTCAGTGCCGCTCAGCCTAGGGCAATGAGGCAGATTGGCATGACATGTAGGACGTGAGAGAACACAGTTCCTGGAGCTGTCGGAGTGCTGAGGAAATCTAGCTCTCCCAGGGAAGAGTGCAGTGTGTTGCCCTACACTCAGCATACACTGAGTGACTGGGAAAGGATTCCGGGCCTGGAAGTTTCTTAGCAGCCTAGTGGAGCCTGCCGGTGCTCGGTGTTCGTGCAGGGAGTAGGGTGCCCAGGCGAGGTCCTCCGTTTCCTGAAATGCTTACTAACGTTAAAGAAAGCAGACCTAAAGCTAATGCCTCAAGGACTCTGCTCCAAGCTTCCACTTCGGCAGGGCTATTCAAGGCTTTACCTTGAGGAAAGGACTCACGTCAAGTTTCCTTTTAGCTCTAGAGCGTATCAGGAGGAGCTCCCACCCAGGCTATGAAAGCACCCTGTTGATGTAGAGAACACTTGTTCCTTTCCCAGAGCCCTGCCTGCAGTGACTAGAGACCCGTCCTAAACTGTGATTTAGGTAGCTTCAAGGCAGCATGAATGGAGCACTCAAAATGGGAAAGCAAGGCTTGTGCCATAAGGCCCCCGTTTCCAGCGAACACGTAGCCTACCTCCATGTGATTTCTACCAAGTAAGTAGACACTCTAGCTACACACTGGTCCCTTCCTTGAATAAAGTTTATTTGGCACGGAGTTCTGCGTGTAGCCAAACGCCTCCCCCAAGGAGCGCTCTTGCTAGGCTATCGGGCTTAGCTTCTTCTAAAACCCTGCAGTGTAAGAGGAAGAACTGTGCTTTGGTTACAGCAGCAAGGCAAGCTGACTTTCTCCTGTAAGGATGGGGTCCTAAGGTATGACTTTGTAGAAGGAATGCAAAGCAGTTTTGGTTTCTCAGTGCCGCTCAGCCTAGGGCAATGAGGCAGATTGGCATGACATGTAGGACGTGAGAGAACACAGTTCCTGGAGCTGTTGGAGTGCTGAGGAAATCTAGCTCTCCCAGGGAAGAGTGCAGTGTGTTGCCCTACACTCAGCATACACTGAGTGACTGGGAAAGGATTCCGGGCCTGAAGTTTCTTAGCAGCCTAGTGGAGCCTGCCGGTGCTCGGTGTTCGTGCAGGGAATAGGGTGCCCAGGCGAGGTCCTCCGTTTCCTGAAATGCTTACTAACGTTAAAGAAAGCACACCTAAAGCTAATGCCTCAAGGACTCTGCTCCAAGCTTCCACTTCGGCAGGGCTATTCAAGGCTTTACCTTGAGGAAAGGACTCACGTCAAGTTTCCTTTTAGCTCTAGAGCGTATCAGGTGGAGCTCCCACCCAGGCTATGAAAGCACCCTGTTGATGTAGAGAAGACTCGTTCCTTTCCCAGAGCCCTGCCTGCAGTGACTAGAGACCCGTCCTAAAACTGTTATTTAGGTAGCTTCAAGGCAGCATGAATGGAGCATTCAAAATGGGAAAGCAAGGCTTGTGCCATAAGGCCCTGTTTCCAGCGAACACGCAGCCTACCTCCTTGTGATTTCTACCAAGTATACACTCTAGCTACACACTGGTCCCTTGCTTGAATAAAGTTTATTTGGCACGGAGTTCTGCGTGTAGCCAACCGCCTCCCCCAAGGAACGCTCTTGCTAGGCTCTCGGGCTTAGCTTCTTCTAAAACCCTGCAGTGTAAGAGGAAGAACTGTGCTTTGTTTACAGCAGGAACGCAAGCCGAATTTCTCCTGTAAGGATGGGGTCTTAATGTATGACTTTGTGGAAGGAATGCGAAGCAGTTTTGGTTTCTCAGTGCCGCTCAGCCTAGGGCAATGAGGCAGATTGGCATGACATGTAGGACGTGAGAGAACACAGTTCCTGGAGCTGTTGGAGTGCTGAGGAAATCTAGCTCTCCCAGGGAAGAGTGCAGTGTGTTGCCCTACACTCAGCATACACTGAGTGACTGGGAAAGGATTCCGGGCCTGAAGTTTCTTAGCAGCCTAGTGGAGCCTGCCGGTGCTCGGTGTTCGTGCAGGGAGTAGGGTGCCCAGGCGAGGTCCTCCGTTTCCTGAAATGCTTACTAACGTTAAAGAAAGCACACCTAAAGCTAATGCCTCAAGGACTCTGCTCCAAGCTTCCACTTCGGCAGGGCTATTCAAGGCTTTACCTTGAGGAAAGGACTCACGTCAAGTTTCCTTTTAGCTCTAGAGCGTATCAGGAGGAGCTCCCACCCAGGCTATGAAAGCACCCTGTTGATGTAGAGAAGACTCGTTCCTTTCCCAGAGCCCTGCCTGCAGTGACTAGAGACCCGTCCTAAAACTGTTATTTAGGTAGCTTCAAGGCAGCATGAATGGAGCATTCAAAATGGGAAAGCAAGGCTTGTGCCATAAGGCCCCCGTTTCCAGCGAACACGTAGCCTACCTCCATGTGATTTCTACCAAGTAAGTAGACACTCTAGCTACACACTGGTCCCTTCCTTGAATAAAGTTTATTTGGCACGGAGTTCTGCGTGTAGCCAAACGCCTCCCCCAAGGAGCGCTCTTGCTAGGCTATCGGGCTTAGCTTCTTCTAAAACCCTGCAGTGTAAGAGGAAGAACTGTGCTTTGGTTACAGCAGCAAGGCAAGCTGACTTTCTCCTGTAAGGATGGGGTCCTAAGGTATGACTTTGTAGAAGGAATGCAAAGCAGTTTTGGTTTCTCAGTGCCGCTCAGCCTAGGGCAATGAGGCAGATTTGCATGACATGTAGGACGTGAGAGAACACAGTTCCTGGAGCTGTTGGAGTGCTGAGGAAATCTAGCTCTCCCAGGGAAGAGTGCAGTGTGTTGCCCTACACTCAGCATACACTGAGTGACTGGGAAAGGATTCCGGGCCTGGAAGTTTCTTAGCAGCCTAGTGGAGCCTGCCGGTGCTCGGTGTTCGTGCAGGGAATAGGGTGCCCAGGCGAGGTCCTCCGTTTCCTGAAATGCTTACTAACGTTAAAGAAAGCAGACCTAAAGCTAATGCCTCAAGGACTCTGCTCCAAGCTTCCACTTCGGCAGGGCTATTCAAGGCTTTACCTTGAGGAAAGGACTCACGTCAAGTTTCCTTTTAGCTCTAGAGCGTATCAGGAGGAGCTCCCACCCAGGCTATGAAAGCACCCTGTTGATGTAGAGAAGACTCGTTCCTTTCCCAGAGCCCTGCCTGCAGTGACTAGAGACCCGTCCTAAAACTGTTATTTAGGTAGCTTCAAGGCAGCATGAATGGAGCATTCAAAATGGGAAAGCAAGGCTTGTGCCATAAGGCCCTGTTTCCAGCGAACACGCAGCCTACCTCCTTGTGATTTCTACCAAGTATACACTCTAGCTACACACTGGTCCCTTCCTTGAATAAAGTTTATTTGGCACGGAGTTCTGCGTGTAGCCAACCGCCTCCCCCAAGGAACGCTCTTGCTAGGCTCTCGGGCTTAGCTTCTTCTAAAACCCTGCAGTGTAAGAGGAAGAACTGTGCTTTGTTTACAGCAGGAACGCAAGCCGAATTTCTCCTGTAAGGATGGGGTCTTAATGTATGACTTTGTGGAAGGAATGCGAAGCAGTTTTGGTTTCTCAGTGCCGCTCAGCCTAGGGCAATGAGGCAGATTTGCATGACATGTAGGACGTGAGAGAACACAGTTCCTGGAGCTGTCGGAGTGCTGAGGAAATCTAGCTCTCCCAGGGAAGAGTGCAGTGTGTTGCCCTACACTCAGCATACACTGAGTGACTGGGAAAGGATTCCGGGCCTGAAGCTTCTTAGCAGCCTAGTGGAGCCTGCCGGTGCTCGGTGTTCGTGCAGGGAGTAGGGTGCCCAGGCGAGGTCCTCCGTTTCCTGAAATGCTTACTAACGTTAAAGAAAGCACACCTAAAGCTAATGCCTCAAGGACTCTGCTCCAAGCTTCCACTTCGGCAGGGCTATTCAAGGCTTTACCTTGAGGAAAGGACTCACGTCAAGTTTCCTTTTAGCTCTAGAGCGTATCAGGAGGAGCTCCCACCCAGG
The DNA here is from genome assembly GCF_965194805.1 of Balaenoptera borealis. Taxonomy (NCBI): domain Eukaryota; kingdom Metazoa; phylum Chordata; class Mammalia; order Artiodactyla; family Balaenopteridae; genus Balaenoptera; species Balaenoptera borealis. The sequence goes on from NW_028123384.1 coordinate 225,001, forward strand.
CTATGAAAGCACCCTGTTGATGTAGAGAACACTTGTTCCTTTCCCAGAGCCCTGCCTGCAGTGACTAGAGACCCGTCCTAAACTGTGATTTAGGTAGCTTCAAGGCAGCATGAATGGAGCACTCAAAATGGGAAAGCAAGGCTTGTGCCATAAGGCCCCCGTTTCCAGTGAACACGTAGCCTACCTCCATGTGATTTCTACCAAGTAAGTAGACACTCTAGCTACACACTGCTCCCTTCCTTGAATAAAGTTTATTTGGCACGGAGTTCTGCGTGTAGCCAAACGCCTCCCCCAAGGAGCGCTCTTGCTAGGCTATCGGGCTTAGCTTCTTCTAAAACCCTGCAGTGTAAGAGGAAGAACTGTGCTTTGTTTACAGCAGGAACGCAAGCCGAATTTCTCCTGTAAGGATGGGGTCTTAATGTATGACTTTGTGGAAGCAATGCGAAGCAGTTTTGGTTTCTCAGTGCCGCTCAGCCTAGGGCAATGAGGCAGATTGGCATGACATGTAGGACGTGAGAGAACACAGTTCCTGGAGCTGTTGGAGTGCTGAGGAAATCTAGCTCTCCCAGGGAAGAGTGCAGTGTGTTGCCCTACACTCAGCATACACTGAGTGACTGGGAAAGGATTCCGGGCCTGGAAGTTTCTTAGCAGCCTAGTGGAGCCTGCCGGTGCTCGGTGTTCGTGCAGGGAATAGGGTGCCCAGGAGAGGTCCTCCGTTTCCTGAAATGCTTACTAACGTTAAAGAAAGCAGACCTAAAGCTAATGCCTCAAGGACTCTGCTCCAAGCTTCCACTTCGGCAGGGCTATTCAAGGCTTTACCTTGAGGAAAGGACTCACGTCAAGTTTCCTTTTAGCTCTAGAGCGTATCAGGAGGAGATCCCACCCAGGCTATGAAAGCACCCTGTTGATGTAGAGAAGACTCGTTCCTTTCCCAGAGCCCTGCCTGCAGTGACTAGAGACCCGTCCTAAAACTGTGATTTAGGTAGCTTCAAGGCAGCATGAATGGAGCATTCAAAATGGGAAAGCAAGGCTTGTGCCATAAGGCCCTGTTTCCAGCGAACACGCAGCCTACCTCCTTGTGATTTCTACCAAGTAGACACTCTAGCTACACACTGGTCCCTTCCTTGAATAAAGTTTATTTGGCACGGAGTTCTGCGTGTAGCCAACCGCCTCCCCCAAGGAACGCTCTTGCTAGACTCTCGGGCTTAGCTTCTTCTAAAACCCTGCAGTGTAAGAGGAAGAACTGTGCTTTGTTTACAGCAGGAACGCAAGCCGAATTTCTCCTGTAAGGATGGGGTCTTAATGTATGACTTTGTGGAAGGAATGCGAAGCAGTTTTGGTTTCTCAGTGCCGCTCAGCCTAGGGCAATGAGGCAGATTTGCATGACATGTAGGACGTGAGAGAACACAGTTCCTGGAGCTGTCGGAGTGCTGAGGAAATCTAGCTCTCCCAGGGAAGAGTGCAGTGTGTTGCCCTACACTCAGCATACACTGAGTGACTGGGAAAGGATTCCGGGCCTGGAAGTTTCTTAGCAGCCTAGTGGAGCCTGCCGGTGCTCGGTGTTCGTGCAGGGAATAGGGTGCCCAGGCGAGGTCCTCCGTTTCCTGAAATGCTTACTAACGTTAAAGAAAGCACACCTAAAGCTAATGCCTCAAGGACTCTGCTCCAAGCTTCCACTTCGGCAGGGCTGTTCAAGGCTTTACCTTGAGGAAAGGACTCACGTCAAGTTTCCTTTTAGCTCTAGAGCGTATCAGGAGGAGCTCCCACCCAGGCTATGAAAGCACGCTGTTGATGTAGAGAAGACTCGTTCCTTTCCCAGAGCCCTGCCTGCAGTGACTAGAGACCCGTCCTAAAACTGTGATTTAGGTAGCTTCAAGGCAGCATGAATGGAGCATTCAAAATGGGAAAGCAAGGCTTGTGCCATAAGGCCCTGTTTCCAGCGAACACGCAGCCTACCTCCTTGTGATTTCTACCAAGTATACACTCTAGCTACACACTGGTCCCTTCCTTGAATAAAGTTTATTTGGCACGGAGTTCTGCGTGTAGCCAACCGCCTCCCCCAAGGAACGCTCTTGCTAGGCTCTCGGGCTTAGCTTCTTCTAAAACCCTGCAGTGTAAGAGGAAGAACTGTGCTTTGTTTACAGCAGGAACGCAAGCCGAATTTCTCCTGTAAGGATGGGGTCTTAATGTATGACTTTGTGGAAGGAATGCGAAGCAGTTTTGGTTTCTCAGTGCCGCTCAGCCTAGGGCAATGAGGCAGATTGGCATGACATGTAGGACGTGAGAGAACACAGTTCCTGGAGCTGTCGGAGTGCTGAGGAAATCTAGCTCTCCCAGGGAAGAGTGCAGTGTGTTGCCCTACACTCAGCATACACTGAGTGACTGGGAAAGGATTCCGGGCCTGGAAGTTTCTTAGCAGCCTAGTGGAGCCTGCCGGTGCTCGGTGTTCGTGCAGGGAGTAGGGTGCCCAGGCGAGGTCCTCCGTTTCCTGAAATGCTTACTAACGTTAAAGAAAGCAGACCTAAAGCTAATGCCTCAAGGACTCTGCTCCAAGCTTCCACTTCGGCAGGGCTATTCAAGGCTTTACCTTGAGGAAAGGACTCACGTCAAGTTTCCTTTTAGCTCTAGAGCGTATCAGGAGGAGCTCCCACCCAGGCTATGAAAGCACCCTGTTGATGTAGAGAACACTTGTTCCTTTCCCAGAGCCCTGCCTGCAGTGACTAGAGACCCGTCCTAAACTGTGATTTAGGTAGCTTCAAGGCAGCATGAATGGAGCACTCAAAATGGGAAAGCAAGGCTTGTGCCATAAGGCCCCCGTTTCCAGCGAACACGTAGCCTACCTCCATGTGATTTCTACCAAGTAAGTAGACACTCTAGCTACACACTGGTCCCTTCCTTGAATAAAGTTTATTTGGCACGGAGTTCTGCGTGTAGCCAAACGCCTCCCCCAAGGAGCGCTCTTGCTAGGCTATCGGGCTTAGCTTCTTCTAAAACCCTGCAGTGTAAGAGGAAGAACTGTGCTTTGGTTACAGCAGCAAGGCAAGCTGACTTTCTCCTGTAAGGATGGGGTCCTAAGGTATGACTTTGTAGAAGGAATGCAAAGCAGTTTTGGTTTCTCAGTGCCGCTCAGCCTAGGGCAATGAGGCAGATTGGCATGACATGTAGGACGTGAGAGAACACAGTTCCTGGAGCTGTTGGAGTGCTGAGGAAATCTAGCTCTCCCAGGGAAGAGTGCAGTGTGTTGCCCTACACTCAGCATACACTGAGTGACTGGGAAAGGATTCCGGGCCTGGAAGTTTCTTAGCAGCCTAGTGGAGCCTGCCGGTGCTCGGTGTTCGTGCAGGGAATAGGGTGCCCAGGCGAGGTCCTCCGTTTCCTGAAATGCTTACTAACGTTAAAGAAAGCAGACCTAAAGCTAATGCCTCAAGGACTCTGCTCCAAGCTTCCACTTCGGCAGGGCTATTCAAGGCTTTACCTTGAGGAAAGGACTCACGTCAAGTTTCCTTTTAGCTCTAGAGCGTATCAGGAGGAGCTCCCACCCAGGCTATGAAAGCACCCTGTTGATGTAGAGAAGACTCGTTCCTTTCCCAGAGCCCTGCCTGCAGTGACTAGAGACCCGTCCTAAAACTGTTATTTAGGTAGCTTCAAGGCAGCATGAATGGAGCATTCAAAATGGGAAAGCAAGGCTTGTGCCATAAGGCCCTGTTTCCAGCGAACACGCAGCCTACCTCCTTGTGATTTCTACCAAGTATACACTCTAGCTACACACTGGTCCCTTCCTTGAATAAAGTTTATTTGGCACGGAGTTCTGCGTGTAGCCAACCGCCTCCCCCAAGGAACGCTCTTGCTAGGCTCTCGGGCTTAGCTTCTTCTAAAACCCTGCAGTGTAAGAGGAAGAACTGTGCTTTGTTTACAGCAGGAACGCAAGCCGAATTTCTCCTGTAAGGATGGGGTCTTAATGTATGACTTTGTGGAAGGAATGCGAAGCAGTTTTGGTTTCTCAGTGCCGCTCAGCCTAGGGCAATGAGGCAGATTGGCATGACATGTAGGACGTGAGAGAACACAGTTCCTGGAGCTGTCGGAGTGCTGAGGAAATCTAGCTCTCCCAGGGAAGAGTGCAGTGTGTTGCCCTACACTCAGCATACACTGAGTGACTGGGAAAGGATTCCGGGCCTGGAAGTTTCTTAGCAGCCTAGTGGAGCCTGCCGGTGCTCGGTGTTCGTGCAGGGAGTAGGGTGCCCAGGCGAGGTCCTCCGTTTCCTGAAATGCTTACTAACGTTAAAGAAAGCAGACCTAAAGCTAATGCCTCAAGGACTCTGCTCCAAGCTTCCACTTCGGCAGGGCTATTCAAGGCTTTACCTTGAGGAAAGGACTCACGTCAAGTTTCCTTTTAGCTCTAGAGCGTATCAGGAGGAGCTCCCACCCAGGCTATGAAAGCACCCTGTTGATGTAGAGAACACTTGTTCCTTTCCCAGAGCCCTGCCTGCAGTGACTAGAGACCCGTCCTAAACTGTGATTTAGGTAGCTTCAAGGCAGCATGAATGGAGCACTCAAAATGGGAAAGCAAGGCTTGTGCCATAAGGCCCCCGTTTCCAGCGAACACGTAGCCTACCTCCATGTGATTTCTACCAAGTAAGTAGACACTCTAGCTACACACTGGTCCCTTCCTTGAATAAAGTTTATTTGGCACGGAGTTCTGCGTGTAGCCAAACGCCTCCTCCAAGGAGCGCTCTTGCTAGGCTATCGGGCTTAGCTTCTTCTAAAACCCTGCAGTGTAAGAGGAAGAACTGTGCTTTGGTTACAGCAGCAAGGCAAGCTGACTTTCTCCTGTAAGGATGGGGTCCTAAGGTATGACTTTGTAGAAGGAATGCAAAGCAGTTTTGGTTTCTCAGTGCCGCTCAGCCTAGGGCAATGAGGCAGATTGGCATGACATGTAGGACGTGAGAGAACACAGTTCCTGGAGCTGTTGGAGTGCTGAGGAAATCTAGCTCTCCCAGGGAAGAGTGCAGTGTGTTGCCCTACACTCAGCATACACTGAGTGACTGGGAAAGGATTCCGGGCCTGGAAGTTTCTTAGCAGCCTAGTGGAGCCTGCCGGTGCTCGGTGTTCGTGCAGGGAATAGGGTGCCCAGGAGAGGTCCTCCGTTTCCTGAAATGCTTACTAACGTTAAAGAAAGCACACCTAAAGCTAATGCCTCAAGGACTCTGCTCCAAGCTTCCACTTCGGCAGGGCTATTCAAGGCTTTACCTTGAGGAAAGGACTCACGTCAAGTTTCCTTTTAGCTCTAGAGCGTATCAGGAGGAGCTCCCACCCAGGCTATGAAAGCACCCTGTTGATGTAGAGAAGACTCGTTCCTTTCCCAGAGCCCTGCCTGCAGTGACTAGAGACCCGTCCTAAAACTGTGATTTAGGTAGCTTCAAGGCAGCATGAATGGAGCATTCAAAATGGGAAAGCAAGGCTTGTGCCATAAGGCCCTGTTTCCAGCGAACACGCAGCCTACCTCCTTGTGATTTCTACCAAGTATACACTCTAGCTACACACTGGTCCCTTCCTTGAATAAAGTTTATTTGGCACGGAGTTCTGCGTGTAGCCAACCGCCTCCCCCAAGGAACGCTCTTGCTAGGCTCTCGGGCTTAGCTTCTTCTAAAACCCTGCAGTGTAAGAGGAAGAACTGTGCTTTGTTTACAGCAGGAACGCAAGCCGAATTTCTCCTGTAAGGATGGGGTCTTAATGTATGACTTTGTGGAAGCAATGCGAAGCAGTTTTGGTTTCTCAGTGCCGCTCAGCCTAGGGCAATGAGGCAGATTGGCATGACATGTAGGACGTGAGAGAACACAGTTCCTGGAGCTGTTGGAGTGCTGAGGAAATCTAGCTCTCCCAGGGAAGAGTGCAGTGTGTTGCCCTACACTCAGCATACACTGAGTGACTGGGAAAGGATTCCGGGCCTGGAAGTTTCTTAGCAGCCTAGTGGAGCCTGCCGGTGCTCGGTGTTCGTGCAGGGAATAGGGTCCCCAGGAGAGGTCCTCCGTTTCCTGAAATGCTTACTAACGTTAAAGAAAGCAGACCTAAAGCTAATGCCTCAAGGACTCTGCTCCAAGCTTCCACTTCGGCAGGGCTATTCAAGGCTTTACCTTGAGGAAAGGACTCACGTCAAGTTTCCTTTTAGCTCTAGAGCGTATCAGGAGGAGCTCCCACCCAGGCTATGAAAGCACCCTGTTGATGTAGAGAAGACTCGTTCCTTTCCCAGAGCCCTGCCTGCAGTGACTAGAGACCCGTCCTAAAACTGTGATTTAGGTAGCTTCAAGGCCGCATGAATGGAGCATTCAAAATGGGAAAGCAAGGCTTGTGCCATAAGGCCCTGTTTCCAGCGAACACGCAGCCTACCTCCTTGTGATTTCTACCAAGTAGACACTCTAGCTACACACTGGTCCCTTCCTTGAATAAAGTTTATTTGGCACGGAGTTCTGCGTGTAGCCAACCGCCTCCCCCAAGGAACGCTCTTGCTAGGCTCTCGGGCTTAGCTTCTTCTAAAACCCTGCAGTGTAAGAGGAAGAACTGTGCTTTGTTTACAGCAGGAACGCAAGCCGAATTTCTCCTGTAAGGATGGGGTCTTAATGTATGACTTTGTGGAAGGAATGCGAAGCAGTTTTGGTTTCTCAGTGCCGCTCAGCCTAGGGCAATGAGGCAGATTTGCATGACATGTAGGACGTGAGAGAACACAGTTCCTGGAGCTGTCGGAGTGCTGAGGAAATCTAGCTCTCCCAGGGAAGAGTGCAGTGTGTTGCCCTACACTCAGCATACACTGAGTGACTGGGAAAGGATTCCGGGCCTGAAGTTTCTTAGAAGCCTAGTGGAGCCTGCCGGTGCTCGGTGTTCGTGCATGGAGTAGGGTGCCCAGGCGAGGTCCTCCGTTTCCTGAAATGCTTACTAACGTTAAAGAAAGCAGACCTAAAGCTAATGCCTCAAGGACTCTGCTCCAAGCTTCCACTTCGGCAGGGCTATTCAAGGCTTTACCTTGAGGAAAGGACTCACGTCAAGTTTCCTTTTAGCTCTAGAGCGTATCAGGAGGAGCTCCCACCCAGGCTATGAAAGCACCCTGTTGATGTAGAGAACACTTGTTCCTTTCCCAGAGCCCTGCCTGCAGTGACTAGAGACCCGTCCTAAACTGTGATTTAGGTAGCTTCAAGGCAGCATGAATGGAGCACTCAAAATGGGAAAGCAAGGCTTGTGCCATAAGGCCCCCGTTTCCAGCGAACACGTAGCCTACCTCCATGTGATTTCTACCAAGTAAGTAGACACTCTAGCTACACACTGGTCCCTTCCTTGAATAAAGTTTATTTGGCACGGAGTTCTGCGTGTAGCCAAACGCCTCCCCCAAGGAGCGCTCTTGCTAGGCTATCGGGCTTAGCTTCTTCTAAAACCCTGCAGTGTAAGAGGAAGAACTGTGCTTTGGTTACAGCAGCAAGGCAAGCTGACTTTCTCCTGTAAGGATGGGGTCCTAAGGTATGACTTTGTAGAAGGAATGCGAAGCAGTTTTGGTTTCTCAGTGCCGCTCAGCCTAGGGCAATGAGGCAGATTGGCATGACATGTAGGACGTGAGAGAACACAGTTCCTGGAGCTGTTGGAGTGCTGAGGAAATCTAGCTCTCCCAGGGAAGAGTGCAGTGTGTTGCCCTACACTCAGCATACACTGAGTGACTGGGAAAGGATTCCGGGCCTGGAAGTTTCTTAGCAGCCTAGTGGAGCCTGCCGGTGCTCGGTGTTCGTGCAGGGAATAGGGTGCCCAGGCGAGGTCCTCCGTTTCCTGAAATGCTTACTAACGTTAAAGAAAGCACACCTAAAGCTAATGCCTCAAGGACTCTGCTCCAAGCTTCCACTTCGGCAGGGCTATTCAAGGCTTTACCTTGAGGAAAGGACTCACGTCAAGTTTCCTTTTAGCTCTAGAGCGTATCAGGAGGAGCTCCCACCCAGGCTATGAAAGCACCCTGTTGATGTAGAGAAGACTCGTTCCTTTCCCAGAGCCCTGCCTGCAGTGACTAGAGACCCGTCCTAAAACTGTGATTTAGGTAGCTTCAAGGCAGCATGAATGGAGCATTCAAAATGGGAAAGCAAGGCTTGTGCCATAAGGCCCTGTTTCCAGCGAACACGCAGCCTACCTCCTTGTGATTTCTACCAAGTATACACTCTAGCTACACACTGGTCCCTTCCTTGAATAAAGTTTATTTGGCACGGAGTTCTGCGTGTAGCCAACCGCCTCCCCCAAGGAACGCTCTTGCTAGGCTCTCGGGCTTAGCTTCTTCTAAAACCCTGCAGTGTAAGAGGAAGAACTGTGCTTTGTTTACAGCAGGAACGCAAGCCGAATTTCTCCTGTAAGGATGGGGTCTTAATGTATGACTTTGTGGAAGGAATGCGAAGCAGTTTTGGTTTCTCAGTGCCGCTCAGCCTAGGGCAATGAGGCAGATTGGCATGACATGTAGGACGTGAGAGAACACAGTTCCTGGAGCTGTCGGAGTGCTGAGGAAATCTAGCTCTCCCAGGGAAGAGTGCAGTGTGTTGCCCTACACTCAGCATACACTGAGTGACTGGGAAAGGATTCCGGGCCTGGAAGTTTCTTAGCAGCCTAGTGGAGCCTGCCGGTGCTCGGTGTTCGTGCAGGGAGTAGGGTGCCCAGGCGAGGTCCTCCGTTTCCTGAAATGCTTACTAACGTTAAAGAAAGCAGACCTAAAGCTAATGCCTCAAGGACTGTGCTCCAAGCTTCCACTTCGGCAGGGCTATTCAAGGCTTTACCTTGAGGAAAGGACTCACGTCAAGTTTCCTTTTAGCTCTAGAGCGTATCAGGAGGAGCTCCCACCCAGGCTATGAAAGCACCCTGTTGATGTAGAGAACACTTGTTCCTTTCCCAGAGCCCTGCCTGCAGTGACTAGAGACCCGTCCTAAACTGTGATTTAGGTAGCTTCAAGGCAGCATGAATGGAGCACTCAAAATGGGAAAGCAAGGCTTGTGCCATAAGGCCCCCGTTTCCAGCGAACACGTAGCCTACCTCCATGTGATTTCTACCAAGTAAGTAGACACTCTAGCTACACACTGGTCCCTTCCTTGAATAAAGTTTATTTGGCACGGAGTTCTGCGTGTAGCCAAACGCCTCCCCCAAGGAGCGCTCTTGCTAGGCTATCGGGCTTAGCTTCTTCTAAAACCCTGCAGTGTAAGAGGAAGAACTGTGCTTTGGTTACAGCAGCAAGGCAAGCTGACTTTCTCCTGTAAGGATGGGGTCCTAAGGTATGACTTTGTAGAAGGAATGCAAAGCAGTTTTGGTTTCTCAGTGCCGCTCAGCCTAGGGCAATGAGGCAGATTTGCATGACATGTAGGACGTGAGAGAACACAGTTCCTGGAGCTGTTGGAGTGCTGAGGAAATCTAGCTCTCCCAGGGAAGAGTGCAGTGTGTTGCCCTACACTCAGCATACACTGAGTGACTGGGAAAGGATTCCGGGCCTGGAAGTTTCTTAGCAGCCTAGTGGAGCCTGCCGGTGCTCGGTGTTCGTGCAGGGAATAGGGTGCCCAGGAGAGGTCCTCCGTTTCCTGAAATGCTTACTAACGTTAAAGAAAGCAGACCTAAAGCTAATGCCTCAAGGACTCTGCTCCAAGCTTCCACTTCGGCAGGGCTATTCAAGGCTTTACCTTGAGGAAAGGACTCACGTCAAGTTTCCTTTTAGCTCTAGAGCGTATCAGGAGGAGCTCCCACCCAGGCTATGAAAGCACCCTGTTGATGTAGAGAAGACTCGTTCCTTTCCCAGAGCCCTGCCTGCAGTGACTAGAGACCCGTCCTAAAACTGTTATTTAGGTAGCTTCAAGGCAGCATGAATGGAGCATTCAAAATGGGAAAGCAAGGCTTGTGCCATAAGGCCCTGTTTCCAGCGAACACGCAGCCTACCTCCTTGTGATTTCTACCAAGTAGACACTCTAGCTACACACTGGTCCCTTCCTTGAATAAAGTTTATTTGGCACGGAGTTCTGCGTGTAGCCAACCGCCTCCCCCAAGGAACGCTCTTGCTAGGCTCTCGGGCTTAGCTTCTTCTAAAACCCTGCAGTGTAAGAGGAAGAACTGTGCTTTGTTTACAGCAGGAACGCAAGCCGAATTTCTCCTGTAAGGATGGGGTCTTAATGTATGACTTTGTGGAAGGAATGCGAAGCAGTTTTGGTTTCTCAGTGCCGCTCAGCCTAGGGCAATGAGGCAGATTGGCATGACATGTAGGACGTGAGAGAACACAGTTCCTGGAGCTGTCGGAGTGCTGAGGAAATCTAGCTCTCCCAGGGAAGAGTGCAGTGTGTTGCCCTACACTCAGCATACACTGAGTGACTGGGAAAGGATTCCGGGCCTGAAGTTTCTTAGCAGCCTAGTGGAGCCTGCCGGTGCTCGGTGTTAATGCATGGAGTAGGGTGCCCAGGCGAGGTCCTCCGTTTCCTGAAATGCTTACTAACGTTAAAGAAAGCAGACCTAAAGCTAATGCCTCAAGGACTCTGCTCCAAGCTTCCACTTCGGCAGGGCTATTCAAGGCTTTACCTTGAGGAAAGGACTCACGTCAAGTTTCCTTTTAGCTCTAGAGCGTATCAGGAGGAGCTCCCACCCAGGCTATGAAAGCACCCTGTTGATGTAGAGAACACTTGTTCCTTTCCCAGAGCCCTGCCTGCAGTGACTAGAGACCCGTCCTAAACTGTGATTTAGGTAGCTTCAAGGCAGCATGAATGGAGCACTCAAAATGGGAAAGCAAGGCTTGTGCCATAAGGCCCCCGTTTCCAGCGAACACGTAGCCTACCTCCATGTGATTTCTACCAAGTAAGTAGACACTCTAGCTACACACTGGTCCCTTCCTTGAATAAAGTTTATTTGGCACGGAGTTCTGCGTGTAGCCAAACGCCTCCCCCAAGGAGCGCTCTTGCTAGGCTATCGGGCTTAGCTTCTTCTAAAACCCTGCAGTGTAAGAGGAAGAACTGTGCTTTGGTTACAGCAGCAAGGCAAGCTGACTTTCTCCTGTAAGGATGGGGTCCTAAGGTATGACTTTGTAGAAGGAATGCAAAGCAGTTTTGGTTTCTCAGTGCCGCTCAGCCTAGGGCAATGAGGCAGATTGGCATGACATGTAGGACGTGAGAGAACACAGTTCCTGGAGCTGTTGGAGTGCTGAGGAAATCTAGCTCTCCCAGGGAAGAGTGCAGTGTGTTGCCCTACACTCAGCATACACTGAGTGACTGGGAAAGGATTCCGGGCCTGGAAGTTTCTTAGCAGCCTAGTGGAGCCTGCCGGTGCTCGGTGTTCGTGCAGGGAATAGGGTGCCCAGGAGAGGTCCTCCGTTTCCTGAAATGCTTACTAACGTTAAAGAAAGCAGACCTAAAGCTAATGCCTCAAGGACTCTGCTCCAAGCTTCCACTTCGGCAGGGCTATTCAAGGCTTTACCTTGAGGAAAGGACTCACGTCAAGTTTCCTTTTAGCTCTAGAGCGTATCAGGAGGAGCTCCCACCCAGGCTATGAAAGCACCCTGTTGATGTAGAGAAGACTCGTTCCTTTCCCAGAGCCCTGCCTGCAGTGACTAGAGACCCGTCCTAAAACTGTTATTTAGGTAGCTTCAAGGCAGCATGAATGGAGCATTCAAAATGGGAAAGCAAGGCTTGTGCCATAAGGCCCTGTTTCCAGCGAACACGCAGCCTACCTCCTTGTGATTTCTACCAAGTATACACTCTAGCTACACACTGGTCCCTTCCTTGAATAAAGTTTATTTGGCACGGAGTTCTGCGTGTAGCCAACCGCCTCCCCCAAGGAACGCTCTTGCTAGGCTCTCGGGCTTAGCTTCTTCTAAAACCCTGCAGTGTAAGAGGAAGAACTGTGCTTTGTTTACAGCAGGAACGCAAGCCGAATTTCTCCTGTAAGGATGGGGTCTTAATGTATGACTTTGTGGAAGGAATGCGAAGCAGTTTTGGTTTCTCAGTGCCGCTCAGCCTAGGGCAATGAGGCAGATTGGCATGACATGTAGGACGTGAGAGAACACAGTTCCTGGAGCTGTCGGAGTGCTGAGGAAATCTAGCTCTCCCAGGGAAGAGTGCAGTGTGTTGCCCTACACTCAGCATACACTGAGTGACTGGGAAAGGATTCCGGGCCTGAAGTTTCTTAGAAGCCTAGTGGAGCCTGCCGGTGCTCGGTGTTCGTGCATGGAGTAGGGTGCCCAGGCGAGGTCCTCCGTTTCCTGAAATGCTTACTAACGTTAAAGAAAGCAGACCTAAAGCTAATGCCTCAAGGACTCTGCTCCAAGCTTCCACTTCGGCAGGGCTATTCAAGGCTTTACCTTGAGGAAAGGACTCACGTCAAGTTTCCTTTTAGCTCTAGAGCGTATCAGGAGGAGCTCCCACCCAGGCTATGAAAGCACCCTGTTGATGTAGAGAACACTTGTTCCTTTCCCAGAGCCCTGCCTGCAGTGACTAGAGACCCGTCCTAAACTGTGATTTAGGTAGCTTCAAGGCAGCATGAATGGAGCACTCAAAATGGGAAAGCAAGGCTTGTGCCATAAGGCCCCCGTTTCCAGCGAACACGTAGCCTACCTCCATGTGATTTCTACCAAGTAAGTAGACACTCTAGCTACACACTGGTCCCTTCCTTGAATAAAGTTTATTTGGCACGGAGTTCTGCGTGTAGCCAAACGCCTCCCCCAAGGAGCGCTCTTGCTAGGCTATCGGGCTTAGCTTCTTCTAAAACCCTGCAGTGTAAGAGGAAGAACTGTGCTTTGGTTACAGCAGCAAGGCAAGCTGACTTTCTCCTGTAAGGATGGGGTCCTAAGGTATGACTTTGTAGAAGGAATGCAAAGCAGTTTTGGTTTCTCAGTGCCGCTCAGCCTAGGGCAATGAGGCAGATTGGCATGACATGTAGGACGTGAGAGAACACAGTTCCTGGAGCTGTTGGAGTGCTGAGGAAATCTAGCTCTCCCAGGGAAGAGTGCAGTGTGTTGCCCTACACTCAGCATACACTGAGTGACTGGGAAAGGATTCCGGGCCTGGAAGTTTCTTAGCAGCCTAGTGGAGCCTGCCGGTGCTCGGTGTTCGTGCAGGGAATAGGGTGCCCAGGAGAGGTCCTCCGTTTCCTGAAATGCTTACTAACGTTAAAGAAAGCACACCTAAAGCTAATGCCTCAAGGACTCTGCTCCAAGCTTCCACTTCGGCAGGGCTATTCAAGGCTTTACCTTGAGGAAAGGACTCACGTCAAGTTTCCTTTTAGCTCTAGAGCGTATCAGGAGGAGCTCCCACCCAGGCTATGAAAGCACCCTGTTGATGTAGAGAAGACTCGTTCCTTTCCCAGAGCCCTGCCTGCAGTGACTAGAGACCCGTCCTAAAACTGTGATTTAGGTAGCTTCAAGGCCGCATGAATGGAGCATTCAAAATGGGAAAGCAAGGCTTGTGCCATAAGGCCCTGTTTCCAGCGAACACGCAGCCTACCTCCTTGTGATTTCTACCAAGTATACACTCTAGCTACACACTGGTCCCTTCCTTGAATAAAGTTTATTTGGCACGGAGTTCTGCGTGTAGCCAACCGCCTCCCCCAAGGAGCGCTCTTGCTAGGCTATCGGGCTTAGCTTCTTCTAAAACCCTGCAGTGTAAGAGGAAGAACTGTGCTTTGTTTACAGCAGGAACGCAAGCCGAATTTCTCCTGTAAGGATGGGGTCTTAATGTATGACTTTGTGGAAGGAATGCGAAGCAGTTTTGGTTTCTCAGTGCCGCTCAGCCTAGGGCAATGAGGCAGATTTGCATGACATGTAGGACGTGAGAGAACACAGTTCCTGGAGCTGTTGGAGTGCTGAGGAAATCTAGCTCTCCCAGGGAAGAGTGCAGTGTGTTGCCCTACACTCAGCATACACTGAGTGACTGGGAAAGGATTCCGGGCCTGGAAGTTTCTTAGCAGCCTAGTGGAGCCTGCCGGTGCTCGGTGTTCGTGCAGGGAATAGGGTGCACAGGCGAGGTCCTCCGTTTCCTGAAATGCTTACTAACGTTAAAGAAAGCAGACCTAAAGCTAATGCCTCAAGGACTCTGCTCCAAGCTTCCACTTCGGCAGGGCTATTCAAGGCTTTAACTTGAGGAAAGGACTCACGCCAAGTTTCCTTTTAGTTCTAGAGCGTATCAGGAGGAGCTCCCACCCAGGCTATGAAAGCACCCTGTTGATGTAGAGAACACTTGTTCCTTTCCCAGAGCCCTGCCTGCAGTGACTAGAGACCCGTCCTAAACTGTGATTTAGGTAGCTTCAAGGCAGCATGAATGGAGCACTCAAAATGGGAAAGCAAGGCTTGTGCCATAAGGCCCCCCTTTCCAGCGAACACGTAGCCTACCTCCATGTGATTTCTACCAAGTAAGTAGACACTCTAGCTACACATTGGTGCCTTCCTTGAATAAAGTTTATTTGGCACGGAGTTCTGCGTGTAGCCAAACGCCTCCCCCAAGGAGCGCTCTTGCTAGGCTATCGGGCTTAGCTTCTTCTAAAACCCTGCAGTGTAAGAGGAAGAACTGTGCTTTGGTTACAGCAGCAAGGCAAGCTGACTTTCTCCTGTAAGGATGGGGTCCTAAGGTATGACTTTGTAGAAGGAATGCAAAGCAGTTTTGGTTTCTCAGTGCCGCTCAGCCTAGGGCAATGAGGCAGATTGGCATGACATGTAGGACGTGAGAGAACACAGTTCCTGGAGCTGTTGGAGTGCTGAGGAAATCTAGCTCTCCCAGGGAAGAGTGCAGTGTGTTGCCCTACACTCAGCATACACTGAGTGACTGGGAAAGGATTCCGGGCCTGGAAGTTTCTTAGCAGCCTAGTGGAGCCTGCCGGTGCTCGGTGTTCGTGCAGGGAGTAGGGTGCCCAGGCGAGGTCCTCCGTTTCCTGAAATGCTTACTAACGTTAAAGAAAGCACACCTAAAGCTAATGCCTCAAGGACTCTGCTCCAAGCTTCCACTTCGGCAGGGCTATTCAAGGCTTTACCTTGAGGAAAGGACTCACGTCAAGTTTCCTTTTAGCTCTAGAGCGTATCAGGAGGAGCTCCCACCCAGGCTATGAAAGCACCCTGTTGATGTAGAGAACACTTGTTCCTTTCCCAGAGCCCTGCCTGCAGTGACTAGAGACCCGTCCTAAACTGTGATTTAGGTAGCTTCAAGGCAGCATGAATGGAGCACTCAAAATGGGAAAGCAA
This sequence comes from Balaenoptera borealis, assembly GCF_965194805.1. Taxonomy (NCBI): domain Eukaryota; kingdom Metazoa; phylum Chordata; class Mammalia; order Artiodactyla; family Balaenopteridae; genus Balaenoptera; species Balaenoptera borealis. The sequence goes on from NW_028123384.1 coordinate 240,197, forward strand.
GGCTTGTGCCATAAGGCCCCCGTTTCCAGCGAACACGTAGCCTACCTCCATGTGATTTCTACCAAGTAAGTAGACACTCTAGCTACACACTGGTCCCTTCCTTGAATAAAGTTTATTTGGCACGGAGTTCTGCGTGTAGCCAAACGCCTACCCCAAGGAGCGCTCTTGCTAGGCTATCGGGCTTAGCTTCTTCTAAAACCCTGCAGTGTAAGAGGAAGAACTGTGCTTTGGTTACAGCAGCAAGGCAAGCTGACTTTCTCCTGTAAGGATGGGGTCCTAAGGTATGACTTTGTAGAAGGAATGCAAAGCAGTTTTGGTTTCTCAGTGCCGCTCAGCCTAGGGCAATGAGGCAGATTTGCATGACATGTAGGACGTGAGAGAACACAGTTCCTGGAGCTGTTGGAGTGCTGAGGAAATCTAGCTCTCCCAGGGAAGAGTGCAGTGTGTTGCCCTACACTCAGCATACACTGAGTGACTGGGAAAGGATTCCGGGCCTGGAAGTTTCTTAGCAGCCTAGTGGAGCCTGCCGGTGCTCGGTGTTCGTGCAGGGAATAGGGTGCCCAGGAGAGGTCCTCCGTTTCCTGAAATGCTTACTAACGTTAAAGAAAGCAGACCTAAAGCTAATGCCTCAAGGACTCTGCTCCAAGCTTCCACTTCGGCAGGGCTATTCAAGGCTTTACCTTGAGGAAAGGACTCACGTCAAGTTTCCTTTTAGCTCTAGAGCGTATCAGGAGGAGCTCCCACCCAGGCTATGAAAGCACCCTGTTGATGTAGAGAAGACTCGTTCCTTTCCCAGAGCCCTGCCTGCAGTGACTAGAGACCCGTCCTAAAACTGTGATTTAGGTAGCTTCAAGGCCGCATGAATGGAGCATTCAAAATGGGAAAGCAAGGCTTGTGCCATAAGGCCCTGTTTCCAGCGAACACGCAGCCTACCTCCTTGTGATTTCTACCAAGTATACACTCTAGCTACACACTGGTCCCTTCCTTGAATAAAGTTTATTTGGCACGGAGTTCTGCGTGTAGCCAACCGCCTCCCCCAAGGAACGCTCTTGCTAGGCTCTCGGGCTTAGCTTCTTCTAAAACCCTGCAGTGTAAGAGGAAGAACTGTGCTTTGTTTACAGCAGGAACGCAAGCCGAATTTCTCCTGTAAGGATGGGGTCTTAATGTATGACTTTGTGGAAGGAATGCGAAGCAGTTTTGGTTTCTCAGTGCCGCTCAGCCTAGGGCAATGAGGCAGATTGGCATGACATGTAGGACGTGAGAGAACACAGTTCCTGGAGCTGTCGGAGTGCTGAGGAAATCTAGCTCTCCCAGGGAAGAGTGCAGTGTGTTGCCCTACACTCAGCATACACTGAGTGACTGGGAAAGGATTCCGGGCCTGGAAGTTTCTTAGCAGCCTAGTGGAGCCTGCCGGTGCTCGGTGTTCGTGCAGGGAATAGGGTGCACAGGCGAGGTCCTCCGTTTCCTGAAATGCTTACTAACGTTAAAGAAAGCAGACCTAAAGCTAATGCCTCAAGGACTCTGCTCCAAGCTTCCACTTCGGCAGGGCTATTCAAGGCTTTAACTTGAGGAAAGGACTCACGCCAAGTTTCCTTTTAGTTCTAGAGCGTATCAGGAGGAGCTCCCACCCAGGCTATGAAAGCACCCTGTTGATGTAGAGAACACTTGTTCCTTTCCCAGAGCCCTGCCTGCAGTGACTAGAGACCCGTCCTAAACTGTGATTTAGGTAGCTTCAAGGCAGCATGAATGGAGCACTCAAAATGGGAAAGCAAGGCTTGTGCCATAAGGCCCCCGTTTCCAGCGAACACGTAGCCTACCTCCATGTGATTTCTACCAAGTAAGTAGACACTCTAGCTACACATTGGTGCCTTCCTTGAATAAAGTTTATTTGGCACGGAGTTCTGCGTGTAGCCAAACGCCTCCCCCAAGGAGCGCTCTTGCTAGGCTATCGGGCTTAGCTTCTTCTAAAACCCTGCAGTGTAAGAGGAAGAACTGTGCTTTGGTTACAGCAGCAAGGCAAGCTGACTTTCTCCTGTAAGGATGGGGTCCTAAGGTATGACTTTGTAGAAGGAATGCAAAGCAGTTTTGGTTTCTCAGTGCCGCTCAGCCTAGGGCAATGAGGCAGATTTGCATGACATGTAGGACGTGAGAGAACACAGTTCCTGGAGCTGTTGGAGTGCTGAGGAAATCTAGCTCTCCCAGGGAAGAGTGCAGTGTGTTGCCCTACACTCAGCATACACTGAGTGACTGGGAAAGGATTCCGGGCCTGGAAGTTTCTTAGCAGCCTAGTGGAGCCTGCCGGTGCTCGGTGTTCGTGCAGGGAATAGGGTGCCCAGGAGAGGTCCTCCGTTTCCTGAAATGCTTACTAACGTTAAAGAAAGCAGACCTAAAGCTAATGCCTCAAGGACTCTGCTCCAAGCTTCCACTTCGGCAGGGCTATTCAAGGCTTTACCTTGAGGAAAGGACTCACGTCAAGTTTCCTTTTAGCTCTAGAGCGTATCAGGAGGAGCTCCCACCCAGGCTATGAAAGCACCCTGTTGATGTAGAGAAGACTCGTTCCTTTCCCAGAGCCCTGCCTGCAGTGACTAGAGACCCGTCCTAAAACTGTTATTTAGGTAGCTTCAAGGCAGCATGAATGGAGCATTCAAAATGGGAAAGCAAGGCTTGTGCCATAAGGCCCTGTTTCCAGCGAACACGCAGCCTACCTCCTTGTGATTTCTACCAAGTATACACTCTAGCTACACACTGGTCCCTTCCTTGAATAAAGTTTATTTGGCACGGAGTTCTGCGTGTAGCCAACCGCCTCCCCCAAGGAACGCTCTTGCTAGGCTCTCGGGCTTAGCTTCTTCTAAAACCCTGCAGTGTAAGAGGAAGAACTGTGCTTTGTTTACAGCAGGAACGCAAGCCGAATTTCTCCTGTAAGGATGGGGTCTTAATGTATGACTTTGTGGAAGGAATGCGAAGCAGTTTTGGTTTCTCAGTGCCGCTCAGCCTAGGGCAATGAGGCAGATTGGCATGACATGTAGGACGTGAGAGAACACAGTTCCTGGAGCTGTCGGAGTGCTGAGGAAATCTAGCTCTCCCAGGGAAGAGTGCAGTGTGTTGCCCTACACTCAGCATACACTGAGTGACTGGGAAAGGATTCCGGGCCTGAAGTTTCTTAGAAGCCTAGTGGAGCCTGCCGGTGCTCGGTGTTCGTGCATGGAGTAGGGTGCCCAGGCGAGGTCCTCCGTTTCCTGAAATGCTTACTAACGTTAAAGAAAGCAGACCTAAAGCTAATGCCTCAAGGACTCTGCTCCAAGCTTCCACTTCGGCAGGGCTATTCAAGGCTTTACCTTGAGGAAAGGACTCACGTCAAGTTTCCTTTTAGCTCTAGAGCGTATCAGGAGGAGCTCCCACCCAGGCTATGAAAGCACCCTGTTGATGTAGAGAACACTTGTTCCTTTCCCAGAGCCCTGCCTGCAGTGACTAGAGACCCGTCCTAAACTGTGATTTAGGTAGCTTCAAGGCAGCATGAATGGAGCACTCAAAATGGGAAAGCAAGGCTTGTGCCATAAGGCCCCCGTTTCCAGCGAACACGTAGCCTACCTCCATGTGATTTCTACCAAGTAAGTAGACACTGTAGCTACACACTGGTCCCTTCCTTGAATAAAGTTTATTTGGCACGGAGTTCTGCGTGTAGCCAAACGCCTCCCCCAAGGAGCGCTCTTGCTAGGCTATCGGGCTTAGCTTCTTCTAAAACCCTGCAGTGTAAGAGGAAGAACTGTGCTTTGGTTACAGCAGCAAGGCAAGCTGACTTTCTCCTGTAAGGATGGGGTCCTAAGGTATGACTTTGTAGAAGGAATGCAAAGCAGTTTTGGTTTCTCAGTGCCGCTCAGCCTAGGGCAATGAGGCAGATTGGCATGACATGTAGGACGTGAGAGAACACAGTTCCTGGAGCTGTTGGAGTGCTGAGGAAATCTAGCTCTCCCAGGGAAGAGTGCAGTGTGTTGCCCTACACTCAGCATACACTGAGTGACTGGGAAAGGATTCCGGGCCTGGAAGTTTCTTAGCAGCCTAGTGGAGCCTGCCGGTGCTCGGTGTTCGTGCAGGGAATAGGGTGCCCAGGAGAGGTCCTCCGTTTCCTGAAATGCTTACTAACGTTAAAGAAAGCACACCTAAAGCTAATGCCTCAAGGACTCTGCTCCAAGCTTCCACTTCGGCAGGGCTATTCAAGGCTTTACCTTGAGGAAAGGACTCACGTCAAGTTTCCTTTTAGCTCTAGAGCGTATCAGGAGGAGCTCCCACCCAGGCTATGAAAGCACCCTGTTGATGTAGAGAAGACTCGTTCCTTTCCCAGAGCCCTGCCTGCAGTGACTAGAGACCCGTCCTAAAACTGTGATTTAGGTAGCTTCAAGGCCGCATGAATGGAGCATTCAAAATGGGAAAGCAAGGCTTGTGCCATAAGGCCCTGTTTCCAGCGAACACGCAGCCTACCTCCTTGTGATTTCTACCAAGTATACACTCTAGCTACACACTGGTCCCTTCCTTGAATAAAGTTTATTTGGCACGGAGTTCTGCGTGTAGCCAACCGCCTCCCCCAAGGAGCGCTCTTGCTAGGCTATCGGGCTTAGCTTCTTCTAAAACCCTGCAGTGTAAGAGGAAGAACTGTGCTTTGTTTACAGCAGGAACGCAAGCCGAATTTCTCCTGTAAGGATGGGGTCTTAATGTATGACTTTGTGGAAGGAATGCGAAGCAGTTTTGGTTTCTCAGTGCCGCTCAGCCTAGGGCAATGAGGCAGATTTGCATGACATGTAGGACGTGAGAGAACACAGTTCCTGGAGCTGTTGGAGTGCTGAGGAAATCTAGCTCTCCCAGGGAAGAGTGCAGTGTGTTGCCCTACACTCAGCATACACTGAGTGACTGGGAAAGGATTCCGGGCCTGGAAGTTTCTTAGCAGCCTAGTGGAGCCTGCCGGTGCTCGGTGTTCGTGCAGGGAATAGGGTGCACAGGCGAGGTCCTCCGTTTCCTGAAATGCTTACTAACGTTAAAGAAAGCAGACCTAAAGCTAATGCCTCAAGGACTCTGCTCCAAGCTTCCACTTCGGCAGGGCTATTCAAGGCTTTAACTTGAGGAAAGGACTCACGCCAAGTTTCCTTTTAGTTCTAGAGCGTATCAGGAGGAGCTCCCACCCAGGCTATGAAAGCACCCTGTTGATGTAGAGAACACTTGTTCCTTTCCCAGAGCCCTGCCTGCAGTGACTAGAGACCCGTCCTAAACTGTGATTTAGGTAGCTTCAAGGCAGCATGAATGGAGCACTCAAAATGGGAAAGCAAGGCTTGTGCCATAAGGCCCCCGTTTCCAGCGAACACGTAGCCTACCTCCATGTGATTTCTACCAAGTAAGTAGACACTCTAGCTACACATTGGTGCCTTCCTTGAATAAAGTTTATTTGGCACGGAGTTCTGCGTGTAGCCAAACGCCTCCCCCAAGGAGCGCTCTTGCTAGGCTATCGGGCTTAGCTTCTTCTAAAACCCTGCAGTGTAAGAGGAAGAACTGTGCTTTGGTTACAGCAGCAAGGCAAGCTGACTTTCTCCTGTAAGGATGGGGTCCTAAGGTATGACTTTGTAGAAGGAATGCAAAGCAGTTTTGGTTTCTCAGTGCCGCTCAGCCTAGGGCAATGAGGCAGATTGGCATGACATGTAGGACGTGAGAGAACACAGTTCCTGGAGCTGTTGGAGTGCTGAGGAAATCTAGCTCTCCCAGGGAAGAGTGCAGTGTGTTGCCCTACACTCAGCATACACTGAGTGACTGGGAAAGGATTCCGGGCCTGGAAGTTTCTTAGCAGCCTAGTGGAGCCTGCCGGTGCTCGGTGTTCGTGCAGGGAGTAGGGTGCCCAGGCGAGGTCCTCCGTTTCCTGAAATGCTTACTAACGTTAAAGAAAGCACACCTAAAGCTAATGCCTCAAGGACTCTGCTCCAAGCTTCCACTTCGGCAGGGCTATTCAAGGCTTTACCTTGAGGAAAGGACTCACGTCAAGTTTCCTTTTAGCTCTAGAGCGTATCAGGAGGAGCTCCCACCCAGGCTATGAAAGCACCCTGTTGATGTAGAGAACACTTGTTCCTTTCCCAGAGCCCTGCCTGCAGTGACTAGAGACCCGTCCTAAACTGTGATTTAGGTAGCTTCAAGGCAGCATGAATGGAGCACTCAAAATGGGAAAGCAAGGCTTGTGCCATAAGGCCCCCGTTTCCAGCGAACACGTAGCCTACCTCCATGTGATTTCTACCAAGTAAGTAGACACTCTAGCTACACACTGGTCCCTTCCTTGAATAAAGTTTATTTGGCACGGAGTTCTGCGTGTAGCCAAACGCCTCCCCCAAGGAGCGCTCTTGCTAGGCTATCGGGCTTAGCTTCTTCTAAAACCCTGCAGTGTAAGAGGAAGAACTGTGCTTTGGTTACAGCAGCAAGGCAAGCTGACTTTCTCCTGTAAGGATGGGGTCCTAAGGTATGACTTTGTAGAAGGAATGCAAAGCAGTTTTGGTTTCTCAGTGCCGCTCAGCCTAGGGCAATGAGGCAGATTTGCATGACATGTAGGACGTGAGAGAACACAGTTCCTGGAGCTGTTGGAGTGCTGAGGAAATCTAGCTCTCCCAGGGAAGAGTGCAGTGTGTTGCCCTACACTCAGCATACACTGAGTGACTGGGAAAGGATTCCGGGCCTGGAAGTTTCTTAGCAGCCTAGTGGAGCCTGCCGGTGCTCGGTGTTCGTGCAGGGAATAGGGTGCCCAGGAGAGGTCCTCCGTTTCCTGAAATGCTTACTAACGTTAAAGAAAGCAGACCTAAAGCTAATGCCTCAAGGACTCTGCTCCAAGCTTCCACTTCGGCAGGGCTATTCAAGGCTTTACCTTGAGGAAAGGACTCACGTCAAGTTTCCTTTTAGCTCTAGAGCGTATCAGGAGGAGCTCCCACCCAGGCTATGAAAGCACCCTGTTGATGTAGAGAAGACTCGTTCCTTTCCCAGAGCCCTGCCTGCAGTGACTAGAGACCCGTCCTAAAACTGTGATTTAGGTAGCTTCAAGGCCGCATGAATGGAGCATTCAAAATGGGAAAGCAAGGCTTGTGCCATAAGGCCCTGTTTCCAGCGAACACGCAGCCTACCTCCTTGTGATTTCTACCAAGTATACACTCTAGCTACACACTGGTCCCTTCCTTGAATAAAGTTTATTTGGCACGGAGTTCTGCGTGTAGCCAACCGCCTCCCCCAAGGAACGCTCTTGCTAGGCTCTCGGGCTTAGCTTCTTCTAAAACCCTGCAGTGTAAGAGGAAGAACTGTGCTTTGTTTACAGCAGGAACGCAAGCCGAATTTCTCCTGTAAGGATGGGGTCTTAATGTATGACTTTGTGGAAGGAATGCGAAGCAGTTTTGGTTTCTCAGTGCCGCTCAGCCTAGGGCAATGAGGCAGATTGGCATGACATGTAGGACGTGAGAGAACACAGTTCCTGGAGCTGTCGGAGTGCTGAGGAAATCTAGCTCTCCCAGGGAAGAGTGCAGTGTGTTGCCCTACACTCAGCATACACTGAGTGACTGGGAAAGGATTCCGGGCCTGAAGTTTCTTAGCAGCCTAGTGGAGCCTGCCGGTGCTCGGTGTTCGTGCATGGAGTAGGGCGCCCAGGCGAGGTCCTCCGTTTCCTGAAATGCTTACTAACGTTAAAGAAAGCAGACCTAAAGCTAATGCCTCAAGGACTCTGCTCCAAGCTTCCACTTCGGCAGGGCTATTCAAGGCTTTACCTTGAGGAAAGGACTCACGTCAAGTTTCCTTTTAGCTCTAGAGCGTATCAGGAGGAGCTCCCACCCAGGCTATGAAAGCACCCTGTTGATGTAGAGAACACTTGTTCCTTTCCCAGAGCCCTGCCTGCAGTGACTAGAGACCCGTCCTAAACTGTGATTTAGGTAGCTTCAAGGCAGCATGAATGGAGCACTCAAAATGGGAAAGCAAGGCTTGTGCCATAAGGCCCCCGTTTCCAGCGAACACGTAGCCTACCTCCATGTGATTTCTACCAAGTAAGTAGACACTCTAGCTACACACTGGTCCCTTCCTTGAATAAAGTTTATTTGGCACGGAGTTCTGCGTGTAGCCAAACGCCTCCCCCAAGGAGCGCTCTTGCTAGGCTATCGGGCTTAGCTTCTTCTAAAACCCTGCAGTGTAAGAGGAAGAACTGTGCTTTGGTTACAGCAGCAAGGCAAGCTGACTTTCTCCTGTAAGGATGGGGTCCTAAGGTATGACTTTGTAGAAGGAATGCAAAGCAGTTTTGGTTTCTCAGTGCCGCTCAGCCTAGGGCAATGAGGCAGATTGGCATGACATGTAGGACGTGAGAGAACACAGTTCCTGGAGCTGTTGGAGTGCTGAGGAAATCTAGCTCTCCCAGGGAAGAGTGCAGTGTGTTGCCCTACACTCAGCATACACTGAGTGACTGGGAAAGGATTCCGGGCCTGGAAGTTTCTTAGCAGCCTAGTGGAGCCTGCCGGTGCTCGGTGTTCGTGCAGGGAATAGGGTGCCCAGGAGAGGTCCTCCGTTTCCTGAAATGCTTACTAACGTTAAAGAAAGCACACCTAAAGCTAATGCCTCAAGGACTCTGCTCCAAGCTTCCACTTCGGCAGGGCTATTCAAGGCTTTACCTTGAGGAAAGGACTCACGTCAAGTTTCCTTTTAGCTCTAGAGCGTATCAGGAGGAGCTCCCACCCAGGCTATGAAAGCACCCTGTTGATGTAGAGAAGACTCGTTCCTTTCCCAGAGCCCTGCCTGCAGTGACTAGAGACCCGTCCTAAAACTGTGATTTAGGTAGCTTCAAGGCCGCATGAATGGAGCATTCAAAATGGGAAAGCAAGGCTTGTGCCATAAGGCCCTGTTTCCAGCGAACACGCAGCCTACCTCCTTGTGATTTCTACCAAGTATACACTCTAGCTACACACTGGTCCCTTCCTTGAATAAAGTTTATTTGGCACGGAGTTCTGCGTGTAGCCAACCGCCTCCCCCAAGGAGCGCTCTTGCTAGGCTATCGGGCTTAGCTTCTTCTAAAACCCTGCAGTGTAAGAGGAAGAACTGTGCTTTGTTTACAGCAGGAACGCAAGCCGAATTTCTCCTGTAAGGATGGGGTCTTAATGTATGACTTTGTGGAAGGAATGCGAAGCAGTTTTGGTTTCTCAGTGCCGCTCAGCCTAGGGCAATGAGGCAGATTTGCATGACATGTAGGACGTGAGAGAACACAGTTCCTGGAGCTGTTGGAGTGCTGAGGAAATCTAGCTCTCCCAGGGAAGAGTGCAGTGTGTTGCCCTACACTCAGCATACACTGAGTGACTGGAAAAGGATTCCGGGCCTGGAAGTTTCTTAGCAGCCTAGTGGAGCCTGCCGGTGCTCGGTGTTCGTGCAGGGAATAGGGTGCACAGGCGAGGTCCTCCGTTTCCTGAAATGCTTACTAACGTTAAAGAAAGCAGACCTAAAGCTAATGCCTCAAGGACTCTGCTCCAAGCTTCCACTTCGGCAGGGCTATTCAAGGCTTTAACTTGAGGAAAGGACTCACGCCAAGTTTCCTTTTAGTTCTAGAGCGTATCAGGAGGAGCTCCCACCCAGGCTATGAAAGCACCCTGTTGATGTAGAGAACACTTGTTCCTTTCCCAGAGCCCTGCCTGCAGTGACTAGAGACCCGTCCTAAACTGTGATTTAGGTAGCTTCAAGGCAGCATGAATGGAGCACTCAAAATGGGAAAGCAAGGCTTGTGCCATAAGGCCCCCGTTTCCAGCGAACACGTAGCCTACCTCCATGTGATTTCTACCAAGTAAGTAGACACTCTAGCTACACATTGGTGCCTTCCTTGAATAAAGTTTATTTGGCACGGAGTTCTGCGTGTAGCCAAACGCCTCCCCCAAGGAGCGCTCTTGCTAGGCTATCGGGCTTAGCTTCTTCTAAAACCCTGCAGTGTAAGAGGAAGAACTGTGCTTTGGTTACAGCAGCAAGGCAAGCTGACTTTCTCCTGTAAGGATGGGGTCCTAAGGTATAACTTTGTAGAAGGAATGCAAAGCAGTTTTGGTTTCTCAGTGCCGCTCAGCCTAGGGCAATGAGGCAGATTGGCATGACATGTAGGACGTGAGAGAACACAGTTCCTGGAGCTGTTGGAGTGCTGAGGAAATCTAGCTCTCCCAGGGAAGAGTGCAGTGTGTTGCCCTACACTCAGCATACACTGAGTGACTGGGAAAGGATTCCGGGCCTGGAAGTTTCTTAGCAGCCTAGTGGAGCCTGCCGGTGCTCGGTGTTCGTGCAGGGAATAGGGTGCCCAGGAGAGGTCCTCCGTTTCCTGAAATGCTTACTAACGTTAAAGAAAGCACACCTAAAGCTAATGCCTCAAGGACTCTGCTCCAAGCTTCCACTTCGGCAGGGCTATTCAAGGCTTTACCTTGAGGAAAGGACTCACGTCAAGTTTCCTTTTAGCTCTAGAGCGTATCAGGAGGAGCTCCCACCCAGGCTATGAAAGCACCCTGTTGATGTAGAGAAGACTCGTTCCTTTCCCAGAGCCCTGCCTGCAGTGACTAGAGACCCGTCCTAAAACTGTGATTTAGGTAGCTTCAAGGCCGCATGAATGGAGCATTCAAAATGGGAAAGCAAGGCTTGTGCCATAAGGCCCTGTTTCCAGCGAACACGCAGCCTACCTCCTTGTGATTTCTACCAAGTATACACTCTAGCTACACACTGGTCCCTTCCTTGAATAAAGTTTATTTGGCACGGAGTTCTGCGTGTAGCCAACCGCCTCCCCCAAGGAACGCTCTTGCTAGGCTCTCGGGCTTAGCTTCTTCTAAAACCCTGCAGTGTAAGAGGAAGAACTGTGCTTTGTTTACAGCAGGAACGCAAGCCGAATTTCTCCTGTAAGGATGGGGTCTTAATGTATGACTTTGTGGAAGGAATGCGAAGCAGTTTTGGTTTCTCAGTGCCGCTCAGCCTAGGGCAATGAGGCAGATTTGCATGACATGTAGGACGTGAGAGAACACAGTTCCTGGAGCTGTCGGAGTGCTGAGGAAATCTAGCTCTCCCAGGGAAGAGTGCAGTGTGTTGCCCTACACTCAGCATACACTGAGTGACTGGGAAAGGATTCCGGGCCTGGAAGTTTCTTAGCAGCCTAGTGGAGCCTGCCGGTGCTCGGTGCTCGTGCAGGGAGTAGGGTGCCCAGGCGAGGTCCTCCGTTTCCTGAAATGCTTACTAACGTTAAAGAAAGCAGACCTAAAGCTAATGCCTCAAGGACTCTGCTCCAAGCTTCCACTTCGGCAGGGCTATTCAAGGCTTTACCTTGAGGAAAGGACTCACGTCAAGTTTCCTTTTAGCTCTAGAGCGTATCAGGAGGAGCTCCCACCCAGGCTATGAAAGCACCCTGTTGATGTAGAGAACACTTGTTCCTTTCCCAGAGCCCTGCCTGCAGTGACTAGAGACCCGTCCTAAACTGTGATTTAGGTAGCTTCAAGGCAGCATGAATGGAGCACTCAAAATGGGAAAGCAAGGCTTGTGCCATAAGGCCCCCGTTTCCAGCGAACACGTAGCCTACCTCCATGTGATTTCTACCAAGTAAGTAGACACTCTAGCTACACACTGGTCCCTTCCTTGAATAAAGTTTATTTGGCACGGAGTTCTGCGTGTAGCCAAACGCCTCCCCCAAGGAGCGCTCTTGCTAGGCTATCGGGCTTAGCTTCTTCTAAAACCCTGCAGTGTAAGAGGAAGAACTGTGCTTTGGTTACAGCAGCAAGGCAAGCTGACTTTCTCCTGTAAGGATGGGGTCCTAAGGTATGACTTTGTAGAAGGAATGCAAAGCAGTTTTGGTTTCTCAGTGCCGCTCAGCCTATGGCAGTGAGGCAGATTGGCATGACATGTAGGACGTGAGAGAACACAGTTCCTGGAGCTGTTGGAGTGCTGAGGAAATCTAGCTCTCCCAGGGAAGAGTGCAGTGTGTTGCCCTACACTCAGCATACACTGAGTGACTGGGAAAGGATTCCGGGCCTGGAAGTTTCTTAGCAGCCTAGTGGAGCCTGCCGGTGCTCGGTGTTCGTGCAGGGAATAGGGTGCCCAGGAGAGGTCCTCCGTTTCCTGAAATGCTTACTAACGTTAAAGAAAGCAGACCTAAAGCTAATGCCTCAAGGACTCTGCTCCAAGCTTCCACTTCGGCAGGGCTATTCAAGGCTTTACCTTGAGGAAAGGACTCACGTCAAGTTTCCTTTTAGCTCTAGAGCGTATCAGGAGGAGCTCCCACCCAGGCTATGAAAGCACCCTGTTGATGTAGAGAAGACTCGTTCCTTTCCCAGAGCCCTGCCTGCAGTGACTAGAGACCCGTCCTAAAACTGTTATTTAGGTAGCTTCAAGGCAGCATGAATGGAGCATTCAAAATGGGAAAGCAAGGCTTGTGCCATAAGGCCCTGTTTCCAGCGAACACGCAGCCTACCTCCTTGTGATTTCTACCAAGTATACACTCTAGCTACACACTGGTCCCTTCCTTGAATAAAGTTTATTTGGCACGGAGTTCTGCGTGTAGCCAACCGCCTCCCCCAAGGAACGCTCTTGCTAGGCTCTCGGGCTTAGCTTCTTCTAAAACCCTGCAGTGTAAGAGGAAGAACTGTGCTTTGTTTACAGCAGGAACGCAAGCCGAATTTCTCCTGTAAGGATGGGGTCTTAATGTATGACTTTGTGGAAGGAATGCGAAGCAGTTTTGGTTTCTCAGTGCCGCTCAGCCTAGGGCAATGAGGCAGATTGGCATGACATGTAGGACGTGAGAGAACACAGTTCCTGGAGCTGTCGGAGTGCTGAGGAAATCTAGCTCTCCCAGGGAAGAGTGCAGTGTGTTGCCCTACACTCAGCATACACTGAGTGACTGGGAAAGGATTCCGGGCCTGAAGTTTCTTAGAAGCCTAGTGGAGCCTGCCGGTGCTCGGTGTTCGTGCAGGGAGTAGGGTGCCCAGGCGAGGTCCTCCGTTTCCTGAAATGCTTACTAACGTTAAAGAAAGCAGACCTAAAGCTAATGCCTCAAGGACTCTGCTCCAAGCTTCCACTTCGGCAGGGCTATTCAAGGCTTTAACTTGAGGAAAGGACTCACGTCAAGTTTCCTTTTAGCTCTAGAGCGTATCAGGAGGAGCTCCCACCCAGGCTATGAAAGCACCCTGTTGATGTAGAGAACACTTGTTCCTTTCCCAGAGCCCTGCCTGCAGTGACTAGAGACCCGTCCTAAACTGTGATTTAGGTAGCTTCAAGGCAGCATGAATGGAGCACTCAAAATGGGAAAGCAAGGCTTGTGCCATAAGGCCCCCGTTTCCAGCGAACACGTAGCCTACCTCCATGTGATTTCTACCAAGTAAGTAGACACTCTAGCTACACACTGGTCCCTTCCTTGAATAAAGTTTATTTGGCACGGAGTTCTGCGTGTAGCCAAACGCCTCCCCCAAGGAGCGCTCTTGCTAGGCTATCGGGCTTAGCTTCTTCTAAAACCCTGCAGTGTAAGAGGAAGAACTGTGCTTTGGTTACAGCAGCAAGGCAAGCTGACTTTCTCCTGTAAGGATGGGGTCCTAAGGTATGACTTTGTAGAAGGAATGCAAAGCAGTTTTGGTTTCTCAGTGCCGCTCAGCCTAGGGCAATGAGGCAGATTGGCATGACATGTAGGACGTGAGAGAACACAGTTCCTGGAGCTGTTGGAGTGCTGAGGAAATCTAGCTCTCCCAGGGAAGAGTGCAGTGTGTTGCCCTACACTCAGCATACACTGAGTGACTGGGAAAGGATTCCGGGCCTGGAAGTTTCTTAGCAGCCTAGTGGAGCCTGCCGGTGCTCGGTGTTCGTGCAGGGAATAGGGTGCCCAGGAGAGGTCCTCCGTTTCCTGAAATGCTTACTAACGTTAAAGAAAGCACACCTAAAGCTAATGCCTCAAGGACTCTGCTCCAAGCTTCCACTTCGGCAGGGCTATTCAAGGCTTTACCTTGAGGAAAGGACTCACGTCAAGTTTCCTTTTAGCTCTAGAGCGTATCAGGAGGAGCTCCCACCCAGGCTATGAAAGCACCCTGTTGATGTAGAGAAGACTCGTTCCTTTCCCAGAGCCCTGCCTGCAGTGACTAGAGACCCGTCCTAAAACTGTGATTTAGGTAGCTTCAAGGCCGCATGAATGGAGCATTCAAAATGGGAAAGCAAGGCTTGTGCCATAAGGCCCTGTTTCCAGCGAACACGCAGCCTACCTCCTTGTGATTTCTACCAAGTATACACTCTAGCTACACACTGGTCCCTTCCTTGAATAAAGTTTATTTGGCACGGAGTTCTGCGTGTAGCCAACCGCCTCCCCCAAGGAGCGCTCTTGCTAGGCTATCGGGCTTAGCTTCTTCTAAAACCCTGCAGTGTAAGAGGAAGAACTGTGCTTTGTTTACAGCAGGAACGCAAGCCGAATTTCTCCTGTAAGGATGGGGTCTTAATGTATGACTTTGTGGAAGGAATGCGAAGCAGTTTTGGTTTCTCAGTGCCGCTCAGCCTAGGGCAATGAGGCAGATTTGCATGACATGTAGGACGTGAGAGAACACAGTTCCTGGAGCTGTCGGAGTGCTGAGGAAATCTAGCTCTCCCAGGGAAGAGTGCAGTGTGTTGCCTTACACTCAGCATACACTGAGTGACTGGGAAAGGATTCCGGGCCTGAAGTTTCTTAGCAGCCTAGTGGAGCCTGCCGGTGCTCGGTGTTCGTGCAGGGAGTAGGGTGCCCAGGCGAGGTCCTCCGTTTCCTGAAATGCTTACTAACGTTAAAGAAAGCACACCTAAAGCTAATGCCTCAAGGACTCTGCTCCAAGCTTCCACTTCGGCAGGGCTATTCAAGGCTTTACCTTGAGGAAAGGACTCACGTCAAGTTTCCTTTTAGCTCTAGAGCGTATCAGGAGGAGCTCCCACCCAGGCTATGAAAGCACGCTGTTGATGTAGAGAAGACTCGTTCCTTTCCCAGAGCCCTGCCTGCAGTGACTAGAGACCCGTCCTAAAACTGTTATTTAGGTAGCTTCAAGGCAGCATGAATGGAGCATTCAAAATGGGAAAGCAAGGCTTGTGCCATAAGGCCCTGTTTCCAGCGAACACGCAGCCTACCTCCTTGTGATTTCTACCAAGTATACACTCTAGCTACACACTGGTCCCTTCCTTGAATAAAGTTTATTTGGCACGGAGTTCTGCGTGTAGCCAACCGCCTCCCCCAAGGAACGCTCTTGCTAGGCTATCGGGCTTAGCTTCTTCTAAAACCCTGCAGTGTAAGAGGAAGAACTGTGCTTTGTTTACAGCAGGAACGCAAGCCGAATTTCTCCTGTAAGGATGGGGTCTTAATGTATGACTTTGTGGAAGGAATGCGAAGCAGTTTTGGTTTCTCAGTGCCGCTCAGCCTAGGGCAATGAGGCAGATTTGCATGACATGTAGGACGTGAGAGAACACAGTTCCTGGAGCTGTCGGAGTGCTGAGGAAATCTAGCTCTCCCAGGGAAGAGTGCAGTGTGTTGCCCTACACTCAGCATACACTGAGTGACTGGGAAAGGATTCCGGGCCTGAAGTTTCTTAGCAGCCTAGTGGAGCCTGCCGGTGCTCGGTGTTCGTGCAGGGAGTAGGGTGCCCAGGCGAGGTCCTCCGTTTCCTGAAATGCTTACTAACGTTAAAGAAAGCAGACCTAAAGCTAATGCCTCAAGGACTCTGCTCCAAGCTTCCACTTCGGCAGGGCTATTCAAGGCTTTACCTTGAGGAAAGGACTCACGTCAAGTTTCCTTTTAGCTCTAGAGCGTATCAGGAGGAGCTCCCACCCAGGCTATGAAAGCACCCTGTTGATGTAGAGAACACTTGTTCCTTTCCCAGAGCCCTGCCTGCAGTGACTAGAGACCCGTCCTAAACTGTTATTTAGGTAGCTTCAAGGCAGCATGAATGGAGCACTCAAAATGGGAAAGCAAGGCTTGTGCCATAAGGCCCCCGTTTCCAGCGAACACGTAGCCTACCTCCATGTGATTTCTACCAAGTAAGTAGACACTCTAGCTACACACTGGTCCCTTCCTTGAATAAAGTTTATTTGGCACGGAGTTCTGCGTGTAGCCAAACGCCTCCCCCAAGGAGCGCTCTTGCTAGGCTATCGGGCTTAGCTTCTTCTAAAACCCTGCAGTGTAAGAGGAAGAAATGTGCTTTGGTTACAGCAGCAAGGCAAGCTGACTTTCTCCTGTAAGGATGGGGTCCTAAGGTATGACTTTGTAGAAGGAATGCAAAGCAGTTTTGGTTTCTCAGTGCCGCTCAGCCTAGGGCAATGAGGCAGATTTGCATGACATGTAGGACGTGAGAGAACACAGTTCCTGGAGCTGTTGGAGTGCTGAGGAAATCTAGCTCTCCCAGGGAAGAGTGCAGTGTGTTGCCCTACACTCAGCATACACTGAGTGACTGGGAAAGGATTCCGGGCCTGGAAGTTAATTAGCAGCCTAGTGGAGCCTGCCGGTGCTCGGTGTTCGTGCAGGGAATAGGGTGCCCAGGCGAGGTCCTCCGTTTCCTGAAATGCTTACTAACGTTAAAGAAAGCACACCTAAAGCTAATGCCTCAAGGACTCTGCTCCAAGCTTCCACTTCGGCAGGGCTATTCAAGGCTTTACCTTGAGGAAAGGACTCACGTCAAGTTTCCTTTTAGCTCTAGAGCGTATCAGGAGGAGCTCCCACCCAGGCTATGAAAGCACCCTGTTGATGTAGAGAAGACTCGTTCCTTTCCCAGAGCCCTGCCTGCAGTGACTAGAGACCCGTCCTAAAACTGTTATTTAGGTAGCTTCAAGGCAGCATGAATGGAGCATTCAAAATGGGAAAGCAAGGCTTGTGCCATAAGGCCCTGTTTCCAGCGAACACGCAGCCTACCTCCTTGTGATTTCTACCAAGTATACACTCTAGCTACACACTGGTCCCTTGCTTGAATAAAGTTTATTTGGCACGGAGTTCTGCGTGTAGCCAACCGCCTACCCCAAGGAACGCTCTTGCTAGGCTCTCGGGCTTAGCTTCTTCTAAAACCCTGCAGTGTAAGAGGAAGAACTGTGCTTTGTTTACAGCAGGAACGCAAGCCGAATTTCTCCTGTAAGGATGGGGTCTTAATGTATGACTTTGTGGAAGGAATGCGAAGCAGTTTTGGTTTCTCAGTGCCGCTCAGCCTAGGGCAATGAGGCAGATTGGCATGACATGTAGGACGTGAGAGAACACAGTTCCTGGAGCTGTTGGAGTGCTGAGGAAATCTAGCTCTCCCAGGGAAGAGTGCAGTGTGTTGCCCTACACTCAGCATACACTGAGTGACTGGGAAAGGATTCCGGGCCTGGAAGTTTCTTAGCAGCCTAGTGGAGCCTGCCGGTGCTCGGTGTTCGTGCAGGGAATAGGGTGCCCAGGCGAGGTCCTCCGTTTCCTGAAATGCTTACTAACGTTAAAGAAAGCAGACTTAAAGCTAATGCCTCAAGGACTCTGCTCCAAGCTTCCACTTCGGCAGGGCTGTTCAAGGCTTTACCTTGAGGAAAGGACTCACGTCAAGTTTCCTTTTAGCTCTAGAGCGTATCAGGAGGAGCTCCCACCCAGGCTGTGAAAGCACGCTGTTGATGTAGAGAAGACTCGTTCCTTTCCCAGAGCCCTGCCTGCAGTGACTAGAGACCCGTCCTAAAACTGTTATTTAGGTAGCTTCAAGGCAGCATGAATGGAGCATTCAAAATGGGAAAGCAAGGCTTGTGCCATAAGGCCCTGTTTCCAGCGAACACGCAGCCTACCTCCTTGTGATTTCTACCAAGTATACACTCTAGCTACACACTGGTCCCTTCCTTGAATAAAGTTTATTTGGCACGGAGTTCTGCGTGTAGCCAACCGCCTCCCCCAAGGAACGCTCTTGCTAGGCTCTCGGGCTTAGCTTCTTCTAAAACCCTGCAGTGTAAGAGGAAGAACTGTGCTTTGTTTACAGCAGGAACGCAAGCCGAATTTCTCCTGTAAGGATGGGGTCTTAATGTATGACTTTGTGGAAGGAATGCGAAGCAGTTTTGGTTTCTCAGTGCCGCTCAGCCTAGGGCAATGAGGCAGATTGGCATGACATGTAGGACGTGAGAGAACACAGTTCCTGGAGCTGTTGGAGTGCTGAGGAAATCTAGCTCTCCCAGGGAAGAGTGCAGTGTGTTGCCCTACACTCAGCATACACTGAGTGACTGGGAAAGGATTCCGGGCCTGGAAGTTTCTTAGCAGCCTAGTGGAGCCTGCCGGTGCTCGGTGTTCGTGCAGGGAATAGGGTGCCCAGGCGAGGTCCTCCGTTTCCTGAAATGCTTACTAACGTTAAAGAAAGCACACCTAAAGCTAATGCCTCAAGGACTCTGCTCCAAGCTTCCACTTCGGCAGGGCTATTCAAGGCTTTACCTTGAGGAAAGGACTCACGTCAAGTTTCCTTTTAGCTCTAGAGCGTATCAGGAGGAGCTCCCACCCAGGCTATGAAAGCACCCTGTTGATGTAGAGAAGACTCGTTCCTTTCCCAGAGCCCTGCCTGCAGTGACTAGAGACCCGTCCTAAAACTGTTATTTAGGTAGCTTCAAGGCAGCATGAATGGAGCATTCAAAATGGGAAAGCAAGGCTTGTGCCATAAGGCCCTGTTTCCAGCGAACACGCAGCCTACCTCCTTGTGATTTCTACCAAGTATACACTCTAGCTACACACTGGTCCCTTCCTTGAATAAAGTTTATTTGGTACGGAGTTCTGCGTGTAGCCAACCGCCTCCCCCAAGGAACGCTCTTGCTAGGCTCTCGGGCTTAGCTTCTTCTAAAACCCTGCAGTGTAAGAGGAAGAACTGTGCTTTGTTTACAGCAGGAACGCAAGCCGAATTTCTCCTGTAAGGATGGGGTCTTAATGTATGACTTTGTGGAAGGAATGCGAAGCAGTTTTGGTTTCTCAGTGCCGCTCAGCCTAGGGCAATGAGGCAGATTTGCATGACATGTAGGACGTGAGAGAACACAGTTCCTGGAGCTGTCGGAGTGCTGAGGAAATCTAGCTCTCCCAGGGAAGAGTGCAGTGTGTTGCCCTACACTCAGCATACACTGAGTGACTGGGAAAGGATTCCGGGCCTGAAGTTTCTTAGCAGCCTAGTGGAGCCTGCCGGTGCTCGGTGTTCGTGCAGGGAGTAGGGTGCCCAGGCGAGGTCCTCCGTTTCCTGAAATGCTTACTAACGTTAAAGAAAGCACACCTAAAGCTAATGCCTCAAGGACTCTGCTCCAAGCTTCCACTTCGGCAGGGCTATTCAAGGCTTTACCTTGAGGAAAGGACTCACGTCAAGTTTCCTTTTAGCTCTAGAGCGTATCAGGAGGAGCTCCCACCCAGGCTATGAAAGCACCCTGTTGATGTAGAGAACACTTGTTCCTTTCCCAGAGCCCTGCCTGCAGTGACTAGAGACCCGTCCTAAACTGTGATTTAGGTAGCTTCAAGGCAGCATGAATGGAGCACTCAAAATGGGAAAGCAAGGCTTGTGCCATAAGGCCCCCGTTTCCAGTGAACACGTAGCCTACCTCCATGTGATTTCTACCAAGTAAGTAGACACTCTAGCTACACACTGGTCCCTTCCTTGAATAAAGTTTATTTGGCACGGAGTTCTGCGTGTAGCCAAACGCCTCCCCCAAGGAGCGCTCTTGCTAGGCTATCGGGCTTAGCTTCTTCTAAAACCCTGCAGTGTAAGAGGAAGAACTGTGCTTTGTTTACAGCAGGAACGCAAGCCGAATTTCTCCTGTAAGGATGGGGTCTTAATGTATGACTTTGTGGAAGCAATGCGAAGCAGTTTTGGTTTCTCAGTGCCGCTCAGCCTAGGGCAATGAGGCAGATTGGCATGACATGTAGGACGTGAGAGAACACAGTTCCTGGAGCTGTTGGAGTGCTGAGGAAATCTAGCTCTCCCAGGGAAGAGTGCAGTGTGTTGCCCTACACTCAGCATACACTGAGTGACTGGGAAAGGATTCCGGGCCTGGAAGTTTCTTAGCAGCCTAGTGGAGCCTGCCGGTGCTCGGTGTTCGTGCAGGGAATACGGTGCCCAGGAGAGGTCCTCCGTTTCCTGAAATGCTTACTAACGTTAAAGAAAGCAGACCTAAAGCTAATGCCTCAAGGACTCTGCTCCAAGCTTCCACTTCGGCAGGGCTATTCAAGGCTTTACCTTGAGGAAAGGACTCACGTCAAGTTTCCTTTTAGCTCTAGAGCGTATCAGGAGGAGATCCCACCCAGGCTATGAAAGCACGCTGTTGATGTAGAGAAGACTCGTTCCTTTCCCAGAGCCCTGCCTGCAGTGACTAGAGACCCGTCCTAAAACTGTGATTTAGGTAGCTTCAAGGCAGCATGAATGGAGCATTCAAAATGGGAAAGCAAGGCTTGTGCCATAAGGCCCTGTTTCCAGCGAACACGCAGCCTACCTCCTTGTGATTTCTACCAAGTATACACTCTAGCTACACACTGGTCCCTTCCTTGAATAAAGTTTATTTGGCACGGAGTTCTGCGTGTAGCCAACCGCCTCCCCCAAGGAACGCTCTTGCTAGACTCTCGGGCTTAGCTTCTTCTAAAACCCTGCAGTGTAAGAGGAAGAACTGTGCTTTGTTTACAGCAGGAACGCAAGCCGAATTTCTCCTGTAAGGATGGGGTCTTAATGTATGACTTTGTGGAAGGAATGCGAAGCAGTTTTGGTTTCTCAGTGCCGCTCAGCCTAGGGCAATGAGGCAGATTTGCATGACATGTAGGACGTGAGAGAACACAGTTCCTGGAGCTGTCGGAGTGCTGAGGAAATCTAGCTCTCCCAGGGAAGAGTGCAGTGTGTTGCCCTACACTCAGCATACACTGAGTGACTGGGAAAGGATTCCGGGCCTGGAAGTTTCTTAGCAGCCTAGTGGAGCCTGCCGGTGCTCGGTGTTCGTGCAGGGAGTAGGGTGCCCAGGCGAGGTCCTCCGTTTCCTGAAATGCTTACTAACGTTAAAGAAAGCAGACCTAAAGCTAATGCCTCAAGGACTCTGCTCCAAGCTTCCACTTCGGCAGGGCTATTCAAGGCTTTACCTTGAGGAAAGGACTCACGTCAAGTTTCCTTTTAGCTCTAGAGCGTATCAGGAGGAGCTCCCACCCAGGCTATGAAAGCACCCTGTTGATGTAGAGAACACTTGTTCCTTTCCCAGAGCCCTGCCTGCAGTGACTAGAGACCCGTCCTAAACTGTGATTTAGGTAGCTTCAAGGCAGCATGAATGGAGCACTCAAAATGGGAAAGCAAGGCTTGTGCCATAAGGCCCCCGTTTCCAGTGAACACGTAGCCTACCTCCATGTGATTTCTACCAAGTAAGTAGACACTCTAGCTACACACTGGTCCCTTCCTTGAATAAAGTTTATTTGGCACGGAGTTCTGCGTGTAGCCAAACGCCTCCCCCAAGGAGCGCTCTTGCTAGGCTATCGGGCTTAGCTTCTTCTAAAACCCTGCAGTGTAAGAGGAAGAACTGTGCTTTGTTTACAGCAGGAACGCAAGCCGAATTTCTCCTGTAAGGATGGGGTCTTAATGTATGACTTTGTGGAAGCAATGCGAAGCAGTTTTGGTTTCTCAGTGCCGCTCAGCCTAGGGCAATGAGGCAGATTGGCATGACATGTAGGACGTGAGAGAACACAGTTCCTGGAGCTGTTGGAGTGCTGAGGAAATCTAGCTCTCCCAGGGAAGAGTGCAGTGTGTTGCCCTACACTCAGCATACACTGAGTGACTGGGAAAGGATTCCGGGCCTGGAAGTTTCTTAGCAGCCTAGTGGAGCCTGCCGGTGCTCGGTGTTCGTGCAGGGAATAGGGTGCCCAGGAGAGGTCCTCCGTTTCCTGAAATGCTTACTAACGTTAAAGAAAGCAGACCTAAAGCTAATGCCTCAAGGACTCTGCTCCAAGCTTCCACTTCGGCAGGGCTATTCAAGGCTTTACCTTGAGGAAAGGACTCACGTCAAGTTTCCTTTTAGCTCTAGAGCGTATCAGGAGGAGATCCCACCCAGGCTATGAAAGCACCCTGTTGATGTAGAGAAGACTCGTTCCTTTCCCAGAGCCCTGCCTGCAGTGACTAGAGACCCGTCCTAAAACTGTGATTTAGGTAGCTTCAAGGCAGCATGAATGGAGCATTCAAAATGGGAAAGCAAGGCTTGTGCCATAAGGCCCTGTTTCCAGCGAACACGCAGCCTACCTCCTTGTGATTTCTACCAAGTATACACTCTAGCTACACACTGGTCCCTTCCTTGAATAAAGTTTATTTGGCACGGAGTTCTGCGTGTAGCCAACCGCCTCCCCCAAGGAACGCTCTTGCTAGACTCTCGGGCTTAGCTTCTTCTAAAACCCTGCAGTGTAAGAGGAAGAACTGTGCTTTGTTTACAGCAGGAACGCAAGCCGAATTTCTCCTGTAAGGATGGGGTCCTAAGGTATGACTTTGTGGAAGGAATGCGAAGCAGTTTTGGTTTCTCAGTGCCGCTCAGCCTAGGGCAATGAGGCAGATTTGCATGACATGTAGGACGTGAGAGAACACAGTTCCTGGAGCTGTCGGAGTGCTGAGGAAATCTAGCTCTCCCAGGGAAGAGTGCAGTGTGTTGCCCTACACTCAGCATACACTGAGTGACTGGGAAAGGATTCCGGGCCTGGAAGTTTCTTAGCAGCCTAGTGGAGCCTGCCGGTGCTCGGTGTTCGTGCAGGGAATAGGGTGCCCAGGCGAGGTCCTCCGTTTCCTGAAATGCTTACTAACGTTAAAGAAAGCACACCTAAAGCTAATGCCTCAAGGACTCTGCTCCAAGCTTCCACGTCGGCAGGGCTGTTCAAGGCTTTACCTTGAGGAAAGGACTCACGTCAAGTTTCCTTTTAGCTCTAGAGCGTATCAGGAGGAGCTCCCACCCAGGCTATGAAAGCACGCTGTTGATGTAGAGAAGACTCGTTCCTTTCCCAGAGCCCTGCCTGCAGTGACTAGAGACCCGTCCTAAAACTGTGATTTAGGTAGCTTCAAGGCAGCATGAATGGAGCATTCAAAATGGGAAAGCAAGGCTTGTGCCATAAGGCCC
This sequence comes from Balaenoptera borealis, assembly GCF_965194805.1. NCBI lineage: Eukaryota > Metazoa > Chordata > Mammalia > Artiodactyla > Balaenopteridae > Balaenoptera > Balaenoptera borealis. Next base: position 263,243 of record NW_028123384.1, read on the forward strand.
TGTTTCCAGCGAACACGCAGCCTACCTCCTTGTGATTTCTACCAAGTATACACTCTAGCTACACACTGGTCCCTTCCTTGAATAAAGTTTATTTGGCACGGAGTTCTGCGTGTAGCCAACCGCCTCCCCCAAGGAACGCTCTTGCTAGGCTCTCGGGCTTAGCTTCTTCTAAAACCCTGCAGTGTAAGAGGAAGAACTGTGCTTTGTTTACAGCAGGAACGCAAGCCGAATTTCTCCTGTAAGGATGGGGTCTTAATGTATGACTTTGTGGAAGGAATGCGAAGCAGTTTTGGTTTCTCAGTGCCGCTCAGCCTAGGGCAATGAGGCAGATTGGCATGACATGTAGGACGTGAGAGAACACAGTTCCTGGAGCTGTCGGAGTGCTGAGGAAATCTAGCTCTCCCAGGGAAGAGTGCAGTGTGTTGCCCTACACTCAGCATACACTGAGTGACTGGGAAAGGATTCCGGGCCTGGAAGTTTCTTAGCAGCCTAGTGGAGCCTGCCGGTGCTCGGTGTTCGTGCAGGGAGTAGGGTGCCCAGGCGAGGTCCTCCGTTTCCTGAAATGCTTACTAACGTTAAAGAAAGCAGACCTAAAGCTAATGCCTCAAGGACTCTGCTCCAAGCTTCCACTTCGGCAGGGCTATTCAAGGCTTTACCTTGAGGAAAGGACTCACGTCAAGTTTCCTTTTAGCTCTAGAGCGTATCAGGAGGAGCTCCCACCCAGGCTATGAAAGCACCCTGTTGATGTAGAGAACACTTGTTCCTTTCCCAGAGCCCTGCCTGCAGTGACTAGAGACCCGTCCTAAACTGTGATTTAGGTAGCTTCAAGGCAGCATGAATGGAGCACTCAAAATGGGAAAGCAAGGCTTGTGCCATAAGGCCCCCGTTTCCAGCGAACACGTAGCCTACCTCCATGTGATTTCTACCAAGTAAGTAGACACTCTAGCTACACACTGGTCCCTTCCTTGAATAAAGTTTATTTGGCACGGAGTTCTGCGTGTAGCCAAACGCCTCCCCCAAGGAGCGCTCCTGCTAGGCTATCGGGCTTAGCTTCTTCTAAAACCCTCCAGTGTAAGAGGAAGAACTGTGCTTTGGTTACAGCAGCAAGGCAAGCTGACTTTCTCCTGTAAGGATGGGGTCCTAAGGTATGACTTTGTAGAAGGAATGCAAAGCAGTTTTGGTTTCTCAGTGCCGCTCAGCCTAGGGCAATGAGGCAGATTTGCATGACATGTAGGACGTGAGAGAACACAGTTCCTGGAGCTGTCGGAGTGCTGAGGAAATCTAGCTCTCCCAGGGAAGAGTGCAGGGTGTTGCCCTACACTCAGCATACACTGAGTGACTGGGAAAGGATTCCGGGCCTGGAAGTTTCTTAGCAGCCTAGTGGAGCCTGCCGGTGCTCGGTGTTCGTGCAGGGAATAGGGTGCCCAGGCGAGGTCCTCCGTTTCCTGAAATGCTTACTAACGTTAAAGAAAGCACACCTAAAGCTAATGCCTCAAGGACTCTGCTCCAAGCTTCCACTTCGGCAGGGCTATTCAAGGCTTTACCTTGAGGAAAGGACTCACGTCAAGTTTCCTTTTAGCTCTAGAGCGTATCAGGAGGAGCTCCCACCCAGGCTATGAAAGCACCCTGTTGATGTAGAGAAGACTCGTTCCTTTCCCAGAGCCCTGCCTGCAGTGACTAGAGACCCGTCCTAAAACTGTTATTTAGGTAGCTTCAAGGCAGCATGAATGGAGCATTCAAAATGGGAAAGCAAGGCTTGTGCCATAAGGCCCTGTTTCCAGCGAACACGCAGCCTACCTCCTTGTGATTTCTACCAAGTATACACTCTAGCTACACACTGGTCCCTTGCTTGAATAAAGTTTATTTGGCACGGAGTTCTGCGTGTAGCCAACCGCCTACCCCAAGGAACGCTCTTGCTAGGCTCTCGGGCTTAGCTTCTTCTAAAACCCTGCAGTGTAAGAGGAAGAACTGTGCTTTGTTTACAGCAGGAACGCAAGCCGAATTTCTCCTGTAAGGATGGGGTCTTAATGTATGACTTTGTGGAAGGAATGCGAAGCAGTTTTGGTTTCTCAGTGCCGCTCAGCCTAGGGCAATGAGGCAGATTGGCATGACATGTAGGACGTGAGAGAACACAGTTCCTGGAGCTGTCGGAGTGCTGAGGAAATCTAGCTCTCCCAGGGAAGAGTGCAGTGTGTTGCCCTACACTCAGCATACACTGAGTGACTGGGAAAGGATTCCGGGCCTGGAAGTTTCTTAGCAGCCTAGTGGAGCCTGCCGGTGCTCGGTGTTCGTGCAGGGAGTAGGGTGCCCAGGCGAGGTCCTCCGTTTCCTGAAATGCTTACTAACGTTAAAGAAAGCAGACCTAAAGCTAATGCCTCAAGGACTCTGCTCCAAGCTTCCACTTCGGCAGGGCTATTCAAGGCTTTACCTTGAGGAAAGGACTCACGTCAAGTTTCCTTTTAGCTCTAGAGCGTATCAGGAGGAGCTCCCACCCAGGCTATGAAAGCACCCTGTTGATGTAGAGAACACTTGTTCCTTTCCCAGAGCCCTGCCTGCAGTGACTAGAGACCCGTCCTAAACTGTGATTTAGGTAGCTTCAAGGCAGCATGAATGGAGCACTCAAAATGGGAAAGCAAGGCTTGTGCCATAAGGCCCCCGTTTCCAGCGAACACGTAGCCTACCTCCATGTGATTTCTACCAAGTAAGTAGACACTCTAGCTACACACTGGTCCCTTCCTTGAATAAAGTTTATTTGGCACGGAGTTCTGCGTGTAGCCAAACGCCTCCCCCAAGGAGCGCTCCTGCTAGGCTATCGGGCTTAGCTTCTTCTAAAACCCTCCAGTGTAAGAGGAAGAACTGTGCTTTGGTTACAGCAGCAAGGCAAGCTGACTTTCTCCTGTAAGGATGGGGTCCTAAGGTATGACTTTGTAGAAGGAATGCAAAGCAGTTTTGGTTTCTCAGTGCCGCTCAGCCTAGGGCAATGAGGCAGATTTGCATGACATGTAGGACGTGAGAGAACACAGTTCCTGGAGCTGTCGGAGTGCTGAGGAAATCTAGCTCTCCCAGGGAAGAGTGCAGGGTGTTGCCCTACACTCAGCATACACTGAGTGACTGGGAAAGGATTCCGGGCCTGGAAGTTTCTTAGCAGCCTAGTGGAGCCTGCCGGTGCTCGGTGTTCGTGCAGGGAATAGGGTGCCCAGGCGAGGTCCTCCGTTTCCTGAAATGCTTACTAACGTTAAAGAAAGCACACCTAAAGCTAATGCCTCAAGGACTCTGCTCCAAGCTTCCACTTCGGCAGGGCTATTCAAGGCTTTACCTTGAGGAAAGGACTCACGTCAAGTTTCCTTTTAGCTCTAGAGCGTATCAGGAGGAGCTCCCACCCAGGCTATGAAAGCACCCTGTTGATGTAGAGAAGACTCGTTCCTTTCCCAGAGCCCTGCCTGCAGTGACTAGAGACCCGTCCTAAAACTGTTATTTAGGTAGCTTCAAGGCAGCATGAATGGAGCATTCAAAATGGGAAAGCAAGGCTTGTGCCATAAGGCCCTGTTTCCAGCGAACACGCAGCCTACCTCCTTGTGATTTCTACCAAGTATACACTCTAGCTACACACTGGTCCCTTGCTTGAATAAAGTTTATTTGGCACGGAGTTCTGCGTGTAGCCAACCGCCTACCCCAAGGAACGCTCTTGCTAGGCTCTCGGGCTTAGCTTCTTCTAAAACCCTGCAGTGTAAGAGGAAGAACTGTGCTTTGTTTACAGCAGGAACGCAAGCCGAATTTCTCCTGTAAGGATGGGGTCTTAATGTATGACTTTGTGGAAGGAATGCGAAGCAGTTTTGGTTTCTCAGTGCCGCTCAGCCTAGGGCAATGAGGCAGATTGGCATGACATGTAGGACGTGAGAGAACACAGTTCCTGGAGCTGTTGGAGTGCTGAGGAAATCTAGCTCTCCCAGGGAAGAGTGCAGTGTGTTGCCCTACACTCAGCATACACTGAGTGACTGGGAAAGGATTCCGGGCCTGGAAGTTTCTTAGCAGCCTAGTGGAGCCTGCCGGTGCTCGGTGTTCGTGCAGGGAATAGGGTGCCCAGGCGAGGTCCTCCGTTTCCTGAAATGCTTACTAACGTTAAAGAAAGCAGACCTAAAGCTAATGCCTCAAGGACTCTGCTCCAAGCTTCCACTTCGGCAGGGCTGTTCAAGGCTTTACCTTGAGGAAAGGACTCACGTCAAGTTTCCTTTTAGCTCTAGAGCGTATCAGGAGGAGCTCCCACCCAGGCTGTGAAAGCACGCTGTTGATGTAGAGAAGACTCGTTCCTTTCCCAGAGCCCTGCCTGCAGTGACTAGAGACCCGTCCTAAAACTGTTATTTAGGTAGCTTCAAGGCAGCATGAATGGAGCATTCAAAATGGGAAAGCAAGGCTTGTGCCATAAGGCCCTGTTTCCAGCGAACACGCAGCCTACCTCCTTGTGATTTCTACCAAGTATACACTCTAGCTACACACTGGTCCCTTCCTTGAATAAAGTTTATTTGGCACGGAGTTCTGCGTGTAGCCAACCGCCTCCCCCAAGGAACGCTCTTGCTAGGCTCTCGGGCTTAGCTTCTTCTAAAACCCTGCAGTGTAAGAGGAAGAACTGTGCTTTGTTTACAGCAGGAACGCAAGCCGAATTTCTCCTGTAAGGATGGGGTCTTAATGTATGACTTTGTGGAAGGAATGCGAAGCAGTTTTGGTTTCTCAGTGCCGCTCAGCCTAGGGCAATGAGGCAGATTGGCATGACATGTAGGACGTGAGAGAACACAGTTCCTGGAGCTGTTGGAGTGCTGAGGAAATCTAGCTCTCCCAGGGAAGAGTGCAGTGTGTTGCCCTACACTCAGCATACACTGAGTGACTGGGAAAGGATTCCGGGCCTGGAAGTTTCTTAGCAGCCTAGTGGAGCCTGCCGGTGCTCGGTGTTCGTGCAGGGAATAGGGTGCCCAGGCGAGGTCCTCCGTTTCCTGAAATGCTTACTAACGTTAAAGAAAGCACACCTAAAGCTAATGCCTCAAGGACTCTGCTCCAAGCTTCCACTTCGGCAGGGCTATTCAAGGCTTTACCTTGAGGAAAGGACTCACGTCAAGTTTCCTTTTAGCTCTAGAGCGTATCAGGAGGAGCTCCCACCCAGGCTATGAAAGCACCCTGTTGATGTAGAGAAGACTCGTTCCTTTCCCAGAGCCCTGCCTGCAGTGACTAGAGACCCGTCCTAAAACTGTTATTTAGGTAGCTTCAAGGCAGCATGAATGGAGCATTCAAAATGGGAAAGCAAGGCTTGTGCCATAAGGCCCTGTTTCCAGCGAACACGCAGCCTACCTCCTTGTGATTTCTACCAAGTATACACTCTAGCTACACACTGGTCCCTTCCTTGAATAAAGTTTATTTGGTACGGAGTTCTGCGTGTAGCCAACCGCCTCCCCCAAGGAACGCTCTTGCTAGGCTCTCGGGCTTAGCTTCTTCTAAAACCCTGCAGTGTAAGAGGAAGAACTGTGCTTTGTTTACAGCAGGAACGCAAGCCGAATTTCTCCTGTAAGGATGGGGTCTTAATGTATGACTTTGTGGAAGGAATGCGAAGCAGTTTTGGTTTCTCAGTGCCGCTCAGCCTAGGGCAATGAGGCAGATTTGCATGACATGTAGGACGTGAGAGAACACAGTTCCTGGAGCTGTCGGAGTGCTGAGGAAATCTAGCTCTCCCAGGGAAGAGTGCAGTGTGTTGCCCTACACTCAGCATACACTGAGTGACTGGGAAAGGATTCCGGGCCTGAAGTTTCTTAGCAGCCTAGTGGAGCCTGCCGGTGCTCGGTGTTCGTGCAGGGAGTAGGGTGCCCAGGCGAGGTCCTCCGTTTCCTGAAATGCTTACTAACGTTAAAGAAAGCACACCTAAAGCTAATGCCTCAAGGACTCTGCTCCAAGCTTCCACTTCGGCAGGGCTATTCAAGGCTTTACCTTGAGGAAAGGACTCACGTCAAGTTTCCTTTTAGCTCTAGAGCGTATCAGGAGGAGCTCCCACCCAGGCTATGAAAGCACCCTGTTGATGTAGAGAACACTTGTTCCTTTCCCAGAGCCCTGCCTGCAGTGACTAGAGACCCGTCCTAAACTGTGATTTAGGTAGCTTCAAGGCAGCATGAATGGAGCACTCAAAATGGGAAAGCAAGGCTTGTGCCATAAGGCCCCCGTTTCCAGTGAACACGTAGCCTACCTCCATGTGATTTCTACCAAGTAAGTAGACACTCTAGCTACACACTGGTCCCTTCCTTGAATAAAGTTTATTTGGCACGGAGTTCTGCGTGTAGCCAAACGCCTCCCCCAAGGAGCGCTCTTGCTAGGCTATCGGGCTTAGCTTCTTCTAAAACCCTGCAGTGTAAGAGGAAGAACTGTGCTTTGTTTACAGCAGGAACGCAAGCCGAATTTCTCCTGTAAGGATGGGGTCTTAATGTATGACTTTGTGGAAGCAATGCGAAGCAGTTTTGGTTTCTCAGTGCCGCTCAGCCTAGGGCAATGAGGCAGATTGGCATGACATGTAGGACGTGAGAGAACACAGTTCCTGGAGCTGTTGGAGTGCTGAGGAAATCTAGCTCTCCCAGGGAAGAGTGCAGTGTGTTGCCCTACACTCAGCATACACTGAGTGACTGGGAAAGGATTCCGGGCCTGGAAGTTTCTTAGCAGCCTAGTGGAGCCTGCCGGTGCTCGGTGTTCGTGCAGGGAATAGGGTGCCCAGGAGAGGTCCTCCGTTTCCTGAAATGCTTACTAACGTTAAAGAAAGCAGACCTAAAGCTAATGCCTCAAGGACTCTGCTCCAAGCTTCCACTTCGGCAGGGCTATTCAAGGCTTTACCTTGAGGAAAGGACTCACGTCAAGTTTCCTTTTAGCTCTAGAGCGTATCAGGAGGAGATGCCACCCAGGCTATGAAAGCACCCTGTTGATGTAGAGAAGACTCGTTCCTTTCCCAGAGCCCTGCCTGCAGTGACTAGAGACCCGTCCTAAAACTGTGATTTAGGTAGCTTCAAGGCAGCATGAATGGAGCATTCAAAATGGGAAAGCAAGGCTTGTGCCATAAGGCCCTGTTTCCAGCGAACACGCAGCCTACCTCCTTGTGATTTCTACCAAGTATACACTCTAGCTACACACTGGTCCCTTGCTTGAATAAAGTTTATTTGGCACGGAGTTCTGCGTGTAGCCAACCGCCTCCCCCAAGGAACGCTCTTGCTAGACTCTCGGGCTTAGCTTCTTCTAAAACCCTGCAGTGTAAGAGGAAGAACTGTGCTTTGTTTACAGCAGGAACGCAAGCCGAATTTCTCCTGTAAGGATGGGGTCTTAATGTATGACTTTGTGGAAGGAATGCGAAGCAGTTTTGGTTTCTCAGTGCCGCTCAGCCTAGGGCAATGAGGCAGATTTGCATGACATGTAGGACGTGAGAGAACACAGTTCCTGGAGCTGTCGGAGTGCTGAGGAAATCTAGCTCTCCCAGGGAAGAGTGCAGTGTGTTGCCCTACACTCAGCATACACTGAGTGACTGGGAAAGGATTCCGGGCCTGGAAGTTTCTTAGCAGCCTAGTGGAGCCTGCCGGTGCTCGGTGTTCGTGCAGGGAATAGGGTGCCCAGGCGAGGTCCTCCGTTTCCTGAAATGCTTACTAACGTTAAAGAAAGCACACCTAAAGCTAATGCCTCAAGGACTCTGCTCCAAGCTTCCACGTCGGCAGGGCTGTTCAAGGCTTTACCTTGAGGAAAGGACTCACGTCAAGTTTCCTTTTAGCTCTAGAGCGTATCAGGAGGAGCTCCCACCCAGGCTATGAAAGCACGCTGTTGATGTAGAGAAGACTCGTTCCTTTCCCAGAGCCCTGCCTGCAGTGACTAGAGACCCGTCCTAAAACTGTGATTTAGGTAGCTTCAAGGCAGCATGAATGGAGCATTCAAAATGGGAAAGCAAGGCTTGTGCCATAAGGCCCTGTTTCCAGCGAACACGCAGCCTACCTCCTTGTGATTTCTACCAAGTATACACTCTAGCTACACACTGGTCCCTTCCTTGAATAAAGTTTATTTGGCACGGAGTTCTGCGTGTAGCCAACCGCCTCCCCCAAGGAACGCTCTTGCTAGGCTCTCGGGCTTAGCTTCTTCTAAAACCCTGCAGTGTAAGAGGAAGAACTGTGCTTTGTTTACAGCAGGAACGCAAGCCGAATTTCTCCTGTAAGGATGGGGTCTTAATGTATGACTTTGTGGAAGGAATGCGAAGCAGTTTTGGTTTCTCAGTGCCGCTCAGCCTAGGGCAATGAGGCAGATTTGCATGACATGTAGGACGTGAGAGAACACAGTTCCTGGAGCTGTCGGAGTGCTGAGGAAATCTAGCTCTCCCAGGGAAGAGTGCAGTGTGTTGCCCTACACTCAGCATACACTGAGTGACTGGGAAAGGATTCCGGGCCTGAAGTTTCTTAGCAGCCTAGTGGAGCCTGCCGGTGCTCGGTGTTCGTGCAGGGAGTAGGGTGCCCAGGCGAGGTCCTCCGTTTCCTGAAATGCTTACTAACGTTAAAGAAAGCACACCTAAAGCTAATGCCTCAAGGACTCTGCTCCAAGCTTCCACTTCGGCAGGGCTATTCAAGGCTTTACCTTGAGGAAAGGACTCACGCCAAGTTTCCTTTTAGCTCTAGAGCGTATCAGGAGGAGCTCCCACCCAGGCTATGAAAGCACCCTGTTGATGTAGAGAACACTTGTTCCTTTCCCAGAGCCCTGCCTGCAGTGACTAGAGACCCGTCCTAAACTGTGATTTAGGTAGCTTCAAGGCAGCATGAATGGAGCACTCAAAATGGGAAAGCAAGGCTTGTGCCATAAGGCCCCCGTTTCCAGTGAACACGTAGCCTACCTCCATGTGATTTCTACCAAGTAAGTAGACACTCTAGCTACACACTGGTCCCTTCCTTGAATAAAGTTTATTTGGCACGGAGTTCTGCGTGTAGCCAAACGCCTCCCCCAAGGAGCGCTCTTGCTAGGCTATCGGGCTTAGCTTCTTCTAAAACCCTGCAGTGTAAGAGGAAGAACTGTGCTTTGTTTACAGCAGGAACGCAAGCCGAATTTCTCCTGTAAGGATGGGGTCTTAATGTATGACTTTGTGGAAGCAATGCGAAGCAGTTTTGGTTTCTCAGTGCCGCTCAGCCTAGGGCAATGAGGCAGATTGGCATGACATGTAGGACGTGAGAGAACACAGTTCCTGGAGCTGTTGGAGTGCTGAGGAAATCTAGCTCTCCCAGGGAAGAGTGCAGTGTGTTGCCCTACACTCAGCATACACTGAGTGACTGGGAAAGGATTCCGGGCCTGGAAGTTTCTTAGCAGCCTAGTGGAGCCTGCCGGTGCTCGGTGTTCGTGCAGGGAATAGGGTGCCCAGGAGAGGTCCTCCGTTTCCTGAAATGCTTACTAACGTTAAAGAAAGCAGACCTAAAGCTAATGCCTCAAGGACTCTGCTCCAAGCTTCCACTTCGGCAGGGCTATTCAAGGCTTTACCTTGAGGAAAGGACTCACGTCAAGTTTCCTTTTAGCTCTAGAGCGTATCAGGAGGAGATCCCACCCAGGCTATGAAAGCACCCTGTTGATGTAGAGAAGACTCGTTCCTTTCCCAGAGCCCTGCCTGCAGTGACTAGAGACCCGTCCTAAAACTGTGATTTAGGTAGCTTCAAGGCAGCATGAATGGAGCATTCAAAATGGGAAAGCAAGGCTTGTGCCATAAGGCCCTGTTTCCAGCGAACACGCAGCCTACCTCCTTGTGATTTCTACCAAGTATACACTCTAGCTACACACTGGTCCCTTCCTTGAATAAAGTTTATTTGGCACGGAGTTCTGCGTGTAGCCAACCGCCTCCCCCAAGGAACGCTCTTGCTAGACTCTCGGGCTTAGCTTCTTCTAAAACCCTGCAGTGTAAGAGGAAGAACTGTGCTTTGTTTACAGCAGGAACGCAAGCCGAATTTCTACTGTAAGGATGGGGTCCTAAGGTATGACTTTGTGGAAGGAATGCGAAGCAGTTTTGGTTTCTCAGTGCCGCTCAGCCTAGGGCAATGAGGCAGATTTGCATGACATGTAGGACGTGAGAGAACACAGTTCCTGGAGCTGTCGGAGTGCTGAGGAAATCTAGCTCTCCCAGGGAAGAGTGCAGTGTGTTGCCCTACACTCAGCATACACTGAGTGACTGGGAAAGGATTCCGGGCCTGGAAGTTTCTTAGCAGCCTAGTGGAGCCTGCCGGTGCTCGGTGTTCGTGCAGGGAATTGGGTGCCCAGGCGAGGTCCTCCGTTTCCTGAAATGCTTACTAACGTTAAAGAAAGCACACCTAAAGCTAATGCCTCAAGGACTCTGCTCCAAGCTTCCACGTCGGCAGGGCTGTTCAAGGCTTTACCTTGAGGAAAGGACTCACGTCAAGTTTCCTTTTAGCTCTAGAGCGTATCAGGAGGAGCTCCCACCCAGGCTATGAAAGCACGCTGTTGATGTAGAGAAGACTCGTTCCTTTCCCAGAGCCCTGCCTGCAGTGACTAGAGACCCGTCCTAAAACTGTGATTTAGGTAGCTTCAAGGCAGCATGAATGGAGCATTCAAAATGGGAAAGCAAGGCTTGTGCCATAAGGCCCTGTTTCCAGCGAACACGCAGCCTACCTCCTTGTGATTTCTACCAAGTATACACTCTAGCTACACACTGGTCCCTTCCTTGAATAAAGTTTATTTGGCACGGAGTTCTGCGTGTAGCCAACCGCCTCCCCCAAGGAACGCTCTTGCTAGGCTCTCGGGCTTAGCTTCTTCTAAAACCCTGCAGTGTAAGAGGAAGAACTGTGCTTTGTTTACAGCAGGAACGCAAGCCGAATTTCTCCTGTAAGGATGGGGTCTTAATGTATGACTTTGTGGAAGGAATGCGAAGCAGTTTTGGTTTCTCAGTGCCGCTCAGCCTAGGGCAATGAGGCAGATTGGCATGACATGTAGGACGTGAGAGAACACAGTTCCTGGAGCTGTCGGAGTGCTGAGGAAATCTAGCTCTCCCAGGGAAGAGTGCAGTGTGTTGCCCTACACTCAGCATACACTGAGTGACTGGGAAAGGATTCCGGGCCTGGAAGTTTCTTAGCAGCCTAGTGGAGCCTGCCGGTGCTCGGTGTTCGTGCAGGGAGTAGGGTGCCCAGGCGAGGTCCTCCGTTTCCTGAAATGCTTACTAACGTTAAAGAAAGCAGACCTAAAGCTAATGCCTCAAGGACTCTGCTCCAAGCTTCCACTTCGGCAGGGCTATTCAAGGCTTTACCTTGAGGAAAGGACTCACGTCAAGTTTCCTTTTAGCTCTAGAGCGTATCAGGAGGAGCTCCCACCCAGGCTATGAAAGCACCCTGTTGATGTAGAGAACACTTGTTCCTTTCCCAGAGCCCTGCCTGCAGTGACTAGAGACCCGTCCTAAACTGTGATTTAGGTAGCTTCAAGGCAGCATGAATGGAGCACTCAAAATGGGAAAGCAAGGCTTGTGCCATAAGGCCCCCGTTTCCAGCGAACACGTAGCCTACCTCCATGTGATTTCTACCAAGTAAGTAGACACTCTAGCTACACACTGGTCCCTTCCGTGAATAAAGTTTATTTGGCACGGAGTTCTGCGTGTAGCCAAACGCCTCCCCCAAGGAGCGCTCCTGCTAGGCTATCGGGCTTAGCTTCTTCTAAAACCCTCCAGTGTAAGAGGAAGAACTGTGCTTTGGTTACAGCAGCAAGGCAAGCTGACTTTCTCCTGTAAGGATGGGGTCCTAAGGTATGACTTTGTAGAAGGAATGCAAAGCAGTTTTGGTTTCTCAGTGCCGCTCAGCCTAGGGCAATGAGGCAGATTTGCATGACATGTAGGACGTGAGAGAACACAGTTCCTGGAGCTGTCGGAGTGCTGAGGAAATCTAGCTCTCCCAGGGAAGAGTGCAGGGTGTTGCCCTACACTCAGCATACACTGAGTGACTGGGAAAGGATTCCGGGCCTGGAAGTTTCTTAGCAGCCTAGTGGAGCCTGCCGGTGCTCGGTGTTCGTGCAGGGAATAGGGTGCCCAGGCGAGGTCCTCCGTTTCCTGAAATGCTTACTAACGTTAAAGAAAGCACACCTAAAGCTAATGCCTCAAGGACTCTGCTCCAAGCTTCCACTTCGGCAGGGCTATTCAAGGCTTTACCTTGAGGAAAGGACTCACGTCAAGTTTCCTTTTAGCTCTAGAGCGTATCAGGAGGAGCTCCCACCCAGGCTATGAAAGCACCCTGTTGATGTAGAGAAGACTCGTTCCTTTCCCAGAGCCCTGCCTGCAGTGACTAGAGACCCGTCCTAAAACTGTTATTTAGGTAGCTTCAAGGCAGCATGAATGGAGCATTCAAAATGGGAAAGCAAGGCTTGTGCCATAAGGCCCTGTTTCCAGCGAACACGCAGCCTACCTCCTTGTGATTTCTACCAAGTATACACTCTAGCTACACACTGGTCCCTTCCTTGAATAAAGTTTATTTGGCACGGAGTTCTGCGTGTAGCCAACCGCCTCCCCCAAGGAACGCTCTTGCTAGGCTCTCGGGCTTAGCTTCTTCTAAAACCCTGCAGTGTTAGAGGAAGAACTGTGCTTTGGTTACAGCAGGAACGCAAGCCGAATTTCTCCTGTAAGGATGGGGTCTTAATGTATGACTTTGTGGAAGGAATGCGAAGCAGTTTTGGTTTCTCAGTGCCGCTCAGCCTAGGGCAATGAGGCAGATTTGCATGACATGTAGGACGTGAGAGAACACAGTTCCTGGAGCTGTCGGAGTGCTGAGGAAATCTAGCTCTCCCAGGGAAGAGTGCAGTGTGTTGCCCTACACTCAGCATACACTGAGTGACTGGGAAAGGATTCCGGGCCTGGAAGTTTCTTAGCAGCCTAGTGGAGCCTGCCGGTGCTCGGTGTTCGTGCAGGGAGTAGGGTGCCCAGGCGAGGTCCTCCGTTTCCTGAAATGCTTACTAACGTTAAAGAAAGCAGACCTAAAGCTAATGCCTCAAGGACTCTGCTCCAAGCTTCCACTTCGGCAGGGCTATTCAAGGCTTTACCTTGAGGAAAGGACTCACGTCAAGTTTCCTTTTAGCTCTAGAGCGTATCAGGAGGAGCTCCCACCCAGGCTATGAAAGCACCCTTTTGATGTAGAGAACACTTGTTCCTTTCCCAGAGCCCTGCCTGCAGTGACTAGAGACCCGTCCTAAACTGTGATTTAGGTAGCTTCAAGGCAGCATGAATGGAGCACTCAAAATGGGAAAGCAAGGCTTGTGCCATAAGGCCCCCGTTTCCAGCGAACACGTAGCCTACCTCCATGTGATTTCTACCAAGTAAGTAGACACTCTAGCTACACACTGGTCCCTTCCTTGAATAAAGTTTATTTGGCACGGAGTTCTGCGTGTAGCCAAACGCCTCCCCCAAGGAGCGCTCTTGCTAGGCTATCGGGCTTAGCTTCTTCTAAAACCCTGCAGTGTAAGAGGAAGAACTGTGCTTTGGTTACAGCAGCAAGGCAAGCTGACTTTCTCCTGTAAGGATGGGGTCCTAAGGTATGACTTTGTAGAAGGAATGCAAAGCAGTTTTGGTTTCTCAGTGCCGCTCAGCCTAGGGCAATGAGGCAGATTGGCATGACATGTAGGACGTGAGAGAACACAGTTCCTGGAGCTGTTGGAGTGCTGAGGAAATCTAGCTCTCCCAGGGAAGAGTGCAGTGTGTTGCCCTACACTCACCATACACTGAGTGACTGGGAAAGGATTCCGGGCCTGGAAGTTTCTTAGCAGCCTAGTGGAGCCTGCCGGTGCTCGGTGTTCGTGCAGGGAATAGGGTGCCCAGGAGAGGTCCTCCGTTTCCTGAAATGCTTACTAACGTTAAAGAAAGCAGACCTAAAGCTAATGCCTCAAGGACTCTGCTCCAAGCTTCCACTTCGGCAGGGCTATTCAAGGCTTTACCTTGAGGAAAGGACTCACGTCAAGTTTCCTTTTAGCTCTAGAGCGTATCAGGAGGAGCTCCCACCCAGGCTATGAAAGCACCCTGTTGATGTAGAGAAGACTCGTTCCTTTCCCAGAGCCCTGCCTGCAGTGACTAGAGACCCGTCCTAAAACTGTTATTTAGGTAGCTTCAAGGCAGCATGAATGGAGCATTCAAAATGGGAAAGCAAGGCTTGTGCCATAAGGCCCTGTTTCCAGCGAACACGCAGCCTACCTCCTTGTGATTTCTACCAAGTATACACTCTAGCTACACACTGGTCCCTTCCTTGAATAAAGTTTATTTGGCACGGAGTTCTGCGTGTAGCCAACCGCCTCCCCCAAGGAACGCTCTTGCTAGGCTCTCGGGCTTAGCTTCTTCTAAAACCCTGCAGTGTAAGAGGAAGAACTGTGCTTTGTTTACAGCAGGAACGCAAGCCGAATTTCTCCTGTAAGGATGGGGTCTTAATGTATGACTTTGTGGAAGGAATGCGAAGCAGTTTTGGTTTCTCAGTGCCGCTCAGCCTAGGGCAATGAGGCAGATTTGCATGACATGTAGGACGTGAGAGAACACAGTTCCTGGAGCTGTCGGAGTGCTGAGGAAATCTAGCTCTCCCAGGGAAGAGTGCAGTGTGTTGCCCTACACTCAGCATACACTGAGTGACTGGGAAAGGATTCCGGGCCTGGAAGTTTCTTAGAAGCCTAGTGGAGCCTGCCGGTGCTCGGTGTTCGTGCATGGAGTAGGGTGCCCAGGCGAGGTCCTCCGTTTCCTGAAATGCTTACTAACGTTAAAGAAAGCAGACCTAAAGCTAATGCCTCAAGGACTCTGCTCCAAGCTTCCACTTCGGCAGGGCTATTCAAGGCTTTACCTTGAGGAAAGGACTCACGTCAAGTTTCCTTTTAGCTCTAGAGCGTATCAGGAGGAGCTCCCACCCAGGCTATGAAAGCACCCTGTTGATGTAGAGAACACTTGTTCCTTTCCCAGAGCCCTGCCTGCAGTGACTAGAGACCCGTCCTAAACTGTGATTTAGGTAGCTTCAAGGCAGCATGAATGGAGCACTCAAAATGGGAAAGCAAGGCTTGTGCCATAAGGCCCCCGTTTCCAGCGAACACGTAGCCTACCTCCATGTGATTTCTACCAAGTAAGTAGACACTCTAGCTACACACTGGTCCCTTCCTTGAATAAAGTTTATTTGGCACGGAGTTCTGCGTGTAGCCAAACGCCTCCCCCAAGGAGCGCTCTTGCTAGGCTATCGGGCTTAGCTTCTTCTAAAACCCTGCAGTGTAAGAGGAAGAACTGTGCTTTGGTTACAGCAGCAAGGCAAGCTGACTTTCTCCTGTAAGGATGGGGTCCTAAGGTATGACTTTGTAGAAGGAATGCAAAGCAGTTTTGGTTTCTCAGTGCCGCTCAGCCTAGGGCAATGAGGCAGATTGGCATGACATGTAGGACGTGAGAGAACACAGTTCCTGGAGCTGTTGGAGTGCTGAGGAAATCTAGCTCTCCCAGGGAAGAGTGCAGTGTGTTGCCCTACACTCACCATACACTGAGTGACTGGGAAAGGATTCCGGGCCTGGAAGTTTCTTAGCAGCCTAGTGGAGCCTGCCGGTGCTCGGTGTTCGTGCAGGGAATAGGGTGCCCAGGAGAGGTCCTCCGTTTCCTGAAATGCTTACTAACGTTAAAGAAAGCACACCTAAAGCTAATGCCTCAAGGACTCTGCTCCAAGCTTCCACTTCGGCAGGGCTATTCAAGGCTTTACCTTGAGGAAAGGACTCACGTCAAGTTTCCTTTTAGCTCTAGAGCGTATCAGGAGGAGCTCCCACCCAGGCTATGAAAGCACCCTGTTGATGTAGAGAAGACTCGTTCCTTTCCCAGAGCCCTGCCTGCAGTGACTAGAGACCCGTCCTAAAACTGTGATTTAGGTAGCTTCAAGGCCGCATGAATGGAGCATTCAAAATGGGAAAGCAAGGCTTGTGCCATAAGGCCCTGTTTCCAGCGAACACGCAGCCTACCTCCTTGTGATTTCTACCAAGTATACACTCTAGCTACACACTGGTCCCTTCCTTGAATAAAGTTTATTTGGCACGGAGTTCTGCGTGTAGCCAACCGCCTCCCCCAAGGAACGCTCTTGCTAGGCTCTCGGGCTTAGCTTCTTCTAAAACCCTGCAGTGTAAGAGGAAGAACTGTGCTTTGTTTACAGCAGGAACGCAAGCCGAATTTCTCCTGTAAGGATGGGGTCTTAATGTATGACTTTGTGGAAGGAATGCGAAGCAGTTTTGGTTTCTCAGTGCCGCTCAGCCTAGGGCAATGAGGCAGATTTGCATGACATGTAGGACGTGAGAGAACACAGTTCCTGGAGCTGTCGGAGTGCTGAGGAAATCTAGCTCTCCCAGGGAAGAGTGCAGTGTGTTGCCCTACACTCAGCATACACTGAGTGACTGGGAAAGGATTCCGGGCCTGGAAGTTTCTTAGCAGCCTAGTGGAGCCTGCCGGTGCTCGGTGTTCGTGCAGGGAGTAGGGTGCCCAGGCGAGGTCCTCCGTTTCCTGAAATGCTTACTAACGTTAAAGAAAGCAGACCTAAAGCTAATGCCTCAAGGACTCTGCTCCAAGCTTCCACTTCGGCAGGGCTATTCAAGGCTTTACCTTGAGGAAACGACTCACGTCAAGTTTCCTTTTAGCTCTAGAGCGTATCAGGAGGAGCTCCCACCCAGGCTATGAAAGCACCCTGTTGATGTAGAGAACACTTGTTCCTTTCCCAGAGCCCTGCCTGCAGTGACTAGAGACCCGTCCTAAACTGTGATTTAGGTAGCTTCAAGGCAGCATGAATGGAGCACTCAAAATGGGAAAGCAAGGCTTGTGCCATAAGGCCCCCGTTTCCAGCGAACACGTAGCCTACCTCCATGTGATTTCTACCAAGTAAGTAGACACTCTAGCTACACACTGGTCCCTTCCTTGAATAAAGTTTATTTGGCACGGAGTTCTGCGTGTAGCCAAACGCCTCCCCCAAGGAGCGCTCTTGCTAGGCTATCGGGCTTAGCTTCTTCTAAAACCCTGCAGTGTAAGAGGAAGAACTGTGCTTTGGTTACAGCAGCAAGGCAAGCTGACTTTCTCCTGTAAGGATGGGGTCCTAAGGTATGACTTTGTAGAAGGAATGCAAAGCAGTTTTGGTTTCTCAGTGCCGCTCAGCCTAGGGCAATGAGGCAGATTGGCATGACATGTAGGACGTGAGAGAACACAGTTCCTGGAGCTGTTGGAGTGCTGAGGAAATCTAGCTCTCCCAGGGAAGAGTGCAGGGTGTTGCCCTACACTCAGCATACACTGAGTGACTGGGAAAGGATTCCGGGCCTGGAAGTTTCTTAGCAGCCTAGTGGAGCCTGCCGGTGCTCGGTGTTCGTGCAGGGAATAGGGTGCCCAGGAGAGGTCCTCCGTTTCCTGAAATGCTTACTAACGTTAAAGAAAGCACACCTAAAGCTAATGCCTCAAGGACTCTGCTCCAAGCTTCCACTTCGGCAGGGCTATTCAAGGCTTTACCTTGAGGAAAGGACTCACGTCAAGTTTCCTTTTAGCTCTAGAGCGTATCAGGAGGAGCTCCCACCCAGGCTATGAAAGCACCCTGTTGATGTAGAGAAGACTCGTTCCTTTCCCAGAGCCCTGCCTGCAGTGACTAGAGACCCGTCCTAAAACTGTGATTTAGGTAGCTTCAAGGCCGCATGAATGGAGCCTTCAAAATGGGAAAGCAAGGCTTGTGCCATAAGGCCCTGTTTCCAGCGAACACGCAGCCTACCTCCTTGTGATTTCTACCAAGTATACACTCTAGCTACACACTGGTCCCTTCCTTGAATAAAGTTTATTTGGCACGGAGTTCTGCGTGTAGCCAACCGCCTCCCCCAAGGAGCGCTCTTGCTAGGCTATCGGGCTTAGCTTCTTCTAAAACCCTGCAGTGTAAGAGGAAGAACTGTGCTTTGTTTACAGCAGGAACGCAAGCCGAATTTCTCCTGTAAGGATGGGGTCTTAATGTATGACTTTGTGGAAGGAATGCGAAGCAGTTTTGGTTTCTCAGTGCCGCTCAGCCTAGGGCAATGAGGCAGATTTGCATGACATGTAGGACGTGAGAGAACACAGTTCCTGGAGCTGTTGGAGTGCTGAGGAAATCTAGCTCTCCCAGGGAAGAGTGCAGTGTGTTGCCCTACACTCAGCATACACTGAGTGACTGGGAAAGGATTCCGGGCCTGGAAGTTTCTTAGCAGCCTAGTGGAGCCTGCCGGTGCTCGGTGTTCGTGCAGGGAATAGGGTGCCCAGGCGAGGTCCTCCGTTTCCTGAAATGCTTACTAACGTTAAAGAAAGCAGACCTAAAGCTAATGCCTCAAGGACTCTGCTCCAAGCTTCCACTTCGGCAGGGCTATTCAAGGCTTTACCTTGAGGAAAGGACTCACGCCAAGTTTCCTTTTAGTTCTAGAGCGTATCAGGAGCAGCTCCCACCCAGGCTATGAAAGCACCCTGTTGATGTAGAGAACACTTGTTCCTTTCCCAGAGCCCTGCCTGCAGTGACTAGAGACCCGTCCTAAACTGTGATTTAGGTAGCTTCAAGGCAGCATGAATGGAGCACTCAAAATGGGAAAGCAAGGCTTGTGCCATAAGGCCCCCGTTTCCAGCGAACACGTAGCCTACCTCCATGTGATTTCTACCAAGTAAGTAGACACTCTAGCTACACATTGGTCCCTTCCTTGAATAAAGTTTATTTGGCACGGAGTTCTGCGTGTAGCCAAACGCCTCCCCCAAGGAGCGCTCTTGCTAGGCTATCGGGCTTAGCTTCTTCTAAAACCCTGCAGTGTAAGAGGAAGAACTGTGCTTTGGTTACAGCAGCAAGGCAAGCTGACTTTCTCCTGTAAGGATGGGGTCCTAAGGTATGACTTTGTAGAAGGAATGCAAAACAGTTTTGGTTTCTCAGTGCCGCTCAGCCTAGGGCAATGAGGCAGATTGGCATGACATGTAGGACGTGAGAGAACACAGTTCCTGGAGCTGTTGGAGTGCTGAGGAAATCTAGCTCTCCCAGGGAAGAGTGCAGTGTGTTGCCCTACACTCAGCATACACTGAGTGACTGGGAAAGGATTCCGGGCCTGGAAGTTTCTTAGCAGCCTAGTGGAGCCTGCCGGTGCTCGGTGTTCGTGCAGGGAATAGGGTGCCCAGGAGAGGTCCTCCGTTTCCTGAAATGCTTACTAACGTTAAAGAAAGCACACCTAAAGCTAATGCCTCAAGGACTCTGCTCCAAGCTTCCACTTGGGCAGGGCTATTCAAGGCTTTACCTTGAGGAAAGGACTCACGTCAAGTTTCCTTTTAGCTCTAGAGCGTATCAGGAGGAGCTCCCACCCAGGCTATGAAAGCACCCTGTTGATGTAGAGAAGACTCGTTCCTTTCCCAGAGCCCTGCCTGCAGTGACTAGAGACCCGTCCTAAAACTGTGATTTAGGTAGCTTCAAGGCCGCATGAATGGAGCATTCAAAATGGGAAAGCAAGGCTTGTGCCATAAGGCCCTGTTTCCAGCGAACACGCAGCCTACCTCCTTGTGATTTCTACCAAGTATACACTCTAGCTACACACTGGTCCCTTCCTTGAATAAAGTTTATTTGGCACGGAGTTCTGCGTGTAGCCAACCGCCTCCCCCAAGGAACGCTCTTGCTAGGCTCTCGGGCTTAGCTTCTTCTAAAACCCTGCAGTGTAAGAGGAAGAACTGTGCTTTGTTTACAGCAGGAACGCAAGCCGAATTTCTCCTGTAAGGATGGGGTCTTAATGTATGACTTTGTGGAAGGAATGCGAAGCAGTTTTGGTTTCTCAGTGCCGCTCAGCCTAGGGCAATGAGGCAGATTTGCATGACATGTAGGACGTGAGAGAACACAGTTCCTGGAGCTGTCGGAGTGCTGAGGAAATCTAGCTCTCCCAGGGAAGAGTGCAGTGTGTTGCCCTACACTCAGCATACACTGAGTGACTGGGAAAGGATTCCGGGCCTGAAGTTTCTTAGCAGCCTAGTGGAGCCTGCCGGTGCTCGGTGTTCGTGCAGGGAGTAGGGTGCCCAGGCGAGGTCCTCCGTTTCCTGAAATGCTTACTAACGTTAAAGAAAGCAGACCTAAAGCTAATGCCTCAAGGACTCTGCTCCAAGCTTCCACTTCGGCAGGGCTATTCAAGGCTTTACCTTGAGGAAAGGACTCACGTCAAGTTTCCTTTTAGCTCTAGAGCGTATCAGGAGGAGCTCCCACCCAGGCTATGAAAGCACGCTGTTGATGTAGAGAAGACTCGTTCCTTTCCCAGAGCCCTGCCTGCAGTGACTAGAGACCCGTCCTAAAACTGTTATTTAGGTAGCTTCAAGGCAGCATGAATGGAGCATTCAAAATGGGAAAGCAAGGCTTGTGCCATAAGGCCCTGTTTCCAGCGAACACGCAGCCTACCTCCTTGTGATTTCTACCAAGTATACACTCTAGCTACACACTGGTCCCTTCCTTGAATAAAGTTTATTTGGCACGGAGTTCTGCGTGTAGCCAACCGCCTCCCCCAAGGAACGCTCTTGCTAGGCTCTCGGGCTTAGCTTCTTCTAAAACCCTGCAGTGTAAGAGGAAGAACTGTGCTTTGTTTACAGCAGGAACGCAAGCCGAATTTCTCCTGTAAGGATGGGGTCTTAATGTATGACTTTGTGGAAGGAATGCGAAGCAGTTTTGGTTTCTCAGTGCCGCTCAGCCTAGGGCAATGAGGCAGATTTGCATGACATGTAGGACGTGAGAGAACACAGTTCCTGGAGCTGTCGGAGTGCTGAGGAAATCTAGCTCTCCCAGGGAAGAGTGCAGTGTGTTGCCCTACACTCAGCATACACTGAGTGACTGGGAAAGGATTCCGGGCCTGAAGTTTCTTAGCAGCCTAGTGGAGCCTGCCGGTGCTCGGTGTTCGTGCAGGGAGTAGGGTGCCCAGGCGAGGTCCTCCGTTTCCTGAAATGCTTACTAACGTTAAAGAAAGCACACCTAAAGCTAATGCCTCAAGGACTCTGCTCCAAGCTTCCACTTCGGCAGGGCTATTCAAGGCTTTACCTTGAGGAAAGGACTCACGTCAAGTTTCCTTTTAGCTCTAGAGCGTATCAGGAGGAGCTCCCACCCAGGCTATGAAAGCACGCTGTTGATGTAGAGAAGACTCGTTCCTTTCCCAGAGCCCTGCCTGCAGTGACTAGAGACCCGTCCTAAAACTGTGATTTAGGTAGCTTCAAGGCAGCATGAATGGAGCATTCAAAATGGGAAAGCAAGGCTTGTGCCATAAGGCCCTGTTTCCAGCGAACACGCAGCCTACCTCCTTGTGATTTCTACCAAGTATACACTCTAGCTACACACTGGTCCCTTCCTTGAATAAAGTTTATTTGGCACGGAGTTCTGCGTGTAGCCAACCGCCTCCCCCAAGGAACGCTCTTGCTAGGCTCTCGGGCTTAGCTTCTTCTAAAACCCTGCAGTGTAAGAGGAAGAACTGTGCTTTGTTTACAGCAGGAACGCAAGCCGAATTTCTCCTGTAAGGATGGGGTCTTAATGTATGACTTTGTGGAAGGAATGCGAAGCAGTTTTGGTTTCTCAGTGCCGCTCAGCCTAGGGCAATGAGGCAGATTTGCATGACATGTAGGACGTGAGAGAACACAGTTCCTGGAGCTGTCGGAGTGCTGAGGAAATCTAGCTCTCCCAGGGAAGAGTGCAGTGTGTTGCCCTACACTCAGCATACACTGAGTGACTGGGAAAGGATTCCGGGCCTGAAGTTTCTTAGCAGCCTAGTGGAGCCTGCCGGTGCTCGGTGTTCGTGCAGGGAGTAGGGTGCCCAGGCGAGGTCCTCCGTTTCCTGAAATGCTTACTAACGTTAAAGAAAGCACACCTAAAGCTAATGCCTCAAGGACTCTGCTCCAAGCTTCCACTTCGGCAGGGCTATTCAAGGCTTTACCTTGAGGAAAGGACTCACGTCAAGTTTCCTTTTAGCTCTAGAGCGTATCAGGAGGAGCTCCCACCCAGGCTATGAAAGCACCCTGTTGATGTAGAGAACACTTGTTCCTTTCCCAGAGCCCTGCCTGCAGTGACTAGAGACCCGTCCTAAACTGTGATTTAGGTAGCTTCAAGGCAGCATGAATGGAGCACTCAAAATGGGAAAGCAAGGCTTGTGCCATAAGGCCCCCGTTTCCAGTGAACACGTAGCCTACCTCCATGTGATTTCTACCAAGTAAGTAGACACTCTAGCTACACACTGGTCCCTTCCTTGAATAAAGTTTATTTGGCACGGAGTTCTGCGTGTAGCCAAACGCCTCCCCCAAGGAGCGCTCTTGCTAGGCTATCGGGCTTAGCTTCTTCTAAAACCCTGCAGTGTAAGAGGAAGAACTGTGCTTTGTTTACAGCAGGAACGCAAGCCGAATTTCTCCTGTAAGGATGGGGTCTTAATGTATGACTTTGTGGAAGCAATGCGAAGCAGTTTTGGTTTCTCAGTGCCGCTCAGCCTAGGGCAATGAGGCAGATTGGCATGACATGTAGGACGTGAGAGAACACAGTTCCTGGAGCTGTTGGAGTGCTGAGGAAATCTAGCTCTCCCAGGGAAGAGTGCAGTGTGTTGCCCTACACTCAGCATACACTGAGTGACTGGGAAAGGATTCCGGGCCTGGAAGTTTCTTAGCAGCCTAGTGGAGCCTGCCGGTGCTCGGTGTTCGTGCAGGGAATAGGGTGCCCAGGAGAGGTCCTCCGTTTCCTGAAATGCTTACTAACGTTAAAGAAAGCAGACCTAAAGCTAATGCCTCAAGGACTCTGCTCCAAGCTTCCACTTCGGCAGGGCTATTCAAGGCTTTACCTTGAGGAAAGGACTCACGTCAAGTTTCCTTTTAGCTCTAGAGCGTATCAGGAGGAGATCCCACCCAGGCTATGAAAGCACCCTGTTGATGTAGAGAAGACTCGTTCCTTTCCCAGAGCCCTGCCTGCAGTGACTAGAGACCCGTCCTAAAACTGTGATTTAGGTAGCTTCAAGGCAGCATGAATGGAGCATTCAAAATGGGAAAGCAAGGCTTGTGCCATAAGGCCCTGTTTCCAGCGAACACGCAGCCTACCTCCTTGTGATTTCTACCAAGTATACACTCTAGCTACACACTGGTCCCTTCCTTGAATAAAGTTTATTTGGCACGGAGTTCTGCGTGTAGCCAACCGCCTCCCCCAAGGAACGCTCTTGCTAGGCTCTCGGGCTTAGCTTCTTCTAAAACCCTGCAGTGTTAGAGGAAGAACTGTGCTTTGGTTACAGCAGGAACGCAAGCCGAATTTCTCCTGTAAGGATGGGGTCTTAATGTATGACTTTGTGGAAGGAATGCGAAGCAGTTTTGGTTTCTCAGTGCCGCTCAGCCTAGGGCAATGAGGCAGATTTGCATGACATGTAGGACGTGAGAGAACACAGTTCCTGGAGCTGTCGGAGTGCTGAGGAAATCTAGCTCTCCCAGGGAAGAGTGCAGTGTGTTGCCCTACACTCAGCATACACTGAGTGACTGGGAAAGGATTCCGGGCCTGGAAGTTTCTTAGCAGCCTAGTGGAGCCTGCCGGTGCTCGGTGTTCGTGCAGGGAGTAGGGTGCCCAGGCGAGGTCCTCCGTTTCCTGAAATGCTTACTAACGTTAAAGAAAGCAGACCTAAAGCTAATGCCTCAAGGACTCTGCTCCAAGCTTCCACTTCGGCAGGGCTATTCAAGGCTTTACCTTGAGGAAAGGACTCACGTCAAGTTTCCTTTTAGCTCTAGAGCGTATCAGGAGGAGCTCCCACCCAGGCTATGAAAGCACCCTTTTGATGTAGAGAACACTTGTTCCTTTCCCAGAGCCCTGCCTGCAGTGACTAGAGACCCGTCCTAAACTGTGATTTAGGTAGCTTCAAGGCAGCATGAATGGAGCACTCAAAATGGGAAAGCAAGGCTTGTGCCATAAGGCCCCCGTTTCCAGCGAACACGTAGCCTACCTCCATGTGATTTCTACCAAGTAAGTAGACACTCTAGCTACACACTGGTCCCTTCCTTGAATAAAGTTTATTTGGCACGGAGTTCTGCGTGTAGCCAAACGCCTCCCCCAAGGAGCGCTCTTGCTAGGCTATCGGGCTTAGCTTCTTCTAAAACCCTGCAGTGTAAGAGGAAGAACTGTGCTTTGGTTACAGCAGCAAGGCAAGCTGACTTTCTCCTGTAAGGATGGGGTCCTAAGGTATGACTTTGTAGAAGGAATGCAAAGCAGTTTTGGTTTCTCAGTGCCGCTCAGCCTAGGGCAATGAGGCAGATTGGCATGACATGTAGGACGTGAGAGAACACAGTTCCTGGAGCTGTTGGAGTGCTGAGGAAATCTAGCTCTCCCAGGGAAGAGTGCAGTGTGTTGCCCTACACTCACCATACACTGAGTGACTGGGAAAGGATTCCGGGCCTGGAAGTTTCTTAGCAGCCTAGTGGAGCCTGCCGGTGCTCGGTGTTCGTGCAGGGAATAGGGTGCCCAGGAGAGGTCCTCCGTTTCCTGAAATGCTTACTAACGTTAAAGAAAGCAGACCTAAAGCTAATGCCTCAAGGACTCTGCTCCAAGCTTCCACTTCGGCAGGGCTATTCAAGGCTTTACCTTGAGGAAAGGACTCACGTCAAGTTTCCTTTTAGCTCTAGAGCGTATCAGGAGGAGCTCCCACCCAGGCTATGAAAGCACCCTGTTGATGTAGAGAAGACTCGTTCCTTTCCCAGAGCCCTGCCTGCAGTGACTAGAGACCCGTCCTAAAACTGTTATTTAGGTAGCTTCAAGGCAGCATGAATGGAGCATTCAAAATGGGAAAGCAAGGCTTGTGCCATAAGGCCCTGTTTCCAGCGAACACGCAGCCTACCTCCTTGTGATTTCTACCAAGTATACACTCTAGCTACACACTGGTCCCTTCCTTGAATAAAGTTTATTTGGCACGGAGTTCTGCGTGTAGCCAACCGCCTCCCCCAAGGAACGCTCTTGCTAGGCTCTCGGGCTTAGCTTCTTCTAAAACCCTGCAGTGTAAGAGGAAGAACTGTGCTTTGTTTACAGCAGGAACGCAAGCCGAATTTCTCCTGTAAGGATGGGGTCTTAATGTATGACTTTGTGGAAGGAATGCGAAGCAGTTTTGGTTTCTCAGTGCCGCTCAGCCTAGGGCAATGAGGCAGATTTGCATGACATGTAGGACGTGAGAGAACACAGTTCCTGGAGCTGTCGGAGTGCTGAGGAAATCTAGCTCTCCCAGGGAAGAGTGCAGTGTGTTGCCCTACACTCAGCATACACTGAGTGACTGGGAAAGGATTCCGGGCCTGGAAGTTTCTTAGAAGCCTAGTGGAGCCTGCCGGTGCTCGGTGTTCGTGCATGGAGTAGGGTGCCCAGGCGAGGTCCTCCGTTTCCTGAAATGCTTACTAACGTTAAAGAAAGCAGACCTAAAGCTAATGCCTCAAGGACTCTGCTCCAAGCTTCCACTTCGGCAGGGCTATTCAAGGCTTTACCTTGAGGAAAGGACTCACGTCAAGTTTCCTTTTAGCTCTAGAGCGTATCAGGAGGAGCTCCCACCCAGGCTATGAAAGCACCCTGTTGATGTAGAGAACACTTGTTCCTTTCCCAGAGCCCTGCCTGCAGTGACTAGAGACCCGTCCTAAACTGTGATTTAGGTAGCTTCAAGGCAGCATGAATGGAGCACTCAAAATGGGAAAGCAAGGCTTGTGCCATAAGGCCCCCGTTTCCAGCGAACACGTAGCCTACCTCCATGTGATTTCTACCAAGTAAGTAGACACTCTAGCTACACACTGGTCCCTTCCTTGAATAAAGTTTATTTGGCACGGAGTTCTGCGTGTAGCCAAACGCCTCCCCCAAGGAGCGCTCTTGCTAGGCTATCGGGCTTAGCTTCTTCTAAAACCCTGCAGTGTAAGAGGAAGAACTGTGCTTTGGTTACAGCAGCAAGGCAAGCTGACTTTCTCCTGTAAGGATGGGGTCCTAAGGTATGACTTTGTAGAAGGAATGCAAAGCAGTTTTGGTTTCTCAGTGCCGCTCAGCCTAGGGCAATGAGGCAGATTGGCATGACATGTAGGACGTGAGAGAACACAGTTCCTGGAGCTGTTGGAGTGCTGAGGAAATCTAGCTCTCCCAGGGAAGAGTGCAGTGTGTTGCCCTACACTCACCATACACTGAGTGACTGGGAAAGGATTCCGGGCCTGGAAGTTTCTTAGCAGCCTAGTGGAGCCTGCCGGTGCTCGGTGTTCGTGCAGGGAATAGGGTGCCCAGGAGAGGTCCTCCGTTTCCTGAAATGCTTACTAACGTTAAAGAAAGCACACCTAAAGCTAATGCCTCAAGGACTCTGCTCCAAGCTTCCACTTCGGCAGGGCTATTCAAGGCTTTACCTTGAGGAAAGGACTCACGTCAAGTTTCCTTTTAGCTCTAGAGCGTATCAGGAGGAGCTCCCACCCAGGCTATGAAAGCACCCTGTTGATGTAGAGAACACTTGTTCCTTTCCCAGAGCCCTGCCTGCAGTGACTAGAGACCCGTCCTAAACTGTGATTTAGGTAGCTTCAAGGCAGCATGAATGGAGCACTCAAAATGGGAAAGCAAGGCTTGTGCCATAAGGCCCCCGTTTCCAGCGAACACGTAGCCTACCTCCATGTGATTTCTACCAAGTAAGTAGACACTCTAGCTACACACTGGTCCCTTCCTTGAATAAAGTTTATTTGGCACGGAGTTCTGCGTGTAGCCAAACGCCTCCCCCAAGGAGCGCTCCTGCTAGGCTATCGGGCTTAGCTTCTTCTAAAACCCTCCAGTGTAAGAGGAAGAACTGTGCTTTGGTTACAGCAGCAAGGCAAGCTGACTTTCTCCTGTAAGGATGGGGTCCTAAGGTATGACTTTGTAGAAGGAATGCAAAGCAGTTTTGGTTTCTCAGTGCCGCTCAGCCTAGGGCAATGAGGCAGATTTGCATGACATGTAGGACGTGAGAGAACACAGTTCCTGGAGCTGTCGGAGTGCTGAGGAAATCTAGCTCTCCCAGGGAAGAGTGCAGGGTGTTGCCCTACACTCAGCATACACTGAGTGACTGGGAAAGGATTCCGGGCCTGGAAGTTTCTTAGCAGCCTAGTGGAGCCTGCCGGTGCTCGGTGTTCGTGCAGGGAATAGGGTGCCCAGGCGAGGTCCTCCGTTTCCTGAAATGCTTACTAACGTTAAAGAAAGCACACCTAAAGCTAATGCCTCAAGGACTCTGCTCCAAGCTTCCACTTCGGCAGGGCTATTCAAGGCTTTACCTTGAGGAAAGGACTCACGTCAAGTTTCCTTTTAGCTCTAGAGCGTATCAGGAGGAGCTCCCACCCAGGCTATGAAAGCACCCTGTTGATGTAGAGAAGACTCGTTCCTTTCCCAGAGCCCTGCCTGCAGTGACTAGAGACCCGTCCTAAAACTGTTATTTAGGTAGCTTCAAGGCAGCATGAATGGAGCATTCAAAATGGGAAAGCAAGGCTTGTGCCATAAGGCCCTGTTTCCAGCGAACACGCAGCCTACCTCCTTGTGATTTCTACCAAGTATACACTCTAGCTACACACTGGTCCCTTGCTTGAATAAAGTTTATTTGGCACGGAGTTCTGCGTGTAGCCAACCGCCTACCCCAAGGAACGCTCTTGCTAGGCTCTCGGGCTTAGCTTCTTCTAAAACCCTGCAGTGTAAGAGGAAGAACTGTGCTTTGTTTACAGCAGGAACGCAAGCCGAATTTCTCCTGTAAGGATGGGGTCTTAATGTATGACTTTGTGGAAGGAATGCGAAGCAGTTTTGGTTTCTCAGTGCCGCTCAGCCTAGGGCAATGAGGCAGATTGGCATGACATGTAGGACGTGAGAGAACACAGTTCCTGGAGCTGTTGGAGTGCTGAGGAAATCTAGCTCTCCCAGGGAAGAGTGCAGTGTGTTGCCCTACACTCAGCATACACTGAGTGACTGGGAAAGGATTCCGGGCCTGGAAGTTTCTTAGCAGCCTAGTGGAGCCTGCCGGTGCTCGGTGTTCGTGCAGGGAATAGGGTGCCCAGGCGAGGTCCTCCGTTTCCTGAAATGCTTACTAACGTTAAAGAAAGCAGACCTAAAGCTAATGCCTCAAGGACTCTGCTCCAAGCTTCCACTTCGGCAGGGCTGTTCAAGGCTTTACCTTGAGGAAAGGACTCACGTCAAGTTTCCTTTTAGCTCTAGAGCGTATCAGGAGGAGCTCCCACCCAGGCTGTGAAAGCACGCTGTTGATGTAGAGAAGACTCGTTCCTTTCCCAGAGCCCTGCCTGCAGTGACTAGAGACCCGTCCTAAAACTGTTATTTAGGTAGCTTCAAGGCAGCATGAATGGAGCATTCAAAATGGGAAAGCAAGGCTTGTGCCATAAGGCCCTGTTTCCAGCGAACACGCAGCCTACCTCCTTGTGATTTCTACCAAGTATACACTCTAGCTACACACTGGTCCCTTCCTTGAATAAAGTTTATTTGGCACGGAGTTCTGCGTGTAGCCAACCGCCTCCCCCAAGGAACGCTCTTGCTAGGCTCTCGGGCTTAGCTTCTTCTAAAACCCTGCAGTGTAAGAGGAAGAACTGTGCTTTGTTTACAGCAGGAACGCAAGCCGAATTTCTCCTGTAAGGATGGGGTCTTAATGTATGACTTTGTGGAAGGAATGCGAAGCAGTTTTGGTTTCTCAGTGCCGCTCAGCCTAGGGCAATGAGGCAGATTGGCATGACATGTAGGACGTGAGAGAACACAGTTCCTGGAGCTGTTGGAGTGCTGAGGAAATCTAGCTCTCCCAGGGAAGAGTGCAGTGTGTTGCCCTACACTCAGCATACACTGAGTGACTGGGAAAGGATTCCGGGCCTGGAAGTTTCTTAGCAGCCTAGTGGAGCCTGCCGGTGCTCGGTGTTCGTGCAGGGAATAGGGTGCCCAGGCGAGGTCCTCCGTTTCCTGAAATGCTTACTAACGTTAAAGAAAGCACACCTAAAGCTAATGCCTCAAGGACTCTGCTCCAAGCTTCCACTTCGGCAGGGCTATTCAAGGCTTTACCTTGAGGAAAGGACTCACGTCAAGTTTCCTTTTAGCTCTAGAGCGTATCAGGAGGAGCTCCCACCCAGGCTATGAAAGCACCCTGTTGATGTAGAGAAGACTCGTTCCTTTCCCAGAGCCCTGCCTGCAGTGACTAGAGACCCGTCCTAAAACTGTTATTTAGGTAGCTTCAAGGCAGCATGAATGGAGCATTCA
Source organism: Balaenoptera borealis (assembly GCF_965194805.1). Lineage (NCBI taxonomy): Eukaryota > Metazoa > Chordata > Mammalia > Artiodactyla > Balaenopteridae > Balaenoptera > Balaenoptera borealis. The sequence continues at coordinate 292,429 of NW_028123384.1, forward strand.
AAATGGGAAAGCAAGGCTTGTGCCATAAGGCCCTGTTTCCAGCGAACACGCAGCCTACCTCCTTGTGATTTCTACCAAGTATACACTCTAGCTACACACTGGTCCCTTCCTTGAATAAAGTTTATTTGGTACGGAGTTCTGCGTGTAGCCAACCGCCTCCCCCAAGGAACGCTCTTGCTAGGCTCTCGGGCTTAGCTTCTTCTAAAACCCTGCAGTGTAAGAGGAAGAACTGTGCTTTGTTTACAGCAGGAACGCAAGCCGAATTTCTCCTGTAAGGATGGGGTCTTAATGTATGACTTTGTGGAAGGAATGCGAAGCAGTTTTGGTTTCTCAGTGCCGCTCAGCCTAGGGCAATGAGGCAGATTTGCATGACATGTAGGACGTGAGAGAACACAGTTCCTGGAGCTGTCGGAGTGCTGAGGAAATCTAGCTCTCCCAGGGAAGAGTGCAGTGTGTTGCCCTACACTCAGCATACACTGAGTGACTGGGAAAGGATTCCGGGCCTGAAGTTTCTTAGCAGCCTAGTGGAGCCTGCCGGTGCTCGGTGTTCGTGCAGGGAGTAGGGTGCCCAGGCGAGGTCCTCCGTTTCCTGAAATGCTTACTAACGTTAAAGAAAGCACACCTAAAGCTAATGCCTCAAGGACTCTGCTCCAAGCTTCCACTTCGGCAGGGCTATTCAAGGCTTTACCTTGAGGAAAGGACTCACGTCAAGTTTCCTTTTAGCTCTAGAGCGTATCAGGAGGAGCTCCCACCCAGGCTATGAAAGCACCCTGTTGATGTAGAGAACACTTGTTCCTTTCCCAGAGCCCTGCCTGCAGTGACTAGAGACCCGTCCTAAACTGTGATTTAGGTAGCTTCAAGGCAGCATGAATGGAGCACTCAAAATGGGAAAGCAAGGCTTGTGCCATAAGGCCCCCGTTTCCAGTGAACACGTAGCCTACCTCCATGTGATTTCTACCAAGTAAGTAGACACTCTAGCTACACACTGGTCCCTTCCTTGAATAAAGTTTATTTGGCACGGAGTTCTGCGTGTAGCCAAACGCCTCCCCCAAGGAGCGCTCTTGCTAGGCTATCGGGCTTAGCTTCTTCTAAAACCCTGCAGTGTAAGAGGAAGAACTGTGCTTTGTTTACAGCAGGAACGCAAGCCGAATTTCTCCTGTAAGGATGGGGTCTTAATGTATGACTTTGTGGAAGCAATGCGAAGCAGTTTTGGTTTCTCAGTGCCGCTCAGCCTAGGGCAATGAGGCAGATTGGCATGACATGTAGGACGTGAGAGAACACAGTTCCTGGAGCTGTTGGAGTGCTGAGGAAATCTAGCTCTCCCAGGGAAGAGTGCAGTGTGTTGCCCTACACTCAGCATACACTGAGTGACTGGGAAAGGATTCCGGGCCTGGAAGTTTCTTAGCAGCCTAGTGGAGCCTGCCGGTGCTCGGTGTTCGTGCAGGGAATAGGGTGCCCAGGAGAGGTCCTCCGTTTCCTGAAATGCTTACTAACGTTAAAGAAAGCAGACCTAAAGCTAATGCCTCAAGGACTCTGCTCCAAGCTTCCACTTCGGCAGGGCTATTCAAGGCTTTACCTTGAGGAAAGGACTCACGTCAAGTTTCCTTTTAGCTCTAGAGCGTATCAGGAGGAGATCCCACCCAGGCTATGAAAGCACCCTGTTGATGTAGAGAAGACTCGTTCCTTTCCCAGAGCCCTGCCTGCAGTGACTAGAGACCCGTCCTAAAACTGTGATTTAGGTAGCTTCAAGGCAGCATGAATGGAGCATTCAAAATGGGAAAGCAAGGCTTGTGCCATAAGGCCCTGTTTCCAGCGAACACGCAGCCTACCTCCTTGTGATTTCTACCAAGTATACACTCTAGCTACACACTGGTCCCTTCCTTGAATAAAGTTTATTTGGCACGGAGTTCTGCGTGTAGCCAACCGCCTCCCCCAAGGAACGCTCTTGCTAGACTCTCGGGCTTAGCTTCTTCTAAAACCCTGCAGTGTAAGAGGAAGAACTGTGCTTTGTTTACAGCAGGAACGCAAGCCGAATTTCTCCTGTAAGGATGGGGTCTTAATGTATGACTTTGTGGAAGGAATGCGAAGCAGTTTTGGTTTCTCAGTGCCGCTCAGCCTAGGGCAATGAGGCAGATTTGCATGACATGTAGGACGTGAGAGAACACAGTTCCTGGAGCTGTCGGAGTGCTGAGGAAATCTAGCTCTCCCAGGGAAGAGTGCAGTGTGTTGCCCTACACTCAGCATACACTGAGTGACTGGGAAAGGATTCCGGGCCTGGAAGTTTCTTAGCAGCCTAGTGGAGCCTGCCGGTGCTCGGTGTTCGTGCAGGGAATAGGGTGCCCAGGCGAGGTCCTCCGTTTCCTGAAATGCTTACTAACGTTAAAGAAAGCACACCTAAAGCTAATGCCTCAAGGACTCTGCTCCAAGCTTCCACGTCGGCAGGGCTGTTCAAGGCTTTACCTTGAGGAAAGGACTCACGTCAAGTTTCCTTTTAGCTCTAGAGCGTATCAGGAGGAGCTCCCACCCAGGCTATGAAAGCACGCTGTTGATGTAGAGAAGACTCGTTCCTTTCCCAGAGCCCTGCCTGCAGTGACTAGAGACCCGTCCTAAAACTGTGATTTAGGTAGCTTCAAGGCAGCATGAATGGAGCATTCAAAATGGGAAAGCAAGGCTTGTGCCATAAGGCCCTGTTTCCAGCGAACACGCAGCCTACCTCCTTGTGATTTCTACCAAGTATACACTCTAGCTACACACTGGTCCCTTCCTTGAATAAAGTTTATTTGGCACGGAGTTCTGCGTGTAGCCAACCGCCTCCCCCAAGGAACGCTCTTGCTAGGCTCTCGGGCTTAGCTTCTTCTAAAACCCTGCAGTGTAAGAGGAAGAACTGTGCTTTGTTTACAGCAGGAACGCAAGCCGAATTTCTCCTGTAAGGATGGGGTCTTAATGTATGACTTTGTGGAAGGAATGCGAAGCAGTTTTGGTTTCTCAGTGCCGCTCAGCCTAGGGCAATGAGGCAGATTTGCATGACATGTAGGACGTGAGAGAACACAGTTCCTGGAGCTGTCGGAGTGCTGAGGAAATCTAGCTCTCCCAGGGAAGAGTGCAGTGTGTTGCCCTACACTCAGCATACACTGAGTGACTGGGAAAGGATTCCGGGCCTGAAGTTTCTTAGCAGCCTAGTGGAGCCTGCCGGTGCTCGGTGTTCGTGCATGGAGTAGGGTGCCCAGGCGAGGTCCTCCGTTTCCTGAAATGCTTACTAACGTTAAAGAAAGCACACCTAAAGCTAATGCCTCAAGGACTCTGCTCCAAGCTTCCACTTCGGCAGGGCTATTCAAGGCTTTACCTTGAGGAAAGGACTCACGCCAAGTTTCCTTTTAGCTCTAGAGCGTATCAGGAGGAGCTCCCACCCAGGCTATGAAAGCACCCTGTTGATGTAGAGAACACTTGTTCCTTTCCCAGAGCCCTGCCTGCAGTGACTAGAGACCCGTCCTAAACTGTGATTTAGGTAGCTTCAAGGCAGCATGAATGGAGCACTCAAAATGGGAAAGCAAGGCTTGTGCCATAAGGCCCCCGTTTCCAGTGAACACGTAGCCTACCTCCATGTGATTTCTACCAAGTAAGTAGACACTCTAGCTACACACTGGTCCCTTCCTTGAATAAAGTTTATTTGGCACGGAGTTCTGCGTGTAGCCAAACGCCTCCCCCAAGGAGCGCTCTTGCTAGGCTATCGGGCTTAGCTTCTTCTAAAACCCTGCAGTGTAAGAGGAAGAACTGTGCTTTGTTTACAGCAGGAACGCAAGCCGAATTTCTCCTGTAAGGATGGGGTCTTAATGTATGACTTTGTGGAAGCAATGCGAAGCAGTTTTGGTTTCTCAGTGCCGCTCAGCCTAGGGCAATGAGGCAGATTGGCATGACATGTAGGACGTGAGAGAACACAGTTCCTGGAGCTGTTGGAGTGCTGAGGAAATCTAGCTCTCCCAGGGAAGAGTGCAGTGTGTTGCCCTACACTCAGCATACACTGAGTGACTGGGAAAGGATTCCGGGCCTGGAAGTTTCTTAGCAGCCTAGTGGAGCCTGCCGGTGCTCGGTGTTCGTGCAGGGAATAGGGTGCCCAGGAGAGGTCCTCCGTTTCCTGAAATGCTTACTAACGTTAAAGAAAGCAGACCTAAAGCTAATGCCTCAAGGACTCTGCTCCAAGCTTCCACTTCGGCAGGGCTATTCAAGGCTTTACCTTGAGGAAAGGACTCACGTCAAGTTTCCTTTTAGCTCTAGAGCGTATCAGGAGGAGATCCCACCCAGGCTATGAAAGCACCCTGTTGATGTAGAGAAGACTCGTTCCTTTCCCAGAGCCCTGCCTGCAGTGACTAGAGACCCGTCCTAAAACTGTGATTTAGGTAGCTTCAAGGCAGCATGAATGGAGCATTCAAAATGGGAAAGCAAGGCTTGTGCCATAAGGCCCTGTTTCCAGCGAACACGCAGCCTACCTCCTTGTGATTTCTACCAAGTATACACTCTAGCTACACACTGGTCCCTTCCTTGAATAAAGTTTATTTGGCACGGAGTTCTGCGTGTAGCCAACCGCCTCCCCCAAGGAACGCTCTTGCTAGACTCTCGGGCTTAGCTTCTTCTAAAACCCTGCAGTGTAAGAGGAAGAACTGTGCTTTGTTTACAGCAGGAACGCAAGCCGAATTTCTACTGTAAGGATGGGGTCCTAAGGTATGACTTTGTGGAAGGAATGCGAAGCAGTTTTGGTTTCTCAGTGCCGCTCAGCCTAGGGCAATGAGGCAGATTTGCATGACATGTAGGACGTGAGAGAACACAGTTCCTGGAGCTGTCGGAGTGCTGAGGAAATCTAGCTCTCCCAGGGAAGAGTGCAGTGTGTTGCCCTACACTCAGCATACACTGAGTGACTGGGAAAGGATTCCGGGCCTGGAAGTTTCTTAGCAGCCTAGTGGAGCCTGCCGGTGCTCGGTGTTCGTGCAGGGAATTGGGTGCCCAGGCGAGGTCCTCCGTTTCCTGAAATGCTTACTAACGTTAAAGAAAGCACACCTAAAGCTAATGCCTCAAGGACTCTGCTCCAAGCTTCCACGTCGGCAGGGCTGTTCAAGGCTTTACCTTGAGGAAAGGACTCACGTCAAGTTTCCTTTTAGCTCTAGAGCGTATCAGGAGGAGCTCCCACCCAGGCTATGAAAGCACGCTGTTGATGTAGAGAAGACTCGTTCCTTTCCCAGAGCCCTGCCTGCAGTGACTAGAGACCCGTCCTAAAACTGTGATTTAGGTAGCTTCAAGGCAGCATGAATGGAGCATTCAAAATGGGAAAGCAAGGCTTGTGCCATAAGGCCCTGTTTCCAGCGAACACGCAGCCTACCTCCTTGTGATTTCTACCAAGTATACACTCTAGCTACACACTGGTCCCTTCCTTGAATAAAGTTTATTTGGCACGGAGTTCTGCGTGTAGCCAACCGCCTCCCCCAAGGAACGCTCTTGCTAGGCTCTCGGGCTTAGCTTCTTCTAAAACCCTGCAGTGTAAGAGGAAGAACTGTGCTTTGTTTACAGCAGGAACGCAAGCCGAATTTCTCCTGTAAGGATGGGGTCTTAATGTATGACTTTGTGGAAGGAATGCGAAGCAGTTTTGGTTTCTCAGTGCCGCTCAGCCTAGGGCAATGAGGCAGATTGGCATGACATGTAGGACGTGAGAGAACACAGTTCCTGGAGCTGTCGGAGTGCTGAGGAAATCTAGCTCTCCCAGGGAAGAGTGCAGTGTGTTGCCCTACACTCAGCATACACTGAGTGACTGGGAAAGGATTCCGGGCCTGGAAGTTTCTTAGCAGCCTAGTGGAGCCTGCCGGTGCTCGGTGTTCGTGCAGGGAGTAGGGTGCCCAGGCGAGGTCCTCCGTTTCCTGAAATGCTTACTAACGTTAAAGAAAGCAGACCTAAAGCTAATGCCTCAAGGACTCTGCTCCAAGCTTCCACTTCGGCAGGGCTATTCAAGGCTTTACCTTGAGGAAAGGACTCACGTCAAGTTTCCTTTTAGCTCTAGAGCGTATCAGGAGGAGCTCCCACCCAGGCTATGAAAGCACCCTGTTGATGTAGAGAACACTTGTTCCTTTCCCAGAGCCCTGCCTGCAGTGACTAGAGACCCGTCCTAAACTGTGATTTAGGTAGCTTCAAGGCAGCATGAATGGAGCACTCAAAATGGGAAAGCAAGGCTTGTGCCATAAGGCCCCCGTTTCCAGCGAACACGTAGCCTACCTCCATGTGATTTCTACCAAGTAAGTAGACACTCTAGCTACACACTGGTCCCTTCCGTGAATAAAGTTTATTTGGCACGGAGTTCTGCGTGTAGCCAAACGCCTCCCCCAAGGAGCGCTCCTGCTAGGCTATCGGGCTTAGCTTCTTCTAAAACCCTCCAGTGTAAGAGGAAGAACTGTGCTTTGGTTACAGCAGCAAGGCAAGCTGACTTTCTCCTGTAAGGATGGGGTCCTAAGGTATGACTTTGTAGAAGGAATGCAAAGCAGTTTTGCTTTCTCAGTGCCGCTCAGCCTAGGGCAATGAGGCAGATTTGCATGACATGTAGGACGTGAGAGAACACAGTTCCTGGAGCTGTCGGAGTGCTGAGGAAATCTAGCTCTCCCAGGGAAGAGTGCAGGGTGTTGCCCTACACTCAGCATACACTGAGTGACTGGGAAAGGATTCCGGGCCTGGAAGTTTCTTAGCAGCCTAGTGGAGCCTGCCGGTGCTCGGTGTTCGTGCAGGGAATAGGGTGCCCAGGCGAGGTCCTCCGTTTCCTGAAATGCTTACTAACGTTAAAGAAAGCACACCTAAAGCTAATGCCTCAAGGACTCTGCTCCAAGCTTCCACTTCGGCAGGGCTATTCAAGGCTTTACCTTGAGGAAAGGACTCACGTCAAGTTTCCTTTTAGCTCTAGAGCGTATCAGGAGGAGCTCCCACCCAGGCTATGAAAGCACCCTGTTGATGTAGAGAAGACTCGTTCCTTTCCCAGAGCCCTGCCTGCAGTGACTAGAGACCCGTCCTAAAACTGTTATTTAGGTAGCTTCAAGGCAGCATGAATGGAGCATTCAAAATGGGAAAGCAAGGCTTGTGCCATAAGGCCCTGTTTCCAGCGAACACGCAGCCTACCTCCTTGTGATTTCTACCAAGTATACACTCTAGCTACACACTGGTCCCTTCCTTGAATAAAGTTTATTTGGCACGGAGTTCTGCGTGTAGCCAACCGCCTCCCCCAAGGAACGCTCTTGCTAGGCTCTCGGGCTTAGCTTCTTCTAAAACCCTGCAGTGTTAGAGGAAGAACTGTGCTTTGGTTACAGCAGGAACGCAAGCCGAATTTCTCCTGTAAGGATGGGGTCTTAATGTATGACTTTGTGGAAGGAATGCGAAGCAGTTTTGGTTTCTCAGTGCCGCTCAGCCTAGGGCAATGAGGCAGATTTGCATGACATGTATGACGTGAGAGAACACAGTTCCTGGAGCTGTCGGAGTGCTGAGGAAATCTAGCTCTCCCAGGGAAGAGTGCAGTGTGTTGCCCTACACTCAGCATACACTGAGTGACTGGGAAAGGATTCCGGGCCTGGAAGTTTCTTAGCAGCCTAGTGGAGCCTGCCGGTGCTCGGTGTTCGTGCAGGGAGTAGGGTGCCCAGGCGAGGTCCTCCGTTTCCTGAAATGCTTACTAACGTTAAAGAAAGCAGACCTAAAGCTAATGCCTCAAGGACTCTGCTCCAAGCTTCCACTTCGGCAGGGCTATTCAAGGCTTTACCTTGAGGAAAGGACTCACGTCAAGTTTCCTTTTAGCTCTAGAGCGTATCAGGAGGAGCTCCCACCCAGGCTATGAAAGCACCCTTTTGATGTAGAGAACACTTGTTCCTTTCCCAGAGCCCTGCCTGCAGTGACTAGAGACCCGTCCTAAACTGTGATTTAGGTAGCTTCAAGGCAGCATGAATGGAGCACTCAAAATGGGAAAGCAAGGCTTGTGCCATAAGGCCCCCGTTTCCAGCGAACACGTAGCCTACCTCCATGTGATTTCTACCAAGTAAGTAGACACTCTAGCTACACACTGGTCCCTTCCTTGAATAAAGTTTATTTGGCACGGAGTTCTGCGTGTAGCCAAACGCCTCCCCCAAGGAGCGCTCTTGCTAGGCTATCGGGCTTAGCTTCTTCTAAAACCCTGCAGTGTAAGAGGAAGAACTGTGCTTTGGTTACAGCAGCAAGGCAAGCTGACTTTCTCCTGTAAGGATGGGGTCCTAAGGTATGACTTTGTAGAAGGAATGCAAAGCAGTTTTGGTTTCTCAGTGCCGCTCAGCCTAGGGCAATGAGGCAGATTGGCATGACATGTAGGACGTGAGAGAACACAGTTCCTGGAGCTGTTGGAGTGCTGAGGAAATCTAGCTCTCCCAGGGAAGAGTGCAGTGTGTTGCCCTACACTCACCATACACTGAGTGACTGGGAAAGGATTCCGGGCCTGGAAGTTTCTTAGCAGCCTAGTGGAGCCTGCCGGTGCTCGGTGTTCGTGCAGGGAATAGGGTGCCCAGGAGAGGTCCTCCGTTTCCTGAAATGCTTACTAACGTTAAAGAAAGCAGACCTAAAGCTAATGCCTCAAGGACTCTGCTCCAAGCTTCCACTTCGGCAGGGCTATTCAAGGCTTTACCTTGAGGAAAGGACTCACGTCAAGTTTCCTTTTAGCTCTAGAGCGTATCAGGAGGAGCTCCCACCCAGGCTATGAAAGCACCCTGTTGATGTAGAGAAGACTCGTTCCTTTCCCAGAGCCCTGCCTGCAGTGACTAGAGACCCGTCCTAAAACTGTTATTTAGGTAGCTTCAAGGCAGCATGAATGGAGCATTCAAAATGGGAAAGCAAGGCTTGTGCCATAAGGCCCTGTTTCCAGCGAACACGCAGCCTACCTCCTTGTGATTTCTACCAAGTATACACTCTAGCTACACACTGGTCCCTTCCTTGAATAAAGTTTATTTGGCACGGAGTTCTGCGTGTAGCCAACCGCCTCCCCCAAGGAACGCTCTTGCTAGGCTCTCGGGCTTAGCTTCTTCTAAAACCCTGCAGTGTAAGAGGAAGAACTGTGCTTTGTTTACAGCAGGAACGCAAGCCGAATTTCTCCTGTAAGGATGGGGTCTTAATGTATGACTTTGTGGAAGGAATGCGAAGCAGTTTTGGTTTCTCAGTGCCGCTCAGCCTAGGGCAATGAGGCAGATTTGCATGACATGTAGGACGTGAGAGAACACAGTTCCTGGAGCTGTCGGAGTGCTGAGGAAATCTAGCTCTCCCAGGGAAGAGTGCAGTGTGTTGCCCTACACTCAGCATACACTGAGTGACTGGGAAAGGATTCCGGGCCTGGAAGTTTCTTAGAAGCCTAGTGGAGCCTGCCGGTGCTCGGTGTTCGTGCATGGAGTAGGGTGCCCAGGCGAGGTCCTCCGTTTCCTGAAATGCTTACTAACGTTAAAGAAAGCAGACCTAAAGCTAATGCCTCAAGGACTCTGCTCCAAGCTTCCACTTCGGCAGGGCTATTCAAGGCTTTACCTTGAGGAAAGGACTCACGTCAAGTTTCCTTTTAGCTCTAGAGCGTATCAGGAGGAGCTCCCACCCAGGCTATGAAAGCACCCTGTTGATGTAGAGAACACTTGTTCCTTTCCCAGAGCCCTGCCTGCAGTGACTAGAGACCCGTCCTAAACTGTGATTTAGGTAGCTTCAAGGCAGCATGAATGGAGCACTCAAAATGGGAAAGCAAGGCTTGTGCCATAAGGCCCCCGTTTCCAGCGAACACGTAGCCTACCTCCATGTGATTTCTACCAAGTAAGTAGACACTCTAGCTACACACTGGTCCCTTCCTTGAATAAAGTTTATTTGGCACGGAGTTCTGCGTGTAGCCAAACGCCTCCCCCAAGGAGCGCTCTTGCTAGGCTATCGGGCTTAGCTTCTTCTAAAACCCTGCAGTGTAAGAGGAAGAACTGTGCTTTGGTTACAGCAGCAAGGCAAGCTGACTTTCTCCTGTAAGGATGGGGTCCTAAGGTATGACTTTGTAGAAGGAATGCAAAGCAGTTTTGGTTTCTCAGTGCCGCTCAGCCTAGGGCAATGAGGCAGATTGGCATGACATGTAGGACGTGAGAGAACACAGTTCCTGGAGCTGTTGGAGTGCTGAGGAAATCTAGCTCTCCCAGGGAAGAGTGCAGTGTGTTGCCCTACACTCACCATACACTGAGTGACTGGGAAAGGATTCCGGGCCTGGAAGTTTCTTAGCAGCCTAGTGGAGCCTGCCGGTGCTCGGTGTTCGTGCAGGGAATAGGGTGCCCAGGAGAGGTCCTCCGTTTCCTGAAATGCTTACTAACGTTAAAGAAAGCACACCTAAAGCTAATGCCTCAAGGACTCTGCTCCAAGCTTCCACTTCGGCAGGGCTATTCAAGGCTTTACCTTGAGGAAAGGACTCACGTCAAGTTTCCTTTTAGCTCTAGAGCGTATCAGGAGGAGCTCCCACCCAGGCTATGAAAGCACCCTGTTGATGTAGAGAAGACTCGTTCCTTTCCCAGAGCCCTGCCTGCAGTGACTAGAGACCCGTCCTAAAACTGTGATTTAGGTAGCTTCAAGGCCGCATGAATGGAGCATTCAAAATGGGAAAGCAAGGCTTGTGCCATAAGGCCCTGTTTCCAGCGAACACGCAGCCTACCTCCTTGTGATTTCTACCAAGTATACACTCTAGCTACACACTGGTCCCTTCCTTGAATAAAGTTTATTTGGCACGGAGTTCTGCGTGTAGCCAACCGCCTCCCCCAAGGAACGCTCTTGCTAGGCTCTCGGGCTTAGCTTCTTCTAAAACCCTGCAGTGTAAGAGGAAGAACTGTGCTTTGTTTACAGCAGGAACGCAAGCCGAATTTCTCCTGTAAGGATGGGGTCTTAATGTATGACTTTGTGGAAGGAATGCGAAGCAGTTTTGGTTTCTCAGTGCCGCTCAGCCTAGGGCAATGAGGCAGATTTGCATGACATGTAGGACGTGAGAGAACACAGTTCCTGGAGCTGTCGGAGTGCTGAGGAAATCTAGCTCTCCCAGGGAAGAGTGCAGTGTGTTGCCCTACACTCAGCATACACTGAGTGACTGGGAAAGGATTCCGGGCCTGGAAGTTTCTTAGCAGCCTAGTGGAGCCTGCCGGTGCTCGGTGTTCGTGCAGGGAGTAGGGTGCCCAGGCGAGGTCCTCCGTTTCCTGAAATGCTTACTAACGTTAAAGAAAGCAGACCTAAAGCTAATGCCTCAAGGACTCTGCTCCAAGCTTCCACTTCGGCAGGGCTATTCAAGGCTTTACCTTGAGGAAACGACTCACGTCAAGTTTCCTTTTAGCTCTAGAGCGTATCAGGAGGAGCTCCCACCCAGGCTATGAAAGCACCCTGTTGATGTAGAGAACACTTGTTCCTTTCCCAGAGCCCTGCCTGCAGTGACTAGAGACCCGTCCTAAACTGTGATTTAGGTAGCTTCAAGGCAGCATGAATGGAGCACTCAAAATGGGAAAGCAAGGCTTGTGCCATAAGGCCCCCGTTTCCAGCGAACACGTAGCCTACCTCCATGTGATTTCTACCAAGTAAGTAGACACTCTAGCTACACACTGGTCCCTTCCTTGAATAAAGTTTATTTGGCACGGAGTTCTGCGTGTAGCCAAACGCCTCCCCCAAGGAGCGCTCTTGCTAGGCTATCGGGCTTAGCTTCTTCTAAAACCCTGCAGTGTAAGAGGAAGAACTGTGCTTTGGTTACAGCAGCAAGGCAAGCTGACTTTCTCCTGTAAGGATGGGGTCCTAAGGTATGACTTTGTAGAAGGAATGCAAAGCAGTTTTGGTTTCTCAGTGCCGCTCAGCCTAGGGCAATGAGGCAGATTGGCATGACATGTAGGACGTGAGAGAACACAGTTCCTGGAGCTGTTGGAGTGCTGAGGAAATCTAGCTCTCCCAGGGAAGAGTGCAGTGTGTTGCCCTACACTCAGCATACACTGAGTGACTGGGAAAGGATTCCGGGCCTGGAAGTTTCTTAGCAGCCTAGTGGAGCCTGCCGGTGCTCGGTGTTCGTGCAGGGAATAGGGTGCCCAGGAGAGGTCCTCCGTTTCCTGAAATGCTTACTAACGTTAAAGAAAGCACACCTAAAGCTAATGCCTCAAGGACTCTGCTCCAAGCTTCCACTTCGGCAGGGCTATTCAAGGCTTTACCTTGAGGAAAGGACTCACGTCAAGTTTCCTTTTAGCTCTAGAGCGTATCAGGAGGAGCTCCCACCCAGGCTATGAAAGCACCCTGTTGATGTAGAGAAGACTCGTTCCTTTCCCAGAGCCCTGCCTGCAGTGACTAGAGACCCGTCCTAAAACTGTGATTTAGGTAGCTTCAAGGCCGCATGAATGGAGCCTTCAAAATGGGAAAGCAAGGCTTGTGCCATAAGGCCCTGTTTCCAGCGAACACGCAGCCTACCTCCTTGTGATTTCTACCAAGTATACACTCTAGCTACACACTGGTCCCTTCCTTGAATAAAGTTTATTTGGCACGGAGTTCTGCGTGTAGCCAACCGCCTCCCCCAAGGAGCGCTCTTGCTAGGCTATCGGGCTTAGCTTCTTCTAAAACCCTGCAGTGTAAGAGGAAGAACTGTGCTTTGTTTACAGCAGGAACGCAAGCCGAATTTCTCCTGTAAGGATGGGGTCTTAATGTATGACTTTGTGGAAGGAATGCGAAGCAGTTTTGGTTTCTCAGTGCCGCTCAGCCTAGGGCAATGAGGCAGATTTGCATGACATGTAGGACGTGAGAGAACACAGTTCCTGGAGCTGTTGGAGTGCTGAGGAAATCTAGCTCTCCCAGGGAAGAGTGCAGTGTGTTGCCCTACACTCAGCATACACTGAGTGACTGGGAAAGGATTCCGGGCCTGGAAGTTTCTTAGCAGCCTAGTGGAGCCTGCCGGTGCTCGGTGTTCGTGCAGGGAATAGGGTGCCCAGGCGAGGTCCTCCGTTTCCTGAAATGCTTACTAACGTTAAAGAAAGCAGACCTAAAGCTAATGCCTCAAGGACTCTGCTCCAAGCTTCCACTTCGGCAGGGCTATTCAAGGCTTTACCTTGAGGAAAGGACTCACGCCAAGTTTCCTTTTAGTTCTAGAGCGTATCAGGAGCAGCTCCCACCCAGGCTATGAAAGCACCCTGTTGATGTAGAGAACACTTGTTCCTTTCCCAGAGCCCTGCCTGCAGTGACTAGAGACCCGTCCTAAACTGTGATTTAGGTAGCTTCAAGGCAGCATGAATGGAGCACTCAAAATGGGAAAGCAAGGCTTGTGCCATAAGGCCCCCGTTTCCAGCGAACACGTAGCCTACCTCCATGTGATTTCTACCAAGTAAGTAGACACTCTAGCTACACATTGGTCCCTTCCTTGAATAAAGTTTATTTGGCACGGAGTTCTGCGTGTAGCCAAACGCCTCCCCCAAGGAGCGCTCTTGCTAGGCTATCGGGCTTAGCTTCTTCTAAAACCCTGCAGTGTAAGAGGAAGAACTGTGCTTTGGTTACAGCAGCAAGGCAAGCTGACTTTCTCCTGTAAGGATGGGGTCCTAAGGTATGACTTTGTAGAAGGAATGCAAAACAGTTTTGGTTTCTCAGTGCCGCTCAGCCTAGGGCAATGAGGCAGATTGGCATGACATGTAGGACGTGAGAGAACACAGTTCCTGGAGCTGTTGGAGTGCTGAGGAAATCTAGCTCTCCCAGGGAAGAGTGCAGTGTGTTGCCCTACACTCAGCATACACTGAGTGACTGGGAAAGGATTCCGGGCCTGGAAGTTTCTTAGCAGCCTAGTGGAGCCTGCCGGTGCTCGGTGTTCGTGCAGGGAATAGGGTGCCCAGGAGAGGTCCTCCGTTTCCTGAAATGCTTACTAACGTTAAAGAAAGCACACCTAAAGCTAATGCCTCAAGGACTCTGCTCCAAGCTTCCACTTGGGCAGGGCTATTCAAGGCTTTACCTTGAGGAAAGGACTCACGTCAAGTTTCCTTTTAGCTCTAGAGCGTATCAGGAGGAGCTCCCACCCAGGCTATGAAAGCACCCTGTTGATGTAGAGAAGACTCGTTCCTTTCCCAGAGCCCTGCCTGCAGTGACTAGAGACCCGTCCTAAAACTGTGATTTAGGTAGCTTCAAGGCCGCATGAATGGAGCATTCAAAATGGGAAAGCAAGGCTTGTGCCATAAGGCCCTGTTTCCAGCGAACACGCAGCCTACCTCCTTGTGATTTCTACCAAGTATACACTCTAGCTACACACTGGTCCCTTCCTTGAATAAAGTTTATTTGGCACGGAGTTCTGCGTGTAGCCAACCGCCTCCCCCAAGGAACGCTCTTGCTAGGCTCTCGGGCTTAGCTTCTTCTAAAACCCTGCAGTGTAAGAGGAAGAACTGTGCTTTGTTTACAGCAGGAACGCAAGCCGAATTTCTCCTGTAAGGATGGGGTCTTAATGTATGACTTTGTGGAAGGAATGCGAAGCAGTTTTGGTTTCTCAGTGCCGCTCAGCCTAGGGCAATGAGGCAGATTTGCATGACATGTAGGACGTGAGAGAACACAGTTCCTGGAGCTGTCGGAGTGCTGAGGAAATCTAGCTCTCCCAGGGAAGAGTGCAGTGTGTTGCCCTACACTCAGCATACACTGAGTGACTGGGAAAGGATTCCGGGCCTGAAGTTTCTTAGCAGCCTAGTGGAGCCTGCCGGTGCTCGGTGTTCGTGCAGGGAGTAGGGTGCCCAGGCGAGGTCCTCCGTTTCCTGAAATGCTTACTAACGTTAAAGAAAGCAGACCTAAAGCTAATGCCTCAAGGACTCTGCTCCAAGCTTCCACTTCGGCAGGGCTATTCAAGGCTTTACCTTGAGGAAAGGACTCACGTCAAGTTTCCTTTTAGCTCTAGAGCGTATCAGGAGGAGCTCCCACCCAGGCTATGAAAGCACGCTGTTGATGTAGAGAAGACTCGTTCCTTTCCCAGAGCCCTGCCTGCAGTGACTAGAGACCCGTCCTAAAACTGTTATTTAGGTAGCTTCAAGGCAGCATGAATGGAGCATTCAAAATGGGAAAGCAAGGCTTGTGCCATAAGGCCCTGTTTCCAGCGAACACGCAGCCTACCTCCTTGTGATTTCTACCAAGTATACACTCTAGCTACACACTGGTCCCTTCCTTGAATAAAGTTTATTTGGCACGGAGTTCTGCGTGTAGCCAACCGCCTCCCCCAAGGAACGCTCTTGCTAGGCTCTCGGGCTTAGCTTCTTCTAAAACCCTGCAGTGTAAGAGGAAGAACTGTGCTTTGTTTACAGCAGGAACGCAAGCCGAATTTCTCCTGTAAGGATGGGGTCTTAATGTATGACTTTGTGGAAGGAATGCGAAGCAGTTTTGGTTTCTCAGTGCCGCTCAGCCTAGGGCAATGAGGCAGATTTGCATGACATGTAGGACGTGAGAGAACACAGTTCCTGGAGCTGTCGGAGTGCTGAGGAAATCTAGCTCTCCCAGGGAAGAGTGCAGTGTGTTGCCCTACACTCAGCATACACTGAGTGACTGGGAAAGGATTCCGGGCCTGAAGTTTCTTAGCAGCCTAGTGGAGCCTGCCGGTGCTCGGTGTTCGTGCAGGGAGTAGGGTGCCCAGGCGAGGTCCTCCGTTTCCTGAAATGCTTACTAACGTTAAAGAAAGCACACCTAAAGCTAATGCCTCAAGGACTCTGCTCCAAGCTTCCACTTCGGCAGGGCTATTCAAGGCTTTACCTTGAGGAAAGGACTCACGTCAAGTTTCCTTTTAGCTCTAGAGCGTATCAGGAGGAGCTCCCACCCAGGCTATGAAAGCACGCTGTTGATGTAGAGAAGACTCGTTCCTTTCCCAGAGCCCTGCCTGCAGTGACTAGAGACCCGTCCTAAAACTGTGATTTAGGTAGCTTCAAGGCAGCATGAATGGAGCATTCAAAATGGGAAAGCAAGGCTTGTGCCATAAGGCCCTGTTTCCAGCGAACACGCAGCCTACCTCCTTGTGATTTCTACCAAGTATACACTCTAGCTACACACTGGTCCCTTCCTTGAATAAAGTTTATTTGGCACGGAGTTCTGCGTGTAGCCAACCGCCTCCCCCAAGGAACGCTCTTGCTAGGCTCTCGGGCTTAGCTTCTTCTAAAACCCTGCAGTGTAAGAGGAAGAACTGTGCTTTGTTTACAGCAGGAACGCAAGCCGAATTTCTCCTGTAAGGATGGGGTCTTAATGTATGACTTTGTGGAAGGAATGCGAAGCAGTTTTGGTTTCTCAGTGCCGCTCAGCCTAGGGCAATGAGGCAGATTTGCATGACATGTAGGACGTGAGAGAACACAGTTCCTGGAGCTGTCGGAGTGCTGAGGAAATCTAGCTCTCCCAGGGAAGAGTGCAGTGTGTTGCCCTACACTCAGCATACACTGAGTGACTGGGAAAGGATTCCGGGCCTGAAGTTTCTTAGCAGCCTAGTGGAGCCTGCCGGTGCTCGGTGTTCGTGCAGGGAGTAGGGTGCCCAGGCGAGGTCCTCCGTTTCCTGAAATGCTTACTAACGTTAAAGAAAGCACACCTAAAGCTAATGCCTCAAGGACTCTGCTCCAAGCTTCCACTTCGGCAGGGCTATTCAAGGCTTTACCTTGAGGAAAGGACTCACGTCAAGTTTCCTTTTAGCTCTAGAGCGTATCAGGAGGAGCTCCCACCCAGGCTATGAAAGCACCCTGTTGATGTAGAGAACACTTGTTCCTTTCCCAGAGCCCTGCCTGCAGTGACTAGAGACCCGTCCTAAACTGTGATTTAGGTAGCTTCAAGGCAGCATGAATGGAGCACTCAAAATGGGAAAGCAAGGCTTGTGCCATAAGGCCCCCGTTTCCAGTGAACACGTAGCCTACCTCCATGTGATTTCTACCAAGTAAGTAGACACTCTAGCTACACACTGGTCCCTTCCTTGAATAAAGTTTATTTGGCACGGAGTTCTGCGTGTAGCCAAACGCCTCCCCCAAGGAGCGCTCTTGCTAGGCTATCGGGCTTAGCTTCTTCTAAAACCCTGCAGTGTAAGAGGAAGAACTGTGCTTTGTTTACAGCAGGAACGCAAGCCGAATTTCTCCTGTAAGGATGGGGTCTTAATGTATGACTTTGTGGAAGCAATGCGAAGCAGTTTTGGTTTCTCAGTGCCGCTCAGCCTAGGGCAATGAGGCAGATTGGCATGACATGTAGGACGTGAGAGAACACAGTTCCTGGAGCTGTTGGAGTGCTGAGGAAATCTAGCTCTCCCAGGGAAGAGTGCAGTGTGTTGCCCTACACTCAGCATACACTGAGTGACTGGGAAAGGATTCCGGGCCTGGAAGTTTCTTAGCAGCCTAGTGGAGCCTGCCGGTGCTCGGTGTTCGTGCAGGGAATAGGGTGCCCAGGAGAGGTCCTCCGTTTCCTGAAATGCTTACTAACGTTAAAGAAAGCAGACCTAAAGCTAATGCCTCAAGGACTCTGCTCCAAGCTTCCACTTCGGCAGGGCTATTCAAGGCTTTACCTTGAGGAAAGGACTCACGTCAAGTTTCCTTTTAGCTCTAGAGCGTATCAGGAGGAGATCCCACCCAGGCTATGAAAGCACCCTGTTGATGTAGAGAAGACTCGTTCCTTTCCCAGAGCCCTGCCTGCAGTGACTAGAGACCCGTCCTAAAACTGTGATTTAGGTAGCTTCAAGGCAGCATGAATGGAGCATTCAAAATGGGAAAGCAAGGCTTGTGCCATAAGGCCCTGTTTCCAGCGAACACGCAGCCTACCTCCTTGTGATTTCTACCAAGTATACACTCTAGCTACACACTGGTCCCTTCCTTGAATAAAGTTTATTTGGCACGGAGTTCTGCGTGTAGCCAACCGCCTCCCCCAAGGAGCGCTCTTGCTAGGCTCTCGGGCTTAGCTTCTTCTAAAACCCTGCAGTGTAAGAGGAAGAACTGTGCTTTGTTTACAGCAGGAACGCAAGCCGAATTTCTCCTGTAAGGATGGGGTCTTAATGTATGACTTTGTGGAAGGAATGCGAAGCAGTTTTGGTTTCTCAGTGCCGCTCAGCCTAGGGCAATGAGGCAGATTTGCATGACATGTAGGACGTGAGAGAACACAGTTCCTGGAGCTGTCGGAGTGCTGAGGAAATCTAGCTCTCCCAGGGAAGAGTGCAGTGTGTTGCCCTACACTCAGCATACACTGAGTGACTGGGAAAGGATTCCGGGCCTGGAAGTTTCTTAGCAGCCTAGTGGAGCCTGCCGGTGCTCGGTGTTCGTGCAGGGAGTAGGGTGCCCAGGCGAGGTCCTCCGTTTCCTGAAATGCTTACTAACGTTAAAGAAAGCAGACCTAAAGCTAATGCCTCAAGGACTCTGCTCCAAGCTTCCACTTCGGCAGGGCTATTCAAGGCTTTACCTTGAGGAAACGACTCACGTCAAGTTTCCTTTTAGCTCTAGAGCGTATCAGGAGGAGCTCCCACCCAGGCTATGAAAGCACCCTGTTGATGTAGAGAACACTTGTTCCTTTCCCAGAGCCCTGCCTGCAGTGACTAGAGACCCGTCCTAAACTGTGATTTAGGTAGCTTCAAGGCAGCATGAATGGAGCACTCAAAATGGGAAAGCAAGGCTTGTGCCATAAGGCCCCCGTTTCCAGCGAACACGTAGCCTACCTCCATGTGATTTCTACCAAGTAAGTAGACACTCTAGCTACACACTGGTCCCTTCCTTGAATAAAGTTTATTTGGCACGGAGTTCTGCGTGTAGCCAAACGCCTCCCCCAAGGAGCGCTCTTGCTAGGCTATCGGGCTTAGCTTCTTCTAAAACCCTGCAGTGTAAGAGGAAGAACTGTGCTTTGGTTACAGCAGCAAGGCAAGCTGACTTTCTCCTGTAAGGATGGGGTCCTAAGGTATGACTTTGTAGAAGGAATGCAAAGCAGTTTTGGTTTCTCAGTGCCGCTCAGCCTAGGGCAATGAGGCAGATTGGCATGACATGTAGGACGTGAGAGAACACAGTTCCTGGAGCTGTTGGAGTGCTGAGGAAATCTAGCTCTCCCAGGGAAGAGTGCAGTGTGTTGCCCTACACTCAGCATACACTGAGTGACTGGGAAAGGATTCCGGGCCTGGAAGTTTCTTAGCAGCCTAGTGGAGCCTGCCGGTGCTCGGTGTTCGTGCAGGGAATAGGGTGCCCAGGAGAGGTCCTCCGTTTCCTGAAATGCTTACTAACGTTAAAGAAAGCACACCTAAAGCTAATGCCTCAAGGACTCTGCTCCAAGCTTCCACTTCGGAAGGGCTATTCAAGGCTTTACCTTGAGGAAAGGACTCACGTCAAGTTTCCTTTTAGCTCTAGAGCGTATCAGGAGGAGCTCCCACCCAGGCTATGAAAGCACCCTGTTGATGTAGAGAAGACTCGTTCCTTTCCCAGAGCCCTGCCTGCAGTGACTAGAGACCCGTCCTAAAACTGTGATTTAGGTAGCTTCAAGGCCGCATGAATGGAGCCTTCAAAATGGGAAAGCAAGGCTTGTGCCATAAGGCCCTGTTTCCAGCGAACACGCAGCCTACCTCCTTGTGATTTCTACCAAGTATACACTCTAGCTACACACTGGTCCCTTCCTTGAATAAAGTTTATTTGGCACGGAGTTCTGCGTGTAGCCAACCGCCTCCCCCAAGGAGCGCTCTTGCTAGGCTATCGGGCTTAGCTTCTTCTAAAACCCTGCAGTGTAAGAGGAAGAACTGTGCTTTGTTTACAGCAGGAACGCAAGCCGAATTTCTCCTGTAAGGATGGGGTCTTAATGTATGACTTTGTGGAAGGAATGCGAAGCAGTTTTGGTTTCTCAGTGCCGCTCAGCCTAGGGCAATGAGGCAGATTTGCATGACATGTAGGACGTGAGAGAACACAGTTCCTGGAGCTGTTGGAGTGCTGAGGAAATCTAGCTCTCCCAGGGAAGAGTGCAGTGTGTTGCCCTACACTCAGCATACACTGAGTGACTGGGAAAGGATTCCGGGCCTGGAAGTTTCTTAGCAGCCTAGTGGAGCCTGCCGGTGCTCGGTGTTCGTGCAGGGAATAGGGTGCCCAGGCGAGGTCCTCCGTTTCCTGAAATGCTTACTAACGTTAAAGAAAGCAGACCTAAAGCTAATGCCTCAAGGACTCTGCTCCAAGCTTCCACTTCGGCAGGGCTATTCAAGGCTTTACCTTGAGGAAAGGACTCACGCCAAGTTTCCTTTTAGTTCTAGAGCGTATCAGGAGCAGCTCCCACCCAGGCTATGAAAGCACCCTGTTGATGTAGAGAACACTTGTTCCTTTCCCAGAGCCCTGCCTGCAGTGACTAGAGACCCGTCCTAAACTGTGATTTAGGTAGCTTCAAGGCAGCATGAATGGAGCACTCAAAATGGGAAAGCAAGGCTTGTGCCATAAGGCCCCCGTTTCCAGCGAACACGTAGCCTACCTCCATGTGATTTCTACCAAGTAAGTAGACACTCTAGCTACACATTGGTCCCTTCCTTGAATAAAGTTTATTTGGCACGGAGTTCTGCGTGTAGCCAAACGCCTCCCCCAAGGAGCGCTCTTGCTAGGCTATCGGGCTTAGCTTCTTCTAAAACCCTGCAGTGTAAGAGGAAGAACTGTGCTTTGGTTACAGCAGCAAGGCAAGCTGACTTTCTCCTGTAAGGATGGGGTCCTAAGGTATGACTTTGTAGAAGGAATGCAAAACAGTTTTGGTTTCTCAGTGCCGCTCAGCCTAGGGCAATGAGGCAGATTGGCATGACATGTAGGACGTGAGAGAACACAGTTCCTGGAGCTGTTGGAGTGCTGAGGAAATCTAGCTCTCCCAGGGAAGAGTGCAGTGTGTTGCCCTACACTCAGCATACACTGAGTGACTGGGAAAGGATTCCGGGCCTGGAAGTTTCTTAGCAGCCTAGTGGAGCCTGCCGGTGCTCGGTGTTCGTGCAGGGAATAGGGTGCCCAGGAGAGGTCCTCCGTTTCCTGAAATGCTTACTAACGTTAAAGAAAGCACACCTAAAGCTAATGCCTCAAGGACTCTGCTCCAAGCTTCCACTTGGGCAGGGCTATTCAAGGCTTTACCTTGAGGAAAGGACTCACGTCAAGTTTCCTTTTAGCTCTAGAGCGTATCAGGAGGAGCTCCCACCCAGGCTATGAAAGCACCCTGTTGATGTAGAGAAGACTCGTTCCTTTCCCAGAGCCCTGCCTGCAGTGACTAGAGACCCGTCCTAAAACTGTGATTTAGGTAGCTTCAAGGCCGCATGAATGGAGCATTCAAAATGGGAAAGCAAGGCTTGTGCCATAAGGCCCTGTTTCCAGCGAACACGCAGCCTACCTCCTTGTGATTTCTACCAAGTATACACTCTAGCTACACACTGGTCCCTTCCTTGAATAAAGTTTATTTGGCACGGAGTTCTGCGTGTAGCCAACCGCCTCCCCCAAGGAACGCTCTTGCTAGGCTCTCGGGCTTAGCTTCTTCTAAAACCCTGCAGTGTAAGAGGAAGAACTGTGCTTTGTTTACAGCAGGAACGCAAGCCGAATTTCTCCTGTAAGGATGGGGTCTTAATGTATGACTTTGTGGAAGGAATGCGAAGCAGTTTTGGTTTCTCAGTGCCGCTCAGCCTAGGGCAATGAGGCAGATTTGCATGACATGTAGGACGTGAGAGAACACAGTTCCTGGAGCTGTCGGAGTGCTGAGGAAATCTAGCTCTCCCAGGGAAGAGTGCAGTGTGTTGCCCTACACTCAGCATACACTGAGTGACTGGGAAAGGATTCCGGGCCTGAAGTTTCTTAGCAGCCTAGTGGAGCCTGCCGGTGCTCGGTGTTCGTGCAGGGAGTAGGGTGCCCAGGCGAGGTCCTCCGTTTCCTGAAATGCTTACTAACGTTAAAGAAAGCAGACCTAAAGCTAATGCCTCAAGGACTCTGCTCCAAGCTTCCACTTCGGCAGGGCTATTCAAGGCTTTACCTTGAGGAAAGGACTCACGTCAAGTTTCCTTTTAGCTCTAGAGCGTATCAGGAGGAGCTCCCACCCAGGCTATGAAAGCACGCTGTTGATGTAGAGAAGACTCGTTCCTTTCCCAGAGCCCTGCCTGCAGTGACTAGAGACCCGTCCTAAAACTGTTATTTAGGTAGCTTCAAGGCAGCATGAATGGAGCATTCAAAATGGGAAAGCAAGGCTTGTGCCATAAGGCCCTGTTTCCAGCGAACACGCAGCCTACCTCCTTGTGATTTCTACCAAGTATACACTCTAGCTACACACTGGTCCCTTCCTTGAATAAAGTTTATTTGGCACGGAGTTCTGCGTGTAGCCAACCGCCTCCCCCAAGGAACGCTCTTGCTAGGCTCTCGGGCTTAGCTTCTTCTAAAACCCTGCAGTGTAAGAGGAAGAACTGTGCTTTGTTTACAGCAGGAACGCAAGCCGAATTTCTCCTGTAAGGATGGGGTCTTAATGTATGACTTTGTGGAAGGAATGCGAAGCAGTTTTGGTTTCTCAGTGCCGCTCAGCCTAGGGCAATGAGGCAGATTTGCATGACATGTAGGACGTGAGAGAACACAGTTCCTGGAGCTGTCGGAGTGCTGAGGAAATCTAGCTCTCCCAGGGAAGAGTGCAGTGTGTTGCCCTACACTCAGCATACACTGAGTGACTGGGAAAGGATTCCGGGCCTGAAGTTTCTTAGCAGCCTAGTGGAGCCTGCCGGTGCTCGGTGTTCGTGCAGGGAGTAGGGTGCCCAGGCGAGGTCCTCCGTTTCCTGAAATGCTTACTAACGTTAAAGAAAGCACACCTAAAGCTAATGCCTCAAGGACTCTGCTCCAAGCTTCCACTTCGGCAGGGCTATTCAAGGCTTTACCTTGAGGAAAGGACTCACGTCAAGTTTCCTTTTAGCTCTAGAGCGTATCAGGAGGAGCTCCCACCCAGGCTATGAAAGCACGCTGTTGATGTAGAGAAGACTCGTTCCTTTCCCAGAGCCCTGCCTGCAGTGACTAGAGACCCGTCCTAAAACTGTGATTTAGGTAGCTTCAAGGCAGCATGAATGGAGCATTCAAAATGGGAAAGCAAGGCTTGTGCCATAAGGCCCTGTTTCCAGCGAACACGCAGCCTACCTCCTTGTGATTTCTACCAAGTATACACTCTAGCTACACACTGGTCCCTTCCTTGAATAAAGTTTATTTGGCACGGAGTTCTGCGTGTAGCCAACCGCCTCCCCCAAGGAACGCTCTTGCTAGGCTCTCGGGCTTAGCTTCTTCTAAAACCCTGCAGTGTAAGAGGAAGAACTGTGCTTTGTTTACAGCAGGAACGCAAGCCGAATTTCTCCTGTAAGGATGGGGTCTTAATGTATGACTTTGTGGAAGGAATGCGAAGCAGTTTTGGTTTCTCAGTGCCGCTCAGCCTAGGGCAATGAGGCAGATTTGCATGACATGTAGGACGTGAGAGAACACAGTTCCTGGAGCTGTCGGAGTGCTGAGGAAATCTAGCTCTCCCAGGGAAGAGTGCAGTGTGTTGCCCTACACTCAGCATACACTGAGTGACTGGGAAAGGATTCCGGGCCTGAAGTTTCTTAGCAGCCTAGTGGAGCCTGCCGGTGCTCGGTGTTCGTGCAGGGAGTAGGGTGCCCAGGCGAGGTCCTCCGTTTCCTGAAATGCTTACTAACGTTAAAGAAAGCACACCTAAAGCTAATGCCTCAAGGACTCTGCTCCAAGCTTCCACTTCGGCAGGGCTATTCAAGGCTTTACCTTGAGGAAAGGACTCACGTCAAGTTTCCTTTTAGCTCTAGAGCGTATCAGGAGGAGCTCCCACCCAGGCTATGAAAGCACCCTGTTGATGTAGAGAACACTTGTTCCTTTCCCAGAGCCCTGCCTGCAGTGACTAGAGACCCGTCCTAAACTGTGATTTAGGTAGCTTCAAGGCAGCATGAATGGAGCACTCAAAATGGGAAAGCAAGGCTTGTGCCATAAGGCCCCCGTTTCCAGTGAACACGTAGCCTACCTCCATGTGATTTCTACCAAGTAAGTAGACACTCTAGCTACACACTGGTCCCTTCCTTGAATAAAGTTTATTTGGCACGGAGTTCTGCGTGTAGCCAAACGCCTCCCCCAAGGAGCGCTCTTGCTAGGCTATCGGGCTTAGCTTCTTCTAAAACCCTGCAGTGTAAGAGGAAGAACTGTGCTTTGTTTACAGCAGGAACGCAAGCCGAATTTCTCCTGTAAGGATGGGGTCTTAATGTATGACTTTGTGGAAGCAATGCGAAGCAGTTTTGGTTTCTCAGTGCCGCTCAGCCTAGGGCAATGAGGCAGATTGGCATGACATGTAGGACGTGAGAGAACACAGTTCCTGGAGCTGTTGGAGTGCTGAGGAAATCTAGCTCTCCCAGGGAAGAGTGCAGTGTGTTGCCCTACACTCAGCATACACTGAGTGACTGGGAAAGGATTCCGGGCCTGGAAGTTTCTTAGCAGCCTAGTGGAGCCTGCCGGTGCTCGGTGTTCGTGCAGGGAATAGGGTGCCCAGGAGAGGTCCTCCGTTTCCTGAAATGCTTACTAACGTTAAAGAAAGCAGACCTAAAGCTAATGCCTCAAGGACTCTGCTCCAAGCTTCCACTTCGGCAGGGCTATTCAAGGCTTTACCTTGAGGAAAGGACTCACGTCAAGTTTCCTTTTAGCTCTAGAGCGTATCAGGAGGAGATCCCACCCAGGCTATGAAAGCACCCTGTTGATGTAGAGAAGACTCGTTCCTTTCCCAGAGCCCTGCCTGCAGTGACTAGAGACCCGTCCTAAAACTGTGATTTAGGTAGCTTCAAGGCAGCATGAATGGAGCATTCAAAATGGGAAAGCAAGGCTTGTGCCATAAGGCCCTGTTTCCAGCGAACACGCAGCCTACCTCCTTGTGATTTCTACCAAGTATACACTCTAGCTACACACTGGTCCCTTCCTTGAATAAAGTTTATTTGGCACGGAGTTCTGCGTGTAGCCAACCGCCTCCCCCAAGGAACGCTCTTGCTAGACTCTCGGGCTTAGCTTCTTCTAAAACCCTGCAGTGTAAGAGGAAGAACTGTGCTTTGTTTACAGCAGGAACGCAAGCCGAATTTCTCCTGTAAGGATGGGGTCTTAATGTATGACTTTGTGGAAGGAATGCGAAGCAGTTTTGGTTTCTCAGTGCCGCTCAGCCTAGGGCAATGAGGCAGATTTGCATGACATGTAGGACGTGAGAGAACACAGTTCCTGGAGCTGTCGGAGTGCTGAGGAAATCTAGCTCTCCCAGGGAAGAGTGCAGTGTGTTGCCCTACACTCAGCATACACTGAGTGACTGGGAAAGGATTCCGGGCCTGGAAGTTTCTTAGCAGCCTAGTGGAGCCTGCCGGTGCTCGGTGTTCGTGCAGGGAATAGGGTGCCCAGGCGAGGTCCTCCGTTTCCTGAAATGCTTACTAACGTTAAAGAAAGCACACCTAAAGCTAATGCCTCAAGGACTCTGCTCCAAGCTTCCACGTCGGCAGGGCTGTTCAAGGCTTTACCTTGAGGAAAGGACTCACGTCAAGTTTCCTTTTAGCTCTAGAGCGTATCAGGAGGAGCTCCCACCCAGGCTATGAAAGCACGCTGTTGATGTAGAGAAGACTCGTTCCTTTCCCAGAGCCCTGCCTGCAGTGACTAGAGACCCGTCCTAAAACTGTGATTTAGGTAGCTTCAAGGCAGCATGAATGGAGCATTCAAAATGGGAAAGCAAGGCTTGTGCCATAAGGCCCTGTTTCCAGCGAACACGCAGCCTACCTCCTTGTGATTTCTACCAAGTATACACTCTAGCTACACACTGGTCCCTTCCTTGAATAAAGTTTATTTGGCACGGAGTTCTGCGTGTAGCCAACCGCCTCCCCCAAGGAACGCTCTTGCTAGGCTCTCGGGCTTAGCTTCTTCTAAAACCCTGCAGTGTAAGAGGAAGAACTGTGCTTTGTTTACAGCAGGAACGCAAGCCGAATTTCTCCTGTAAGGATGGGGTCTTAATGTATGACTTTGTGGAAGGAATGCGAAGCAGTTTTGGTTTCTCAGTGCCGCTCAGCCTAGGGCAATGAGGCAGATTGGCATGACATGTAGGACGTGAGAGAACACAGTTCCTGGAGCTGTCGGAGTGCTGAGGAAATCTAGCTCTCCCAGGGAAGAGTGCAGTGTGTTGCCCTACACTCAGCATACACTGAGTGACTGGGAAAGGATTCCGGGCCTGGAAGTTTCTTAGCAGCCTAGTGGAGCCTGCCGGTGCTCGGTGTTCGTGCAGGGAGTAGGGTGCCCAGGCGAGGTCCTCCGTTTCCTGAAATGCTTACTAACGTTAAAGAAAGCAGACCTAAAGCTAATGCCTCAAGGACTCTGCTCCAAGCTTCCACTTCGGCAGGGCTATTCAAGGCTTTACCTTGAGGAAAGGACTCACGTCAAGTTTCCTTTTAGCTCTAGAGCGTATCAGGAGGAGCTCCCACCCAGGCTATGAAAGCACCCTGTTGATGTAGAGAACACTTGTTCCTTTCCCAGAGCCCTGCCTGCAGTGACTAGAGACCCGTCCTAAACTGTGATTTAGGTAGCTTCAAGGCAGCATGAATGGAGCACTCAAAATGGGAAAGCAAGGCTTGTGCCATAAGGCCCCCGTTTCCAGCGAACACGTAGCCTACCTCCATGTGATTTCTACCAAGTAAGTAGACACTCTAGCTACACACTGGTCCCTTCCTTGAATAAAGTTTATTTGGCACGGAGTTCTGCGTGTAGCCAAACGCCTCCCCCAAGGAGCGCTCCTGCTAGGCTATCGGGCTTAGCTTCTTCTAAAACCCTCCAGTGTAAGAGGAAGAACTGTGCTTTGGTTACAGCAGCAAGGCAAGCTGACTTTCTCCTGTAAGGATGGGGTCCTAAGGTATGACTTTGTAGAAGGAATGCAAAGCAGTTTTGGTTTCTCAGTGCCGCTCAGCCTAGGGCAATGAGGCAGATTTGCATGACATGTAGGACGTGAGAGAACACAGTTCCTGGAGCTGTCGGAGTGCTGAGGAAATCTAGCTCTCCCAGGGAAGAGTGCAGGGTGTTGCCCTACACTCAGCATACACTGAGTGACTGGGAAAGGATTCCGGGCCTGGAAGTTTCTTAGCAGCCTAGTGGAGCCTGCCGGTGCTCGGTGTTCGTGCAGGGAATAGGGTGCCCAGGCGAGGTCCTCCGTTTCCTGAAATGCTTACTAACGTTAAAGAAAGCACACCTAAAGCTAATGCCTCAAGGACTCTGCTCCAAGCTTCCACTTCGGCAGGGCTATTCAAGGCTTTACCTTGAGGAAAGGACTCACGTCAAGTTTCCTTTTAGCTCTAGAGCGTATCAGGAGGAGCTCCCACCCAGGCTATGAAAGCACCCTGTTGATGTAGAGAAGACTCGTTCCTTTCCCAGAGCCCTGCCTGCAGTGACTAGAGACCCGTCCTAAAACTGTTATTTAGGTAGCTTCAAGGCAGCATGACTGGAGCATTCAAAATGGGAAAGCAAGGCTTGTGCCATAAGGCCCTGTTTCCAGCGAACACGCAGCCTACCTCCTTGTGATTTCTACCAAGTATACACTCTAGCTACACACTGGTCCCTTCCTTGAATAAAGTTTATTTGGCACGGAGTTCTGCGTGTAGCCAACCGCCTCCCCCAAGGAACGCTCTTGCTAGGCTCTCGGGCTTAGCTTCTTCTAAAACCCTGCAGTGTAAGAGGAAGAACTGTGCTTTGGTTACAGCAGGAACGCAAGCCGAATTTCTCCTGTAAGGATGGGGTCTTAATGTATGACTTTTTGGAAGGAATGCGAAGCAGTTTTGGTTTCTCAGTGCCGCTCAGCCTAGGGCAATGAGGCAGATTTGCATGACATGTAGGACGTGAGAGAACACAGTTCCTGGAGCTGTCGGAGTGCTGAGGAAATCTAGCTCTCCCAGGGAAGAGTGCAGTGTGTTGCCCTACACTCAGCATACACTGAGTGACTGGGAAAGGATTCCGGGCCTGGAAGTTTCTTAGCAGCCTAGTGGAGCCTGCCGGTGCTCGGTGTTCGTGCAGGGAGTAGGGTGCCCAGGCGAGGTCCTCCGTTTCCTGAAATGCTTACTAACGTTAAAGAAAGCAGACCTAAAGCTAATGCCTCAAGGACTCTGCTCCAAGCTTCCACTTCGGCAGGGCTATTCAAGGCTTTACCTTGAGGAAAGGACTCACGTCAAGTTTCCTTTTAGCTCTAGAGCGTATCAGGAGGAGCTCCCACCCAGGCTATGAAAGCACCCTTTTGATGTAGAGAACACTTGTTCCTTTCCCAGAGCCCTGCCTGCAGTGACTAGAGACCCGTCCTAAACTGTGATTTAGGTAGCTTCAAGGCAGCATGAATGGAGCACTCAAAATGGGAAAGCAAGGCTTGTGCCATAAGGCCCCCGTTTCCAGCGAACACGTAGCCTACCTCCATGTGATTTCTACCAAGTAAGTAGACACTCTAGCTACACACTGGTCCCTTCCTTGAATAAAGTTTATTTGGCACGGAGTTCTGCGTGTAGCCAAACGCCTCCCCCAAGGAGCGCTCTTGCTAGGCTATCGGGCTTAGCTTCTTCTAAAACCCTGCAGTGTAAGAGGAAGAACTGTGCTTTGGTTACAGCAGCAAGGCAAGCTGACTTTCTCCTGTAAGGATGGGGTCCTAAGGTATGACTTTGTAGAAGGAATGCAAAGCAGTTTTGGTTTCTCAGTGCCGCTCAGCCTAGGGCAATGAGGCAGATTGGCATGACATGTAGGACGTGAGAGAACACAGTTCCTGGAGCTGTTGGAGTGCTGAGGAAATCTAGCTCTCCCAGGGAAGAGTGCAGTGTGTTGCCCTACACTCACCATACACTGAGTGACTGGGAAAGGATTCCGGGCCTGGAAGTTTCTTAGCAGCCTAGTGGAGCCTGCCGGTGCTCGGTGTTCGTGCAGGGAATAGGGTGCCCAGGAGAGGTCCTCCGTTTCCTGAAATGCTTACTAACGTTAAAGAAAGCAGACCTAAAGCTAATGCCTCAAGGACTCTGCTCCAAGCTTCCACGTCGGCAGGGCTGTTCAAGGCTTTACCTTGAGGAAAGGACTCACGTCAAGTTTCCTTTTAGCTCTAGAGCGTATCAGGAGGAGCTCCCACCCAGGCTATGAAAGCACGCTGTTGATGTAGAGAAGACTCGTTCCTTTCCCAGAGCCCTGCCTGCAGTGACTAGAGACCCGTCCTAAAACTGTGATTTAGGTAGCTTCAAGGCAGCATGAATGGAGCATTCAAAATGGGAAAGCAAGGCTTGTGCCATAAGGCCCTGTTTCCAGCGAACACGCAGCCTACCTCCTTGTGATTTCTACCAAGTATACACTCTAGCTACACACTGGTCCCTTCCTTGAATAAAGTTTATTTGGCACGGAGTTCTGCGTGTAGCCAACCGCCTCCCCCAAGGAACGCTCTTGCTAGGCTCTCGGGCTTAGCTTCTTCTAAAACCCTGCAGTGTAAGAGGAAGAACTGTGCTTTGTTTACAGCAGGAACGCAAGCCGAATTTCTCCTGTAAGGATGGGGTCTTAATGTATGACTTTGTGGAAGGAATGCGAAGCAGTTTTGGTTTCTCAGTGCCGCTCAGCCTAGGGCAATGAGGCAGATTGGCATGACATGTAGGACGTGAGAGAACACAGTTCCTGGAGCTGTCGGAGTGCTGAGGAAATCTAGCTCTCCCAGGGAAGAGTGCAGTGTGTTGCCCTACACTCAGCATACACTGAGTGACTGGGAAAGGATTCCGGGCCTGGAAGTTTCTTAGCAGCCTAGTGGAGCCTGCCGGTGCTCGGTGTTCGTGCAGGGAGTAGGGTGCCCAGGCGAGGTCCTCCGTTTCCTGAAATGCTTACTAACGTTAAAGAAAGCAGACCTAAAGCTAATGCCTCAAGGACTCTGCTCCAAGCTTCCACTTCGGCAGGGCTATTCAAGGCTTTACCTTGAGGAAAGGACTCACGTCAAGTTTCCTTTTAGCTCTAGAGCGTATCAGGAGGAGCTCCCACCCAGGCTATGAAAGCACCCTGTTGATGTAGAGAACACTTGTTCCTTTCCCAGAGCCCTGCCTGCAGTGACTAGAGACCCGTCCTAAACTGTGATTTAGGTAGCTTCAAGGCAGCATGAATGGAGCACTCAAAATGGGAAAGCAAGGCTTGTGCCATAAGGCCCCCGTTTCCAGCGAACACGTAGCCTACCTCCATGTGATTTCTACCAAGTAAGTAGACACTCTAGCTACACACTGGTCCCTTCCTTGAATAAAGTTTATTTGGCACGGAGTTCTGCGTGTAGCCAAACGCCTCCCCCAAGGAGCGCTCCTGCTAGGCTATCGGGCTTAGCTTCTTCTAAAACCCTCCAGTGTAAGAGGAAGAACTGTGCTTTGGTTACAGCAGCAAGGCAAGCTGACTTTCTCCTGTAAGGATGGGGTCCTAAGGTATGACTTTGTAGAAGGAATGCAAAGCAGTTTTGGTTTCTCAGTGCCGCTCAGCCTAGGGCAATGAGGCAGATTTGCATGACATGTAGGACGTGAGAGAACACAGTTCCTGGAGCTGTCGGAGTGCTGAGGAAATCTAGCTCTCCCAGGGAAGAGTGCAGGGTGTTGCCCTACACTCAGCATACACTGAGTGACTGGGAAAGGATTCCGGGCCTGGAAGTTTCTTAGCAGCCTAGTGGAGCCTGCCGGTGCTCGGTGTTCGTGCAGGGAATAGGGTGCCCAGGCGAGGTCCTCCGTTTCCTGAAATGCTTACTAACGTTAAAGAAAGCACACCTAAAGCTAATGCCTCAAGGACTCTGCTCCAAGCTTCCACTTCGGCAGGGCTATTCAAGGCTTTACCTTGAGGAAAGGACTCACGTCAAGTTTCCTTTTAGCTCTAGAGCGTATCAGGAGGAGCTCCCACCCAGGCTATGAAAGCACCCTGTTGATGTAGAGAAGACTCGTTCCTTTCCCAGAGCCCTGCCTGCAGTGACTAGAGACCCGTCCTAAAACTGTTATTTAGGTAGCTTCAAGGCAGCATGACTGGAGCATTCAAAATGGGAAAGCAAGGCTTGTGCCATAAGGCCCTGTTTCCAGCGAACACGCAGCCTACCTCCTTGTGATTTCTACCAAGTATACACTCTAGCTACACACTGGTCCCTTCCTTGAATAAAGTTTATTTGGCACGGAGTTCTGCGTGTAGCCAACCGCCTCCCCCAAGGAACGCTCTTGCTAGGCTCTCGGGCTTAGCTTCTTCTAAAACCCTGCAGTGTAAGAGGAAGAACTGTGCTTTGGTTACAGCAGGAACGCAAGCCGAATTTCTCCTGTAAGGATGGGGTCTTAATGTATGACTTTTTGGAAGGAATGCGAAGCAGTTTTGGTTTCTCAGTGCCGCTCAGCCTAGGGCAATGAGGCAGATTTGCATGACATGTAGGACGTGAGAGAACACAGTTCCTGGAGCTGTCGGAGTGCTGAGGAAATCTAGCTCTCCCAGGGAAGAGTGCAGTGTGTTGCCCTACACTCAGCATACACTGAGTGACTGGGAAAGGATTCCGGGCCTGGAAGTTTCTTAGCAGCCTAGTGGAGCCTGCCGGTGCTCGGTGTTCGTGCAGGGAGTAGGGTGCCCAGGCGAGGTCCTCCGTTTCCTGAAATGCTTACTAACGTTAAAGAAAGCAGACCTAAAGCTAATGCCTCAAGGACTCTGCTCCAAGCTTCCACTTCGGCAGGGCTATTCAAGGCTTTACCTTGAGGAAAGGACTCACGTCAAGTTTCCTTTTAGCTCTAGAGCGTATCAGGAGGAGCTCCCACCCAGGCTATGAAAGCACCCTTTTGATGTAGAGAACACTTGTTCCTTTCCCAGAGCCCTGCCTGCAGTGACTAGAGACCCGTCCTAAACTGTGATTTAGGTAGCTTCAAGGCAGCATGAATGGAGCACTCAAAATGGGAAAGCAAGGCTTGTGCCATAAGGCCCCCGTTTCCAGCGAACACGTAGCCTACCTCCATGTGATTTCTACCAAGTAAGTAGACACTCTAGCTACA
This sequence comes from Balaenoptera borealis, assembly GCF_965194805.1. NCBI lineage: Eukaryota > Metazoa > Chordata > Mammalia > Artiodactyla > Balaenopteridae > Balaenoptera > Balaenoptera borealis. The sequence continues at coordinate 324,401 of NW_028123384.1, forward strand.
CACTGGTCCCTTCCTTGAATAAAGTTTATTTGGCACGGAGTTCTGCGTGTAGCCAAACGCCTCCCCCAAGGAGCGCTCTTGCTAGGCTATCGGGCTTAGCTTCTTCTAAAACCCTGCAGTGTAAGAGGAAGAACTGTGCTTTGGTTACAGCAGCAAGGCAAGCTGACTTTCTCCTGTAAGGATGGGGTCCTAAGGTATGACTTTGTAGAAGGAATGCAAAGCAGTTTTGGTTTCTCAGTGCCGCTCAGCCTAGGGCAATGAGGCAGATTGGCATGACATGTAGGACGTGAGAGAACACAGTTCCTGGAGCTGTTGGAGTGCTGAGGAAATCTAGCTCTCCCAGGGAAGAGTGCAGTGTGTTGCCCTACACTCACCATACACTGAGTGACTGGGAAAGGATTCCGGGCCTGGAAGTTTCTTAGCAGCCTAGTGGAGCCTGCCGGTGCTCGGTGTTCGTGCAGGGAATAGGGTGCCCAGGAGAGGTCCTCCGTTTCCTGAAATGCTTACTAACGTTAAAGAAAGCAGACCTAAAGCTAATGCCTCAAGGACTCTGCTCCAAGCTTCCACTTCGGCAGGGCTATTCAAGGCTTTACCTTGAGGAAAGGACTCACGTCAAGTTTCCTTTTAGCTCTAGAGCGTATCAGGAGGAGCTCCCACCCAGGCTATGAAAGCACCCTGTTGATGTAGAGAAGACTCGTTCCTTTCCCAGAGCCCTGCCTGCAGTGACTAGAGACCCGTCCTAAAACTGTTATTTAGGTAGCTTCAAGGCAGCATGAATGGAGCATTCAAAATGGGAAAGCAAGGCTTGTGCCATAAGGCCCTGTTTCCAGCGAACACGCAGCCTACCTCCTTGTGATTTCTACCAAGTATACACTCTAGCTACACACTGGTCCCTTCCTTGAATAAAGTTTATTTGGCACGGAGTTCTGCGTGTAGCCAACCGCCTCCCCCAAGGAACGCTCTTGCTAGGCTCTCGGGCTTAGCTTCTTCTAAAACCCTGCAGTGTAAGAGGAAGAACTGTGCTTTGTTTACAGCAGGAACGCAAGCCGAATTTCTCCTGTAAGGATGGGGTCTTAATGTATGACTTTGTGGAAGGAATGCGAAGCAGTTTTGGTTTCTCAGTGCCGCTCAGCCTAGGGCAATGAGGCAGATTTGCATGACATGTAGGACGTGAGAGAACACAGTTCCTGGAGCTGTCGGAGTGCTGAGGAAATCTAGCTCTCCCAGGGAAGAGTGCAGTGTGTTGCCCTACACTCAGCATACACTGAGTGACTGGGAAAGGATTCCGGGCCTGGAAGTTTCTTAGAAGCCTAGTGGAGCCTGCCGGTGCTCGGTGTTCGTGCATGGAGTAGGGTGCCCAGGCGAGGTCCTCCGTTTCCTGAAATGCTTACTAACGTTAAAGAAAGCAGACCTAAAGCTAATGCCTCAAGGACTCTGCTCCAAGCTTCCACTTCGGCAGGGCTATTCAAGGCTTTACCTTGAGGAAAGGACTCACGTCAAGTTTCCTTTTAGCTCTAGAGCGTATCAGGAGAAGCTCCCACCCAGGCTATGAAAGCACCCTGTTGATGTAGAGAACACTTGTTCCTTTCCCAGAGCCCTGCCTGCAGTGACTAGAGACCCGTCCTAAACTGTGATTTAGGTAGCTTCAAGGCAGCATGAATGGAGCACTCAAAATGGGAAAGCAAGGCTTGTGCCATAAGGCCCCCGTTTCCAGCGAACACGTAGCCTACCTCCATGTGATTTCTACCAAGTAAGTAGACACTCTAGCTACACACTGGTCCCTTCCTTGAATAAAGTTTATTTGGCACGGAGTTCTGCGTGTAGCCAAACGCCTCCCCCAAGGAGCGCTCTTGCTAGGCTATCGGGCTTAGCTTCTTCTAAAACCCTGCAGTGTAAGAGGAAGAACTGTGCTTTGGTTACAGCAGCAAGGCAAGCTGACTTTCTCCTGTAAGGATGGGGTCCTAAGGTATGACTTTGTAGAAGGAATGCAAAGCAGTTTTGGTTTCTCAGTGCCGCTCAGCCTAGGGCAATGAGGCAGATTGGCATGACATGTAGGACGTGAGAGAACACAGTTCCTGGAGCTGTTGGAGTGCTGAGGAAATCTAGCTCTCCCAGGGAAGAGTGCAGTGTGTTGCCCTACACTCACCATACACTGAGTGACTGGGAAAGGATTCCGGGCCTGGAAGTTTCTTAGCAGCCTAGTGGAGCCTGCCGGTGCTCGGTGTTCGTGCAGGGAATAGGGTGCCCAGGAGAGGTCCTCCGTTTCCTGAAATGCTTACTAACGTTAAAGAAAGCACACCTAAAGCTAATGCCTCAAGGACTCTGCTCCAAGCTTCCACTTCGGCAGGGCTATTCAAGGCTTTACCTTGAGGAAAGGACTCACGTCAAGTTTCCTTTTAGCTCTAGAGCGTATCAGGAGGAGCTCCCACCCAGGCTATGAAAGCACCCTGTTGATGTAGAGAAGACTCGTTCCTTTCCCAGAGCCCTGCCTGCAGTGACTAGAGACCCGTCCTAAAACTGTGATTTAGGTAGCTTCAAGGCCGCATGAATGGAGCATTCAAAATGGGAAAGCAAGGCTTGTGCCATAAGGCCCTGTTTCCAGCGAACACGCAGCCTACCTCCTTGTGATTTCTACCAAGTATACACTCTAGCTACACACTGGTCCCTTCCTTGAATAAAGTTTATTTGGCACGGAGTTCTGCGTGTAGCCAACCGCCTCCCCCAAGGAACGCTCTTGCTAGGCTCTCGGGCTTAGCTTCTTCTAAAACCCTGCAGTGTAAGAGGAAGAACTGTGCTTTGTTTACAGCAGGAACGCAAGCCGAATTTCTCCTGTAAGGATGGGGTCTTAATGTATGACTTTGTGGAAGGAATGCGAAGCAGTTTTGGTTTCTCAGTGCCGCTCAGCCTAGGGCAATGAGGCAGATTTGCATGACATGTAGGACGTGAGAGAACACAGTTCCTGGAGCTGTCGGAGTGCTGAGGAAATCTAGCTCTCCCAGGGAAGAGTGCAGTGTGTTGCCCTACACTCAGCATACACTGAGTGACTGGGAAAGGATTCCGGGCCTGGAAGTTTCTTAGCAGCCTAGTGGAGCCTGCCGGTGCTCGGTGTTCGTGCAGGGAGTAGGGTGCCCAGGCGAGGTCCTCCGTTTCCTGAAATGCTTACTAACGTTAAAGAAAGCAGACCTAAAGCTAATGCCTCAAGGACTCTGCTCCAAGCTTCCACTTCGGCAGGGCTATTCAAGGCTTTACCTTGAGGAAACGACTCACGTCAAGTTTCCTTTTAGCTCTAGAGCGTATCAGGAGGAGCTCCCACCCAGGCTATGAAAGCACCCTGTTGATGTAGAGAACACTTGTTCCTTTCCCAGAGCCCTGCCTGCAGTGACTAGAGACCCGTCCTAAACTGTGATTTAGGTAGCTTCAAGGCAGCATGAATGGAGCACTCAAAATGGGAAAGCAAGGCTTGTGCCATAAGGCCCCCGTTTCCAGCGAACACGTAGCCTACCTCCATGTGATTTCTACCAAGTAAGTAGACACTCTAGCTACACACTGGTCCCTTCCTTGAATAAAGTTTATTTGGCACGGAGTTCTGCGTGTAGCCAAACGCCTCCCCCAAGGAGCGCTCTTGCTAGGCTATCGGGCTTAGCTTCTTCTAAAACCCTGCAGTGTAAGAGGAAGAACTGTGCTTTGGTTACAGCAGCAAGGCAAGCTGACTTTCTCCTGTAAGGATGGGGTCCTAAGGTATGACTTTGTAGAAGGAATGCAAAGCAGTTTTGGTTTCTCAGTGCCGCTCAGCCTAGGGCAATGAGGCAGATTGGCATGACATGTAGGACGTGAGAGAACACAGTTCCTGGAGCTGTTGGAGTGCTGAGGAAATCTAGCTCTCCCAGGGAAGAGTGCAGTGTGTTGCCCTACACTCACCATACACTGAGTGACTGGGAAAGGATTCCGGGCCTGGAAGTTTCTTAGCAGCCTAGTGGAGCCTGCCGGTGCTCGGTGTTCGTGCAGGGAATAGGGTGCCCAGGAGAGGTCCTCCGTTTCCTGAAATGCTTACTAACGTTAAAGAAAGCACACCTAAAGCTAATGCCTCAAGGACTCTGCTCCAAGCTTCCACTTCGGCAGGGCTATTCAAGGCTTTACCTTGAGGAAAGGACTCACGTCAAGTTTCCTTTTAGCTCTAGAGCGTATCAGGAGGAGCTCCCACCCAGGCTATGAAAGCACCCTGTTGATGTAGAGAAGACTCGTTCCTTTCCCAGAGCCCTGCCTGCAGTGACTAGAGACCCGTCCTAAAACTGTGATTTAGGTAGCTTCAAGGCCGCATGAATGGAGCATTCAAAATGGGAAAGCAAGGCTTGTGCCATAAGGCCCTGTTTCCAGCGAACACGCAGCCTACCTCCTTGTGATTTCTACCAAGTATACACTCTAGCTACACACTGGTCCCTTCCTTGAATAAAGTTTATTTGGCACGGAGTTCTGCGTGTAGCCAACCGCCTCCCCCAAGGAACGCTCTTGCTAGGCTCTCGGGCTTAGCTTCTTCTAAAACCCTGCAGTGTAAGAGGAAGAACTGTGCTTTGTTTACAGCAGGAACGCAAGCCGAATTTCTCCTGTAAGGATGGGGTCTTAATGTATGACTTTGTGGAAGGAATGCGAAGCAGTTTTGGTTTCTCAGTGCCGCTCAGCCTAGGGCAATGAGGCAGATTTGCATGACATGTAGGACGTGAGAGAACACAGTTCCTGGAGCTGTCGGAGTGCTGAGGAAATCTAGCTCTCCCAGGGAAGAGTGCAGTGTGTTGCCCTACACTCAGCATACACTGAGTGACTGGGAAAGGATTCCGGGCCTGGAAGTTTCTTAGCAGCCTAGTGGAGCCTGCCGGTGCTCGGTGTTCGTGCAGGGAGTAGGGTGCCCAGGCGAGGTCCTCCGTTTCCTGAAATGCTTACTAACGTTAAAGAAAGCAGACCTAAAGCTAATGCCTCAAGGACTCTGCTCCAAGCTTCCACTTCGGCAGGGCTATTCAAGGCTTTACCTTGAGGAAACGACTCACGTCAAGTTTCCTTTTAGCTCTAGAGCGTATCAGGAGGAGCTCCCACCCAGGCTATGAAAGCACCCTGTTGATGTAGAGAACACTTGTTCCTTTCCCAGAGCCCTGCCTGCAGTGACTAGAGACCCGTCCTAAACTGTGATTTAGGTAGCTTCAAGGCAGCATGAATGGAGCACTCAAAATGGGAAAGCAAGGCTTGTGCCATAAGGCCCCCGTTTCCAGCGAACACGTAGCCTACCTCCATGTGATTTCTACCAAGTAAGTAGACACTCTAGCTACACACTGGTCCCTTCCTTGAATAAAGATTATTTGGCACGGAGTTCTGCGTGTAGCCAAACGCCTCCCCCAAGGAGCGCTCTTGCTAGGCTATCGGGCTTAGCTTCTTCTAAAACCCTGCAGTGTAAGAGGAAGAACTGTGCTTTGGTTACAGCAGCAAGGCAAGCTGACTTTCTCCTGTAAGGATGGGGTCCTAAGGTATGACTTTGTAGAAGGAATGCAAAGCAGTTTTGGTTTCTCAGTGCCGCTCAGCCTAGGGCAATGAGGCAGATTGGCATGACATGTAGGACGTGAGAGAACACAGTTCCTGGAGCTGTTGGAGTGCTGAGGAAATCTAGCTCTCCCAGGGAAGAGTGCAGTGTGTTGCCCTACACTCAGCATACACTGAGTGACTGGGAAAGGATTCCGGGCCTGGAAGTTTCTTAGCAGCCTAGTGGAGCCTGCCGGTGCTCGGTGTTCGTGCAGGGAATAGGGTGCCCAGGAGAGGTCCTCCGTTTCCTGAAATGCTTACTAACGTTAAAGAAAGCACACCTAAAGCTAATGCCTCAAGGACTCTGCTCCAAGCTTCCACTTCGGAAGGGCTATTCAAGGCTTTACCTTGAGGAAAGGACTCACGTCAAGTTTCCTTTTAGCTCTAGAGCGTATCAGGAGGAGCTCCCACCCAGGCTATGAAAGCACCCTGTTGATGTAGAGAAGACTCGTTCCTTTCCCAGAGCCCTGCCTGCAGTGACTAGAGACCCGTCCTAAAACTGTGATTTAGGTAGCTTCAAGGCCGCATGAATGGAGCCTTCAAAATGGGAAAGCAAGGCTTGTGCCATAAGGCCCTGTTTCCAGCGAACACGCAGCCTACCTCCTTGTGATTTCTACCAAGTATACACTCTAGCTACACACTGGTCCCTTCCTTGAATAAAGTTTATTTGGCACGGAGTTCTGCGTGTAGCCAACCGCCTCCCCCAAGGAGCGCTCTTGCTAGGCTATCGGGCTTAGCTTCTTCTAAAACCCTGCAGTGTAAGAGGAAGAACTGTGCTTTGTTTACAGCAGGAACGCAAGCCGAATTTCTCCTGTAAGGATGGGGTCTTAATGTATGACTTTGTGGAAGGAATGCGAAGCAGTTTTGGTTTCTCAGTGCCGCTCAGCCTAGGGCAATGAGGCAGATTTGCATGACATGTAGGACGTGAGAGAACACAGTTCCTGGAGCTGTTGGAGTGCTGAGGAAATCTAGCTCTCCCAGGGAAGAGTGCAGTGTGTTGCCCTACACTCAGCATACACTGAGTGACTGGGAAAGGATTCCGGGCCTGGAAGTTTCTTAGCAGCCTAGTGGAGCCTGCCGGTGCTCGGTGTTCGTGCAGGGAATAGGGTGCCCAGGCGAGGTCCTCCGTTTCCTGAAATGCTTACTAACGTTAAAGAAAGCAGACCTAAAGCTAATGCCTCAAGGACTCTGCTCCAAGCTTCCACTTCGGCAGGGCTATTCAAGGCTTTACCTTGAGGAAAGGACTCACGCCAAGTTTCCTTTTAGTTCTAGAGCGTATCAGGAGCAGCTCCCACCCAGGCTATGAAAGCACCCTGTTGATGTAGAGAACACTTGTTCCTTTCCCAGAGCCCTGCCTGCAGTGACTAGAGACCCGTCCTAAACTGTGATTTAGGTAGCTTCAAGGCAGCATGAATGGAGCACTCAAAATGGGAAAGCAAGGCTTGTGCCATAAGGCCCCCGTTTCCAGCGAACACGTAGCCTACCTCCATGTGATTTCTACCAAGTAAGTAGACACTCTAGCTACACATTGGTCCCTTCCTTGAATAAAGTTTATTTGGCACGGAGTTCTGCGTGTAGCCAAACGCCTCCCCCAAGGAGCGCTCTTGCTAGGCTATCGGGCTTAGCTTCTTCTAAAACCCTGCAGTGTAAGAGGAAGAACTGTGCTTTGGTTACAGCAGCAAGGCAAGCTGACTTTCTCCTGTAAGGATGGGGTCCTAAGGTATGACTTTGTAGAAGGAATGCAAAACAGTTTTGGTTTCTCAGTGCCGCTCAGCCTAGGGCAATGAGGCAGATTGGCATGACATGTAGGACGTGAGAGAACACAGTTCCTGGAGCTGTTGGAGTGCTGAGGAAATCTAGCTCTCCCAGGGAAGAGTGCAGTGTGTTGCCCTACACTCAGCATACACTGAGTGACTGGGAAAGGATTCCGGGCCTGGAAGTTTCTTAGCAGCCTAGTGGAGCCTGCCGGTGCTCGGTGTTCGTGCAGGGAATAGGGTGCCCAGGAGAGGTCCTCCGTTTCCTGAAATGCTTACTAACGTTAAAGAAAGCACACCTAAAGCTAATGCCTCAAGGACTCTGCTCCAAGCTTCCACTTGGGCAGGGCTATTCAAGGCTTTACCTTGAGGAAAGGACTCACGTCAAGTTTCCTTTTAGCTCTAGAGCGTATCAGGAGGAGCTCCCACCCAGGCTATGAAAGCACCCTGTTGATGTAGAGAAGACTCGTTCCTTTCCCAGAGCCCTGCCTGCAGTGACTAGAGACCCGTCCTAAAACTGTGATTTAGGTAGCTTCAAGGCCGCATGAATGGAGCATTCAAAATGGGAAAGCAAGGCTTGTGCCATAAGGCCCTGTTTCCAGCGAACACGCAGCCTACCTCCTTGTGATTTCTACCAAGTATACACTCTAGCTACACACTGGTCCCTTCCTTGAATAAAGTTTATTTGGCACGGAGTTCTGCGTGTAGCCAACCGCCTCCCCCAAGGAACGCTCTTGCTAGGCTCTCGGGCTTAGCTTCTTCTAAAACCCTGCAGTGTAAGAGGAAGAACTGTGCTTTGTTTACAGCAGGAACGCAAGCCGAATTTCTCCTGTAAGGATGGGGTCTTAATGTATGACTTTGTGGAAGGAATGCGAAGCAGTTTTGGTTTCTCAGTGCCGCTCAGCCTAGGGCAATGAGGCAGATTTGCATGACATGTAGGACGTGAGAGAACACAGTTCCTGGAGCTGTCGGAGTGCTGAGGAAATCTAGCTCTCCCAGGGAAGAGTGCAGTGTGTTGCCCTACACTCAGCATACACTGAGTGACTGGGAAAGGATTCCGGGCCTGAAGTTTCTTAGCAGCCTAGTGGAGCCTGCCGGTGCTCGGTGTTCGTGCAGGGAGTAGGGTGCCCAGGCGAGGTCCTCCGTTTCCTGAAATGCTTACTAACGTTAAAGAAAGCAGACCTAAAGCTAATGCCTCAAGGACTCTGCTCCAAGCTTCCACTTCGGCAGGGCTATTCAAGGCTTTACCTTGAGGAAAGGACTCACGTCAAGTTTCCTTTTAGCTCTAGAGCGTATCAGGAGGAGCTCCCACCCAGGCTATGAAAGCACGCTGTTGATGTAGAGAAGACTCGTTCCTTTCCCAGAGCCCTGCCTGCAGTGACTAGAGACCCGTCCTAAAACTGTTATTTAGGTAGCTTCAAGGCAGCATGAATGGAGCATTCAAAATGGGAAAGCAAGGCTTGTGCCATAAGGCCCTGTTTCCAGCGAACACGCAGCCTACCTCCTTGTGATTTCTACCAAGTATACACTCTAGCTACACACTGGTCCCTTCCTTGAATAAAGTTTATTTGGCACGGAGTTCTGCGTGTAGCCAACCGCCTCCCCCAAGGAACGCTCTTGCTAGGCTCTCGGGCTTAGCTTCTTCTAAAACCCTGCAGTGTAAGAGGAAGAACTGTGCTTTGTTTACAGCAGGAACGCAAGCCGAATTTCTCCTGTAAGGATGGGGTCTTAATGTATGACTTTGTGGAAGGAATGCGAAGCAGTTTTGGTTTCTCAGTGCCGCTCAGCCTAGGGCAATGAGGCAGATTTGCATGACATGTAGGACGTGAGAGAACACAGTTCCTGGAGCTGTCGGAGTGCTGAGGAAATCTAGCTCTCCCAGGGAAGAGTGCAGTGTGTTGCCCTACACTCAGCATACACTGAGTGACTGGGAAAGGATTCCGGGCCTGAAGTTTCTTAGCAGCCTAGTGGAGCCTGCCGGTGCTCGGTGTTCGTGCAGGGAGTAGGGTGCCCAGGCGAGGTCCTCCGTTTCCTGAAATGCTTACTAACGTTAAAGAAAGCACACCTAAAGCTAATGCCTCAAGGACTCTGCTCCAAGCTTCCACTTCGGCAGGGCTATTCAAGGCTTTACCTTGAGGAAAGGACTCACGTCAAGTTTCCTTTTAGCTCTAGAGCGTATCAGGAGGAGCTCCCACCCAGGCTATGAAAGCACGCTGTTGATGTAGAGAAGACTCGTTCCTTTCCCAGAGCCCTGCCTGCAGTGACTAGAGACCCGTCCTAAAACTGTGATTTAGGTAGCTTCAAGGCAGCATGAATGGAGCATTCAAAATGGGAAAGCAAGGCTTGTGCCATAAGGCCCTGTTTCCAGCGAACACGCAGCCTACCTCCTTGTGATTTCTACCAAGTATACACTCTAGCTACACACTGGTCCCTTCCTTGAATAAAGTTTATTTGGCACAGAGTTCTGCGTGTAGCCAACCGCCTCCCCCAAGGAACGCTCTTGCTAGGCTCTCGGGCTTAGCTTCTTCTAAAACCCTGCAGTGTAAGAGGAAGAACTGTGCTTTGTTTACAGCAGGAACGCAAGCCGAATTTCTCCTGTAAGGATGGGGTCTTAATGTATGACTTTGTGGAAGGAATGCGAAGCAGTTTTGGTTTCTCAGTGCCGCTCAGCCTAGGGCAATGAGGCAGATTTGCATGACATGTAGGACGTGAGAGAACACAGTTCCTGGAGCTGTCGGAGTGCTGAGGAAATCTAGCTCTCCCAGGGAAGAGTGCAGTGTGTTGCCCTACACTCAGCATACACTGAGTGACTGGGAAAGGATTCCGGGCCTGAAGTTTCTTAGCAGCCTAGTGGAGCCTGCCGGTGCTCGGTGTTCGTGCAGGGAGTAGGGTGCCCAGGCGAGGTCCTCCGTTTCCTGAAATGCTTACTAACGTTAAAGAAAGCAGACCTAAAGCTAATGCCTCAAGGACTCTGCTCCAAGCTTCCACTTCGGCAGGGCTATTCAAGGCTTTACCTTGAGGAAAGGACTCACGTCAAGTTTCCTTTTAGCTCTAGAGCGTATCAGGAGGAGCTCCCACCCAGGCTATGAAAGCACCCTGTTGATGTAGAGAACACTTGTTCCTTTCCCAGAGCCCTGCCTGCAGTGACTAGAGACCCGTCCTAAACTGTGATTTAGGTAGCTTCAAGGCAGCATGAATGGAGCACTCAAAATGGGAAAGCAAGGCTTGTGCCATAAGGCCCCCGTTTCCAGCGAACACGTAGCCTACCTCCATGTGATTTCTACCAAGTAAGTAGACACTCTAGCTACACACTGGTCCCTTCCTTGAATAAAGTTTATTTGGCACGGAGTTCTGCATGTAGCCAAACGCCTCCCCCAAGGAGCGCTCTTCCTAGGCTATCGGGCTTAGCTTCTTCTAAAACCCTGCAGTGTAAGAGGAAGAACTGTGCTTTGGTTACAGCAGCAAGGCAAGCTGACTTTCTCCTGTAAGGATGGGGTCCTAAGGTATGACTTTGTAGAAGGAATGCAAAGCAGTTTTGGTTTCTCAGTGCCGCTCAGCCTAGGGCAATGAGGCAGATTGGCATGACATGTAGGACATGAGAGAACACAGTTCCTGGAGCTGTTGGAGTGCTGAGGAAATCTAGCTCTCCCAGGGAAGAGTGCAGTGTGTTGCCCTACACTCAGCATACACTGAGTGACTGGGAAAGGATTCCGGGCCTGGAAGTTTCTTAGCAGCCTAGTGGAGCCTGCCGGTGCTCGGTGTTCGTGCAAGGAATAGGGTGCCCAGGCGAGGTCCTCCGTTTCCTGAAATGCTTACTAACGTTAAAGAAAGCACACCTAAAGCTAATGCCTCAAGGACTCTGCTCCAAGCTTCCACTTCGGCAGGGCTATTCAAGGCTTTACCTTGAGGAAAGGACTCACGTCAAGTTTCCTTTTAGCTCTAGAGCGTATCAGGAGGAGCTCCCACCCAGGCTATGAAAGCACCCTGTTGATGTAGAGAAGACTCGTTCCTTTCCCAGAGCCCTGCCTGCAGTGACTAGAGACCCGTCCTAAAACTGTTATTTAGGTAGCTTCAAGGCAGCATGAATGGAGCATTCAAAATGGGAAAGCAAGGCTTGTGCCATAAGGCCCTGTTTCCAGCGAACACGCAGCCTACCTCCTTGTGATTTCTACCAAGTATACACTCTAGCTACACACTGGTCCCTTGCTTGAATAAAGTTTATTTGGCACGGAGTTCTGCGTGTAGCCAACCGCCTACCCCAAGGAACGCTCTTGCTAGGCTATCGGGCTTAGCTTCTTCTAAAACCCTGCAGTGTAAGAGGAAGAACTGTGCTTTGTTTACAGCAGGAACGCAAGCCGAATTTCTCCTGTAAGGATGGGGTCTTAATGTATGACTTTGTGGAAGGAATGCGAAGCAGTTTTGGTTTCTCAGTGCCGCTCAGCCTAGGGCAATGAGGCAGATTGGCATGACATGTAGGACGTGAGAGAACACAGTTCCTGGAGCTGTTGGAGTGCTGAGGAAATCTAGCTCTCCCAGGGAAGAGTGCAGTGTGTTGCCCTACACTCAGCATACACTGAGTGACTGGGAAAGGATTCCGGGCCTGGAAGTTTCTTAGCAGCCTAGTGGAGCCTGCCGGTGCTCGGTGTTCGTGCAGGGAATAGGGTGCCCAGGCGAGGTCCTCCGTTTCCTGAAATGCTTAATAACGTTAAAGAAAGCACAACTAAAGCTAATGCCTCAAGGACTCTGCTCCAAGCTTCCACTTCGGCAGGGCTGTTCAAGGCTTTACCTTGAGGAAAGGACTCACGTCAAGTTTCCTTTTAGCTCTAGAGCGTATCAGGAGGAGCTCCCACCCAGGCTGTGAAAGCACGCTGTTGATGTAGAGAAGACTCGTTCCTTTCCCAGAGCCCTGCCTGCAGTGACTAGAGACCCGTCCTAAAACTGTTATTTAGGTAGCTTCAAGGCAGCATGAATGGAGCATTCAAAATGGGAAAGCAAGGCTTGTGCCATAAGGCCCTGTTTCCAGCGAACACGCAGCCTACCTCCTTGTGATTTCTACCAAGTATACACTCTAGCTACACACTGGTCCCTTCCTTGAATAAAGTTTATTTGGCACGGAGTTCTGCGTGTAGCCAACCGCCTCCCCCAAGGAACGCTCTTGCTAGGCTCTCGGGCTTAGCTTCTTCTAAAACCCTGCAGTGTAAGAGGAAGAACTGTGCTTTGTTTACAGCAGGAACGCAAGCCGAATTTCTCCTGTAAGGATGGGGTCTTAATGTATGACTTTGTGGAAGGAATGCGAAGCAGTTTTGGTTTCTCAGTGCCGCTCAGCCTAGGGCAATGAGGCAGATTGGCATGACATGTAGGACGTGAGAGAACACAGTTCCTGGAGCTGTCGGAGTGCTGAGGAAATCTAGCTCTCCCAGGGAAGAGTGCAGTGTGTTGCCCTACACTCAGCATACACTGAGTGACTGGGAAAGGATTCCGGGCCTGGAAGTTTCTTAGCAGCCTAGTGGAGCCTGCCGGTGCTCGGTGTTCGTGCAGGGAGTAGGGTGCCCAGGCGAGGTCCTCCGTTTCCTGAAATGCTTACTAACGTTAAAGAAAGCAGACCTAAAGCTAATGCCTCAAGGACTCTGCTCCAAGCTTCCACTTCGGCAGGGCTATTCAAGGCTTTACCTTGAGGAAAGGACTCACGTCAAGTTTCCTTTTAGCTCTAGAGCGTATCAGGAGGAGCTCCCACCCAGGCTATGAAAGCACCCTCTTGATGTAGAGAACACTTGTTCCTTTCCCAGAGCCCTGCCTGCAGTGACTAGAGACCCGTCCTAAACTGTGATTTAGGTAGCTTCAAGGCAGCATGAATGGAGCACTCAAAATGGGAAAGCAAGGCTTGTGCCATAAGGCCCCCGTTTCCAGCGAACACGTAGCCTACCTCCATGTGATTTCTACCAAGTAAGTAGACACTCTAGCTACACACTGGTCCCTTCCTTGAATAAAGTTTATTTGGCACGGAGTTCTGCGTGTAGCCAAACGCCTCCCCCAAGGAGCGCTCTTGCTAGGCTATCGGGCTTAGCTTCTTCTAAAACCCTGCAGTGTAAGAGGAAGAACTGTGCTTTGGTTACAGCAGCAAGGCAAGCTGACTTTCTCCTGTAAGGATGGGGTCCTAAGGTATGACTTTGTAGAAGGAATGCAAAGCAGTTTTGGTTTCTCAGTGCCGCTCAGCCTAGGGCAATGAGGCAGATTTGCATGACATGTAGGACGTGAGAGAACACAGTTCCTGGAGCTGTTGGAGTGCTGAGGAAATCTAGCTCTCCCAGGGAAGAGTGCAGTGTGTTGCCCTACACTCAGCATACACTGAGTGACTGGGAAAGGATTCCGGGCCTGGAAGTTTCTTAGCAGCCTAGTGGAGCCTGCCGGTGCTCGGTGTTCGTGCAGGGAATAGGGTGCCCAGGCGAGGTCCTCCGTTTCCTGAAATGCTTACTAACGTTAAAGAAAGCACACCTAAAGCTAATGCCTCAAGGACTCTGCTCCAAGCTTCCACTTCGGCAGGGCTATTCAAGGCTTTACCTTGAGGAAAGGACTCACGTCAAGTTTCCTTTTAGCTCTAGAGCGTATCAGGAGGAGCTCCCACCCAGGCTATGAAAGCACCCTGTTGATGTAGAGAAGACTCGTTCCTTTCCCAGAGCCCTGCCTGCAGTGACTAGAGACCCGTCCTAAAACTGTGATTTAGGTAGCTTCAAGGCCGCATGAATGGAGCATTCAAAATGGGAAAGCAAGGCTTGTGCCATAAGGCCCTGTTTCCAGCGAACACGCAGCCTACCTCCTTGTGATTTCTACCAAGTATACACTCTAGCTATACACTGGTCCCTTCCTTGAATAAAGTTTATTTGGCACGGAGTTCTGCGTGTAGCCAACCGCCTCCCCCAAGGAACGCTCTTGCTAGGCTCTCGGGCTTAGCTTCTTCTAAAACCCTGCAGTGTAAGAGGAAGAACTGTGCTTTGTTTACAGCAGGAACGCAAGCCGAATTTCTCCTGTAAGGATGGGGTCTTAATGTATGACTTTGTGGAAGGAATGCGAAGCAGTTTTGGTTTCTCAGTGCCGCTCAGCCTAGGGCAATGAGGCAGATTTGCATGACATGTAGGACGTGAGAGAACACAGTTCCTGGAGCTGTCGGAGTGCTGAGGAAATCTAGCTCTCCCAGGGAAGAGTGCAGTGTGTTGCCCTACACTCAGCATACACTGAGTGACTGGGAAAGGATTCCGGGCCTGGAAGTTTCTTAGCAGCCTAGTGGAGCCTGCCGGTGCTCGGTGTTCGTGCAGGGAGTAGGGTGCCCAGGCGAGGTCCTCCGTTTCCTGAAATGCTTACTAACGTTAAAGAAAGCACACCTAAAGCTAATGCCTCAAGGACTCTGCTCCAAGCTTCCACTTCGGCAGGGCTATTCAAGGCTTTACCTTGAGGAAAGGACTCACGTCAAGTTTCCTTTTAGCTCTAGAGCGTATCAGGAGGAGCTCCCACCCAGGCTATGAAAGCACCCTGTTGATGTAGAGAACACTTGTTCCTTTCCCAGAGCCCTGCCTGCAGTGACTAGAGACCCGTCCTAAACTGTGATTTAGGTAGCTTCAAGGCAGCATGAATGGAGCACTCAAAATGGGAAAGCAAGGCTTGTGCCATAAGGCCCCCGTTTCCAGTGAACACGTAGCCTACCTCCATGTGATTTCTACCAAGTAAGTAGACACTCTAGCTACACACTGGTCCCTTCCTTGAATAAAGTTTATTTGGCACGGAGTTCTGCGTGTAGCCAAACGCCTCCCCCAAGGAGCGCTCTTGCTAGGCTATCGGGCTTAGCTTCTTCTAAAACCCTGCAGTGTAAGAGGAAGAACTGTGCTTTGTTTACAGCAGGAACGCAAGCCGAATTTCTCCTGTAAGGATGGGGTCTTAATGTATGACTTTGTGGAAGCAATGCGAAGCAGTTTTGGTTTCTCAGTGCCGCTCAGCCTAGGGCAATGAGGCAGATTGGCATGACATGTAGGACGTGAGAGAACACAGTTCCTGGAGCTGTTGGAGTGCTGAGGAAATCTAGCTCTCCCAGGGAAGAGTGCAGTGTGTTGCCCTACACTCAGCATACACTGAGTGACTGGGAAAGGATTCCGGGCCTGGAAGTTTCTTAGCAGCCTAGTGGAGCCTGCCGGTGCTCGGTGTTCGTGCAGGGAATAGGGTGCCCAGGAGAGGTCCTCCGTTTCCTGAAATGCTTACTAACGTTAAAGAAAGCAGACCTAAAGCTAATGCCTCAAGGACTCTGCTCCAAGCTTCCACTTCGGCAGGGCTATTCAAGGCTTTACCTTGAGGAAAGGACTCACGTCAAGTTTCCTTTTAGCTCTAGAGCGTATCAGGAGGAGCTCCCACCCAGGCTATGAAAGCACCCTGTTGATGTAGAGAAGACTCGTTCCTTTCCCAGAGCCCTGCCTGCAGTGACTAGAGACCCGTCCTAAAACTGTGATTTAGGTAGCTTCAAGGCAGCATGAATGGAGCATTCAAAATGGGAAAGCAAGGCTTGTGCCATAAGGCCCTGTTTCCAGCGAACACGCAGCCTACCTCCTTGTGATTTCTACCAAGTATACACTCTAGCTACACACTGGTCCCTTCCTTGAATAAAGTTTATTTGGCACGGAGTTCTGCGTGTAGCCAACCGCCTCCCCCAAGGAGCGCTCTTGCTAGGCTATCGGGCTTAGCTTCTTCTAAAACCCTGCAGTGTAAGAGGAAGAACTGTGCTTTGTTTACAGCAGGAACGCAAGCCGAATTTCTCCTGTAAGGATGGGGTCTTAATGTATGACTTTGTGGAAGGAATGCGAAGCAGTTTTGGTTTCTCAGTGCCGCTCAGCCTAGGGCAATGAGGCAGATTTGCATGACATGTAGGACGTGAGAGAACACAGTTCCTGGAGCTGTCGGAGTGCTGAGGAAATCTAGCTCTCCCAGGGAAGAGTGCAGTGTGTTGCCCTACACTCAGCATACACTGAGTGACTGGGAAAGGATTCCGGGCCTGGAAGTTTCTTAGCAGCCTAGTGGAGCCTGCCGGTGCTCGGTGTTCGTGCAGGGAGTAGGGTGCCCAGGCGAGGTCCTCCGTTTCCTGAAATGCTTACTAACGTTAAAGAAAGCAGACCTAAAGCTAATGCCTCAAGGACTCTGCTCCAAGCTTCCACTTCGGCAGGGCTATTCAAGGCTTTACCTTGAGGAAAGGACTCACGTCAAGTTTCCTTTTAGCTCTAGAGCGTATCAGGAGGAGCTCCCACCCAGGGTATGAAAGCACCCTGTTGATGTAGAGAACACTTGTTCCTTTCCCAGAGCCCTGCCTGCAGTGACTAGAGACCCGTCCTAAACTGTGATTTAGGTAGCTTCAAGGCAGCATGAATGGAGCACTCAAAATGGGAAAGCAAGGCTTGTGCCATAAGGCCCCCGTTTCCAGCGAACACGTAGCCTACCTCCATGTGATTTCTACCAAGTAAGTAGACACTCTAGCTACACACTGGTCCCTTCCTTGAATAAAGTTTATTTGGCACGGAGTTCTGCGTGTAGCCAAACGCCTCCCCCAAGGAGCGCTCTTGCTAGGCTATCGGGCTTAGCTTCTTCTAAAACCCTGCAGTGTAAGAGGAAGAACTGTGCTTTGGTTACAGCAGCAAGGCAAGCTGACTTTCTCCTGTAAGGATGGGGTCCTAAGGTATGACTTTGTAGAAGGAATGCAAAGCAGTTTTGGTTTCTCAGTGCCGCTCAGCCTAGGGCAATGAGGCAGATTTGCATGACATGTAGGACGTGAGAGAACACAGTTCCTGGAGCTGTTGGAGTGCTGAGGAAATCTAGCTCTCCCAGGGAAGAGTGCAGTGTGTTGCCCTACACTCAGCATACACTGAGTGACTGGGAAAGGATTCCGGGCCTGGAAGTTTCTTAGCAGCCTAGTGGAGCCTGCCGGTGCTCGGTGTTCGTGCAGGGAAAAGGGTGCCCAGGCGAGGTCCTCCGTTTCCTGAAATGCTTACTAACGTTAAAGAAAGCACACCTAAAGCTAATGCCTCAAGGACTCTGCTCCAAGCTTCCACTTCGGCAGGGCTATTCAAGGCTTTACCTTGAGGAAAGGACTCACGTCAAGTTTCCTTTTAGCTCTAGAGCGTATCAGGAGGAGCTCCCACCCAGGCTATGAAAGCACCCTGTTGATGTAGAGAAGACTCGTTCCTTTCCCAGAGCCCTGCCTGCAGTGACTAGAGACCCGTCCTAAAACTGTGATTTAGGTAGCTTCAAGGCCGCATGAATGGAGCATTCAAAATGGGAAAGCAAGGCTTGTGCCATAAGGCCCTGTTTCCAGCGAACACGCAGCCTACCTCCTTGTGATTTCTACCAAGTATACACTCTAGCTATACACTGGTCCCTTCCTTGAATAAAGTTTATTTGGCACGGAGTTCTGCGTGTAGCCAACCGCCTCCCCCAAGGAACGCTCTTGCTAGGCTCTCGGGCTTAGCTTCTTCTAAAACCCTGCAGTGTAAGAGGAAGAACTGTGCTTTGTTTACAGCAGGAACGCAAGCCGAATTTCTCCTGTAAGGATGGGGTCTTAATGTATGACTTTGTGGAAGGAATGCGAAGCAGTTTTGGTTTCTCAGTGCCGCTCAGCCTAGGGCAATGAGGCAGATTTGCATGACATGTAGGACGTGAGAGAACACAGTTCCTGGAGCTGTCGGAGTGCTGAGGAAATCTAGCTCTCCCAGGGAAGAGTGCAGTGTGTTGCCCTACACTCAGCATACACTGAGTGACTGGGAAAGGATTCCGGGCCTGGAAGTTTCTTAGCAGCCTAGTGGAGCCTGCCGGTGCTCGGTGTTCGTGCAGGGAGTAGGGTGCCCAGGCGAGGTCCTCCGTTTCCTGAAATGCTTACTAACGTT
The DNA here is from genome assembly GCF_965194805.1 of Balaenoptera borealis. Classification (NCBI taxonomy): domain Eukaryota; kingdom Metazoa; phylum Chordata; class Mammalia; order Artiodactyla; family Balaenopteridae; genus Balaenoptera; species Balaenoptera borealis. The sequence continues at coordinate 342,624 of NW_028123384.1, forward strand.
AAAGAAAGCACACCTAAAGCTAATGCCTCAAGGACTCTGCTCCAAGCTTCCACTTCGGCAGGGCTATTCAAGGCTTTACCTTGAGGAAAGGACTCACGTCAAGTTTCCTTTTAGCTCTAGAGCGTATCAGGAGGAGCTCCCACCCAGGCTATGAAAGCACCCTGTTGATGTAGAGAACACTTGTTCCTTTCCCAGAGCCCGGCCTGCAGTGACTAGAGACCCGTCCTAAACTGTGATTTAGGTAGCTTCAAGGCAGCATGAATGGAGCACTCAAAATGGGAAAGCAAGGCTTGTGCCATAAGGCCCCCGTTTCCAGTGAACACGTAGCCTACCTCCATGTGATTTCTACCAAGTAAGTAGACACTCTAGCTACACAC